>NC_079189.1:375822207-376139934 GCF_029499605.1 Hyla sarda | reverse complement strand
TTACTGTGCAATGATCTCCAAACTGTAGCCCTCCAGCTGTTGCAAAACTGAAAATCCCAGCATGCCCAAACAGCTGTCTCGGCATGCTGGGAGTTGTAGTTGCGTACCTCCAGCTGTTGCATAACTACATCTTCCAGCATCCCCTTTTGCAATCAGTACATGCTGGAAGTTGCAGTTTTGCAACAGCTGGAGGCATACTGGTTGGAAAATACTGAGTTAGGTAACAGAACCTAACTGAAGGTTTTCCAACCAGTGTGCCTCCATCTGTTGCAAAAGTACAACTCCCAGCATGCATGGTCTGTCAGTTCATGCTGGGAGTTGTAGTTTGGCAACAACTGGAGGTTGCCCCCCATGTACAGGGTATATTCACACAGGTGGGTTTACAGTGAGTTTCCTGCTTCAAGTTTGAGCTGCAGCAAATTTCTACCACAGCGCAAACTCCTAGCTGGAAACTCACCGTAAACTTGCACATATGAATGTACCCTAAAAACCCTATACTACACTACCACTAAATAAAAGGTAAAACACTACATATACACCCCCTTACACTGTCCCCCCCCCCCCCCCCCCCCCCCCCCAATAAAAATGTATTTTGACTGTCCAGGCATGCTGGGAGTTTAACAACAGCTGGAGGCACCCTGTTTGGGAATCACTGGCGTAGAATATCCCTATTGCCACCCTGTGCAATCCCTAATTTAGTCCTCAAATGCGCATGGCTTTGGAGCCCTGTCGTATTTCAAGGAAACAGTTTAGGGCTACATATGGGGTATTTCCGTACAAATTTTGGGGGGCTTTTTTCCCTTTTATCTCTTATGAAAAGGTAAAGTTAGGGGCTACACCAGCCTGTAGGTGTAAAAGAATAAAAAAAACTTTACACTAACAGGCTGGTGTTGCCCCATAATTTTATTTTCACAAGACGTAAAAGGAAAAAAAGACCCCCAAAGTTTGTAATGCAATTTCTCCTGAGTACGGAAATACCCCATATGTGGGCGAAAAATACTCTGCGGACACACAACAAGGCTCAGGAGTGAGAGCGCACTATCTACATTTGAGGCCTAAATTGGTGATATTCACAGGGGTGGCTGATTTTACAGCGGTTCGGACATAAATGCAAAAAAAATAAATACCAAAGTGTGACTCCATTTGGAAACTACACCCCTCACGGAACGTAACAAGGGGGTATAGTTTGGATTATGGTATAGGTATAGTTTCCAAAATAGTATTATGCCATGTGCTTTTTTTTTTTTTTTTTTTTTTTTTTGCTGTTCTGTCACCATAGGGGCTTCCTAAATGTGACATGCCCCCCAAAAACCATTTCAGCAAAATTTGCTTTCCAAAAGCCAAATGGGACTCTTCTCTTCTGTAGTGCGCCCGCAGTGCACTTGACTTCCACACATAGGGCATTTCCATACTCAGAAGAGATGGGGTTATAAAAGACTTTGATTTTCTCCTTCACTTTGCTGCTATTCCTGTGAAACACCTAAAGAATTAAAGTGGTACTCGCACCCTAGACATCTATCCCCTATCCAAAGGATAGGGGATAAGATGTCAGATCGCTGCTGCACCCACCTGCACGGTTTCCACCTCACACCGGCAACGCTGGAGGCTTCGGAGCCCGACCACAATGGCGGACGAGCATGATGTCACGACTCCACCTCGTGTGATGTCATGCCCCCTCAATGCAAGTCTATGGGAGGGGGTGTGACGGACCTCCCGTAGACTTGCCTTGAGGGGGCAGGATGTAACATCACACAGGGCGGAGTCGTGACGTCACGCTCATCCGCCATTGTGGGTCGCGCTCCGAAGCCTCCAGCGTTGCCGGTGTGAGGTGGAAGCCGTACAGGTGGGTGCAGCAGCCGAGATCCCGAGGGCCCCCAGCAGTGGGACCCCGGCGATCTGACATCTTATCCCCTATCCTTTGGATAGGGGATAAGATGTCTAGGGGTGCGGAGTACCCCTTTAAAACACTGAATGTCATTGTGAATACTTTGAGGGGTGCAGTTTTTATAATGGGGTCATTTATGGGGTATTTCTAATATGAAGGCCCCTCAAATCCACTTCAAAACTGAACTGGTCCCTGAAAAATTCCAATTTTGACATGTTTTTGAAAAATTGAAAAATTGCTGCTGAACTTTGAAGCCCTCTGATGTCTTCCAAAAGTAAAAACATGTCAACGTTATGATGCAAACACAAAGTAGACATATTGTATATGTGAATCAATATATAATTTATTTGGTGTGTCCATTTTCCTTATAAGCAGAGAGTTTCAAAGTAAAAAAAAATGCAAAATTTTCAAACTTTTCATCAAATTTTGGAATTTTTCACCAAGAAATTATGCATGTATCGACAAAAATTTACCACTAACATAAAGTAAAATATGTCACGAAAAAACTTTCTCGGATTCAGAATGAAAAGTGAAGGCATCCCAGAGTTATTAATGCTTAAAGTGACATTGTGAAAAACAAACAAGAAAAAGTCCCTGAGGGTCTCAGGGTAATTGTGTATTGATCAACCTTTAAGGGGTTGCCCCCTCTCGGGGATAAGCCCTTACTAGATACCCTCCCCTAAAAAACAACTTTTATTGAATTCGTATAAAATCTCATAACCCCTACACACGTTTTAAAATTATCAGCAATGCAGTGCTGTACTTCAGAGGGGGTATTATTTTGACCCCCTACTGTGTCCGGTATCACTGGAGCTATGGTACTTGATTATTGTATATGATTGGTGTGCTGAGTATCTGCATCACCTAACCATGAACTACCAGTCCTCTTATAATTCAACCTGCCGCTGGTTAAAACTCATTCAGAACCTCCCCGACGTTTCGCGGAAGAATCCGCTTTGTCAAGGGTTGCGAGGCTACTGAGCTCCGGACGCCAATCACTAGTTTATATGACCTCGGATCCTCCTCACTTCCGTCCCGTCCCCCTCCAATAGGGTAGTGCCACGTCATAATCTCCCTTATCGCGTGATTAGTGGTCCAATCCGGTTCACCTTTTTCTCTTTGTTGTTATCATGTGACCAGATAACGTATCTGATCGCATGTCTCGCGCGATCTCCTTCGCTGGCCATCTCGCGCATGTCACAGGACTTAGATTTCTTCAGCTTCTCTGACTTGCGCATAAACCGGGTCCGATCTGGGTATGTTTATTTGGCGCATGTCACTGCACTTAGAAATAATTCCGGTCTCACACCAGCACATATGTGCCTATCGTGCACATCTTTGTGCTTAGGGAATTAATTCCTTTGCAACATGTGTTGGTGTAGGGGTATGTTTAGGCATATGGTCCTGTTGGCATTCTTCTTTAGCAGTGCAGCACAGTGTAATTGTGAAGTCTGTATCACTATATTCAGGGGGGGGGGGGAGGGGGGGGGGGGAGCCCGACCAATCATATTCTAGTATGATTGGTTACCATTTACCCATCTATATATTCAAAGTGTCCCTGTAGATGTTCACAGAAGTGATTATACCGTAGCTGTTTAATAAAATTAGTCTCTTTCATGCTGGCTGTTCTTGCATTTAACTTTAGATAACTCAAATATATACTAGATTTTCTGGGGACTTCTGATTATATGTTACCAGAAGTACATAGTTGCTTATTCTCATTGTAATTTTTATTTATATTTTTGTTTTTTAGAACATCTTGTGGATCGTTATTTTCCCAGTGAAACCTGGGGTAAGTAGTTGTTCTCTATTGTCCGTATTAGGTATTGTTGAGTATATGGGTGTCCGAAGTGATCTGTACAGGGTTTTTATGGTGTCTTACAGTGTGTTGTCTTTATAATTGTTCATTCTAGGAACGCTACATAGGTAAAGTCCTCGTTTAGACCGAATGGACTTCTACTTTTGAGGCGGTAGATCCATCTTGTCTCCTCTTGTAGTAGTAGCTTGTCAATGTTCCCTTTCCTAGGGCCTAGTTTCATTTGACAAAGGCCCCAGAACTTTACAATGTCGGCTCTATTCTCATGTCTCATCCGTATGTGTCTCGCTAGGGGGGTGTCCATCCCTGTCCTAATCGTGCTGATATGTTTTCCAATCCTCTTCCTCAGTTCTTGTGTGGTTTTGCCCACATAAATCATTGGGCATGTACATGTTGCAATGTAAATTACATTGCGACTGCTACAATTCAAAAATTGTCTAATGTCATATTCTTTTCCATCTGTTGGATTCCTGAATTTCTTTATCCTTGGCATGTGTTTACACATAGTGCAGTGCCCGAAACTAGGCCCTAGGAAAGGGAACATTGACAAGCTACTACTACAAGAGGAGACAAGATGGATCTACCGCCTCAAAAGTAGAAGTCCATTCGGTCTAAACGAGGACTTTACCTATGTAGCGTTCCTAGAATGAACAATTATAAAGACAACACACTGTAAGACACCATAAAAACCCTGTACAGATCACTTCGGACACCCATATACTCAACAATACCTAATACGGACAATAGAGAACAACTACTTACCCCAGGTTTCACCGGGAAAATAACGATCCACAAGATGTTCTAAAAAACAAAAATATAAATAAAAATTACAATGAGAATAAGCAACTATGTACTTCTGGTAACATATAATCAGAAGTCCCCAGAAAATCTAGTATATATTTGAGTTATCTAAAGTTAAATGCAAGAACAGCCAGCATGAAAGAGACTAATTTTATTAAACAGCTACGGTATAATCACTTCTGTGAACATCTACAGGGACACTTTGAATATATAGATGGGTAAATGGTAACCAATCATACTAGAATATGATTGGTCGGGCTCCCCCCCCCCCTCCCCCCCCCCCTCCCCCCCCCCTGAATATAGTGATACAGACTTCACAATTACACTGTGCTGCACTGCTAAAGAAGAATGCCAACAGGACCATATGCCTAAACATACCCCTACACCAACACATGTTGCAAAGGGAATTAATTCCCTAAGCACAAAGATGTGCACGATAGGCACATATGTGCTGGTGTGAGACCGGAATTATTTCTAAGTGCAGTGACATGCGCCAAATAAACATACCCAGATCGGACCCGGTTTATGCGCAAGTCAGAGAAGCTGAAGAAATCTAAGTCCTGTGACATGCGCGAGATGACCAGCGAAGGAGATCGCGCGAGACATGCGATCAGATACGTTATCTGGTCACATGATAACAACAAAGAGAAAAAGGTGAACCGGATTGGACCACTAATCACGCGATAAGGGAGATTATGACGTGGCACTACCCTATTGGAGGGGGACGGGACGGAAGTGAGGAGGATCCGAGGTCATATAAACTAGTGATTGGCGTCCGGAGCTCAGTAGCCTCGCAACCCTTGACAAAGCGGATTCTTCCGCGAAACGTCGGGGAGGTTCTGAATGAGTTTTAACCAGCGGCAGGTTGAATTATAAGAGGACTGGTAGTTCATGGTTAGGTGATGCAGATACTCAGCACACCAATCATATACAATAATCAAGTACCATAGCTCCAGTGATACCGGACACAGTAGGGGGTCAAAATAATACCCCCTCTGAAGTACAGCACTGCATTGCTGATAATTTTAAAACGTGTGTAGGGGTTATGAGATTTTATACGAATTAAATAAAAGTTGTTTTTTAGGGGAGGGTATCTAGTAAGGGCTTATCCCCGAGAGGGGGCAACCCCTTAAAGGTTAAAGTGACATTGGTCAGATTTGAAAAAAAAAAAAAGGCTGCGTCATTAAGGTGAAAATGAGCTGTGTCCTTAAGGGGTTAATGGCTTGCTGGGACTTGTAGTTGATGGGGTCAATTTAATGCAGGCCACATTGACTTGACAAATGATAATTGTGACTGACTTGACTTGACTGATGACTGACAAAACTGTGACTATGACTTGTAGCTTGTGGCTGCAGACTGGACACACACTTAGGCACGACTTGACTGGACCTCAACAGGAAGCAATAGAAAGTACAGAGGCTCCACCCACGGCTTATATGGGGGAGACTCTTGTGGGATCCCATTAGTCACCCTTAAGTCACCTGGTCATTGATACCTCCTGGGTAACAATCACATGACAAACAGTCCTAAAGGTATAACACTCTTACATATCTAAAATCGGGATTATATACAATTACAATAAGCAAATGAGGGGGGGGGGCAGGGGACACTGCAGGAGGCTGCAAGGGTACAGGGTAACAACCCCCTTACTGGGCCACCACAAACTCCTCTTCTTAAGCACAGCCATCCTCGGAGCCCAGTCCTGGAGGGCGGACGACTAACAGTGGCCACTGGGGCCTAGTGAGAAGAGTTCCTGGGGCATATTGGTGTAATGTCCTTCACAGGTCTGATTGTGGAAAATAAAACAAAAACAAGTTCATGTGGCACTTGGCGGAAAATGTCCATACATGCTCTTTGTGGTAAACATGTGGGATTCATTACCTGTGTAACTGCAACTTTAACACAATTACGACACTTGTACACATTTGTGCGGATTGGGCTGCCTGAGGCTCTCTACCCAATGCCTTAACTGCATTCTCTCCAGAACTCCATACAACATAACCTCTAGATACAGCATTTCTGTCACTCTACATGCTTTACTTAAGTTGAGGGGAACCCTCTGGCCAGGAGAGCACCCTGTACAAGGGGACAGGAAAAATGTTAGATACATAAACTTTTCGACAATATGGAATGAAAATGTACATGTTAAATACAGACTGAATAAATTAATTGGACTATGTGTGATACTGACAATTTTATATAGGTATTATTTTTATTCCCTATGTCTAGCGGGTAACTGTCATAGCGGTGAGTCAATGGCTATGCGTCTCCCGACCGGGTCAGGATACCTCCTAAATAAACTGCCATATATAAAAGACACTGTACATTTGAACATTTTTGTACAAACATATTATATACATTTTCTTACAGCACACCATAAACTTTTTAGTACATTAACATGAATACTCACTTGTACAAAGATATGAGCAAAAATATATTACCCTGACAGTATATACATATTTTCTCTAGTACAGCTCCACAGTTCTGGTACACTTTAGAGTTCTTAGTAAAGAATCACGGCTAAAAGCTGGGCACATACGCTTACGCAAATGGTTACAAAGAAACTTCTTGACAAGTTCATCAGGCACTTCTTCTTAAAGGAAAACTGTCAGCTTGCTCCCCCCACACTAACCAGCGGTAGTGCGGTAGTGCGGTAGTGCGGTAGTGCGGGGGACACTGATCAGTTTGATGCATACCATGCCCATATCCGCCGCGCCGTGCACCCGTTATCTTCTTTCTTCTTAAAATGCAAATGAGCTGCTAACGGGCACAGGCGAGGTTACTGCCTTCATCTGGTACTGTGACATAACCGCCCCCCAGCCCACCGCCCGGCTTATGAATGTTCATGTTCTCCCTCATTATCTCCCTCTCCTCCCCGCTGATATCAGGACTCCACTGCGCATGTGCTGGCTTCCTGTGTACACCGGGAAGCCGCTTCAGCTACAATACTGGACACAGTTCAGACTGTTGGGAGGACTTGTCGCATAAGGTGCACACCCATATCCTGTTCGTAGGACACCAAAAGTTGTGGTAAAGGGTGTGATGCAAAGGGCAGATGGAATTACCCTAGGGGCAGATAACATTAACCCCTTGTATTCATGATACCAGGATGTGGTTTATCCTCAATACCACCTGAAGGTATACCGCTGGATCCTGGGCTAGCCACGGGGGAAATAATGCAATGCCAAATTACGGACAACGGTAGCTTTCCTGAAGTTAGACAGGTGGAAAAGTCTATACAGTTCATGCAGCCAGGCACACGGAGGTGAACAGTGGCTGAGAGACCTTAAGGGCTTGCTGGGACTTAGTAAATGGGGTCAATTTAATGCAGGCACATGATGACTGTCACTGACTTGACTTGTGACTGATGACTGACAAGATTGTGGCTTACTTGCAGGTTTGTAGCTTGTGGCTGCAGACTGGACTTGAGGCCTCCTATGACTCTGGATACACACTTGGGCACAAATAGACTGGACCTCAACAGGAAGGAAGAGAGAGTGCAGAGGCTCCCCCTAAGGCTTATATGTGGGAGACTCTGGTGGAGTCCCATTGGTCACCCTTAAGTCACCTGGTCACAGATACCTCCTGGGTAACAATCACATGACAAATCACATGGTAAACAGTCTTAAAGGTATAACACTCTCACATATATAACATAGGGATTATATACAATTACAGTAAACAGATGCAGGCGACACTGCAGGAGGCTGCCTGACAGGGCAGCAAGGGTATGGGGTAACACCTCCTGTACTGGGCCACCACAAAATATTTACAAAAATGTGAGGGGTTAACTAACATATGTGAGATACTGTTTGTGTTGGTGAGACAGTATATATGTATTGCTCCTGGGCAGTACTGAGGTGGAGAGGGGAGCTGAGCCGGGTTATTACAGAACATTCTCTCCCTAAGCCCTGTGCTTCAGAAGGCTGCTCAACCCCACACAGCCCCGACATGTAGAAGCTAATTCTCGCATCCATGCAAGCTGTGGAGACGGAACACATGTGGTGTATGTGTATGGCTAAATACAGCAGTTGTGACTCCGCGTGGCACCTCCATACAGCAGTGCCATCACTCCTCTCTTTTTTTTTTTTTTTATCTAAGAGCCGAGGAACCACCCAAAAAAAATGCAAGAAAAAGTGCAAACGTGTTACACTAAAAAAACGTGCACAGAGGATGCGGTCTATTGCAAGCCCTTCTTCGATAGGAGAGAGGCCCCCCAACAAACCTTACCCTTCACCTCCGGACCAAAAGGTACCTGCGAGGTTCCAGGTTCGATGTCCCTTTTCGCCGAAGCTACTAAGGGACCACAAATGCTCCCGGCATCCCCCTAGGCGTTAGCCAAGGTATCTGCTCGCGGAGCCGATCACGGTAGGTACACTGCCAGAGCAGGAGTACCCGGGGTGTTTGCAGGGAGGTGCGGAACCTAATGGCCACACACACCTCCCCCAGACCGCCAGGAGGGACACCCAGAAGGGCTACCGCATCCTGACAAATCCTGTGGACACACAACACGCAAAAAGTGACACAGCGAGACAAAAAGGAATAAATAAGTAAATGTGTGCAGATAAACTGCCCGGACATTCGGCCGGATCTATAAAAATTTATCTGATCCTAGCCAGAAGGCCGGGAATCAAGAGGTGAGTGCCACAAAGGTGCAGAGATCATGGTGCCCATGCTTCAACTCAGTGAGTCCATCCTCCCAGTGAGTTTCGGCACCTCGGGGTCACCACTCCCCGAGGCACTAAAGTACCTCGGCTCTAGACCCTCTCAGCCTCATGGCGAGACCCGGAGGACAGGTCACATCGGGGCAGCCGTCGAGCTGATCCAGCCCCGGAACACCTGCTCCCTACCATGCGGCACCCATCCCCACCAGCTCCATACTGGCGTCGCCTGCCACCAGCATGAAACTGATAAGAACAGCTACTACACTTGATCTTAGCCAAAAGGCCGAGAAGCGCCATCTCTCCTCTCTGCCGCCAAAGCATTCCACTGCTGGGCTGCAGCAGGATCCCAAGATGCATTGTAAGACTAAGCCAGCCTAGTTTTTTAACCTCCCTAAGACCTGTTGGGAGGACAGACGCTATGTGGCCACATGAACTTCTGCATATGCCTGCTGGCCGTCATAGCTGATCTCATGGAGATCAGCTCTTACCTGCTCACGACACCAGACATTGGAAAAGCCTAATGCTGTGGTACATGATACCATTAGGGATGTGCTGCCCACTACATTAGTGATGTGCTGCCCACTACATCATGCATGCTAACAAGCTCCGTTTTCCTCCTCCTCCGAGTGCTGGCTAGCCTCTATAGCCTTATATAGTTTTATAGTATTGTAATCAATGAGAACCATATTAAGCCATGTTTGCATATTTTTCCATACAGTTTCATATAGTTTTTAGCTCATACAGTTTTAATATCCCTAAATTATATACACAATCCATGGTGTAATTGCATCCCCACTTATGACTTTTAATGGGTGGCCGGGTTTGGAGGGGTCATTTCAGACAGCAGAAAATTTAGAAATTTAAATAGCTTGGTTAGCTTGGTTAGGTTGTTGATCCAGTGATTTATTCTGGTTAACATATTTGTAACCAGGAAGGAATTTGTTTTCTCCAAGAATAAAAATTACTTTCTATTGGCAAGCAAGCATATAATAGAAATGAGGGGCGGGGTTTAGGGTGAACCTATTTTCAACTAAGCTTTATTTATGACAACTGTGTCAATTTCCTATGATCCAGCAGTTTTTAGCCACACGACTGCTATTCATAGTACATGTAGAGGAAGAACACTAAGGTTAATTCCATATTTTAGTAGGCTTTACTGTTTTGAAAAATATGCCTTTGAAGAGTCTTTGTATACTATGCTTATAAAACAATAATATGATCTTGTTTTATGGCGCCTTTATTACTGAGAACTTTTCCAGTTAGCAAAGCACATCTTGCTTTATTACCATATTCATGAGTTTGAATAATGTGAGGAAATCATTTAAGGTTAATTGTCCTATGTCTGGGCTTTAAAACTTAGCCCAAAGCATCATAAAACTGTACACTGCAACAATGAATCGTTTATTCTATACAGCCTTAAACAGTGTTATTGCTTAAAAACTCACTGGACTATAAAATAAGCAGAAGAATTTTCATTTGTAAAAATAGGTCTATGAAGGTGATTTGTGGTGAGTCAAGCATGCTGTAGTCAATGAGGACGGTCTTTAATAAAAGGAGAAAAAATAAAAGCATTGAGATCTTATATTCCATGTGACAGATGTCTACAAAACAGAAAAAGGTGGATTAAAATGAAGCAATGTGTGAATATACAAAAAAAAACTATTTGAGTTTCCTTAAAATACATGTTTATCCCCGAGTACTATTTCAGAGGTAAACAAGTAGAAAAACCTGTGCTGATAATCTTTTAAAAAAACTTCTGCATAGACATAGAAGGGCACGGTCAGAATCAAAAACTTTTTTATATGTTATGCATCTTGGCAAAACATTAACTTTTCTAATATAGTTCATATAAAAATGCAAGCTGAAGCACAGGCTGGGAAAAACTCCGGGAAGGGAGGGTGGGACTAGTACTCCTCTGTGCTCACTCCTGTCCTATCAGACTGCAGTGTGGAAACAAAGGTGAGCATGCATGCAGTCATTGGATGAAGAGACCCAGCACAGCACAGCAGACAATGGGTGGAAATTAATGCGTAGTAAGTGAGGGCGGGCTTAGGGCTTGCATTGGACACGCCCCTTCCTGAGCAGTGGATGTCAGAATGTGCTTCAGAACAGAGGGATTTTTAAGCCAAGTACATAAGCTAGCTACAAAAAAAGGATCCATGTGACCTAGTGAGCAACTTTAAGGCCCCATTCACACTACAGGTATCATTCTGTACATGCCTCAGTTATTACTCCCAGCAAAAAGTCCTGAAAACATCCGTCAAAAAATCCCATTCATGTCAATAGGAATTTTTGACCATCCTTTTGCATCAGGTATGTCCATTTTTACTAATGTGCATTATTTTTGCCAGCACAAAAGATCGTGCATGCACTAATATTTGGTCCGGCAAAAAAAATGGAGGAAAAATGCCTGTTAAAATTTAACATTGAAGTCTATGGGATATGGTTGTAAAAAAAAAAAAAAAAAACTTCCGTTATTCGTTATTGTCAGTTTTTTAACATCCGTTTTTTGTACTGAGCATTCTCAGTACAGCTTTACAAAAAAAGGGTTAAAAACCTGATAAAAGAAAAATGGATGCAACTAGTAATAATGGATGATAATGGATGAGAACAGATGATAACAGATGATAACGAATGAACAACATCAGGTTTTTTTAAGAAAAAAAATACATTTAAAATGACGGATGATGGTCATCAGTTATCATCCGTTATTATCAGTTATTGCATCTGTTTTTCTTCATCATCGTTCCTTCTTCGTTGTTGTAAAATAAAGGCAGTAAAATAGCAGGATAATACCTGTACTGTGAAAGGGGCCTAACTGAAATAAAGATATTATAAGGAATTAATCATAACATTTTGAGTCTAAAACAACATGATGATAAAATAAGATGAACTGCATGAATATACAGTATAAAGGAACCCAACACTAATAACATTTTTCTTTGATAATTCAAATCCACCCATCACACTCTTAACATTTCTTAAACTTATTGATGATTTTTTTTAACCCTTTCCCAACATTTTATATACAGGTGCATTGTGTGATGTTAGGGAGGAAAGAATGATGTGGACTTAAGTGGGTGCCATGAGTTTACTATAGCTAACAACCGCTGATCTGCTTTCCCCACGACACAACTGTGGTGTGCCAAAAGATTGACATGGCAGGACAGGTGCCTAGTAAAGACCCCCAGGTCTTCTATGGTGACATACCTATTGTCAGGAAGTAATAGAAGTACAGTAAAAGTATGTTGCAATGCATTAGTTATTCAGTATACATAAAATTATGTGAATAAGTAAAAATAAGTAAAAACTGGTAGAATAAAGTTTAAAAAGTGTAAAAAAAAAAAAACTAAAAATTTGCAATATACAACCCCTCATAAAGGTCCATTGATGGAAAAATAAAGTTAAAAAATATATATCAGTTTGGTGTTGTCACAGTTGTACTGAACTGCAGAATAAAGTTAGTTTACATATAACTTGATAACATTATAACAAATTGTGAAATTTTATTTTATTCCATTTTAAATATTTCTAAGTACATGATATGGTACATTAAACATGACCATTATGGGGGAGATTTATCAAAACCTGTGCAGAGGTAAAGTTAATGTTGTCCAGTTGTCCATAGCAACCAATCAAATTGCTTCTTTCATTTTTCACAGGCCTTCCTAAAAATGAAAGAAGCAAGCTGATTGGTTGCTATTGGTAACTGGGTAAGTTTTACTCTGCACAGGTTTTGATCAATCTCCCCCTATGTGTTCAACAAAAAGAAAGCTGTCCTCTTACAGCTATGTTGATGAAAAATAATGGAAGTAACAAAAGCAAAAAAAAAAAAAACTGTTGCCAAAACTTGCAGGTCAGAAAGGGGTTAAAGCATATGAATATTATGTGTACGACAATAACCCAACAATCAAAAACATGTCCATAAAGAGGCAGGGCATCCTTGAAAAGAGTCACTCACGAAATTTAAAGTTGAACAGATGGCCTACAATGGACAGTTCAGTGCTATACAGATGCTTAGTAACCCATAAAATAATGCACAATTTGTCACACAAATAGGCTATGGCAGACAGTGACCCTATTGAGTTTAAACTCTTTTAGCAAAAATCCAAGGTTGTAATTGGATAACAAAAGATTTCACACTAATTGGAAGGCTAAGGTTTAGAGAATCCCCCGATGTCATGCATCCGTCATCATATATGTCAGCACTGCAGGACACAAGAACAATCCCCACACTGTTCTACTTATTAAGCCTTAAGATAAAAATATGAATGTTTTAATCACATAGCGCTATTAATGCCTCCGCCCTCAAGTAGACTATTTATTTGGTTTCAATGGATAATGCTCTTAGTTAATAAAGAATCCCCATGTGTCATATAATTATCCACAATCTGTAAATTAGTTATTCTGTTATTCTGATTAGTGATGGGTGCAAATATTCGCATTTCAAATTTTTATCGTGAATATCGCAAATTTGCGAATTCACGAATATTGCGAATATATTCGCTATATATATTCGAAATGAAGAATATTAACTTGTTTTCTGCATGTGCGCATATTCGCTAAGTTCCCAGGCCACATGCTTTGCTTTGAGTAGTCTCCATCTGCACTTCATCAGTAGACAGCAACCACTGTTGAAGTGCAGATGTTATTTTCCAAAGTTAGCACATTTAATAAAGTAGAGTGCGGTTGTATGAATCCTACAATAAGACACTGTCTTCTAATTGGACAGACATCAGGTCAGATGTCATTGTTTCAAGTTTCTTTATTCTGTAATGCAAAAATGTATTTATTTATTTTTGTAGCCACCACCAGACCAGGACTTTGACTGTGACAATGACTATGCTGAAAGTTCAACAAACACAAAGGACACACTTCATAGGAATGGACAGGAATTCACCAACGCTTATTAAAACCACCACATTAGTTAATGGAGTAGCTTTATTGGACCATCATGCAACGAGTTTCATTGCTCAATGGCAGCTTCATCAGGTATAGTAGGTGTAACTAGGTAGTGCAATCAGATTTTAACCCTTTGTAGGTATAACAATTAGCTCCTAACAGATTACATAGTAAAAACAACATACATAAATATAAAAAAGTGTGTGTGTGTGTGTGTGTATATATATATATATATATATATATATATATATATATATATATATATATATATATAAATATCAAGTTATTCTTTATTATTTAATAGCTAAAACATGAAAAAAAAAGAAAAATAAATTATAAAAAAAAAAAGTTGAAAGCTACACATAGTACTAGATATTAGACCTGTTGCCTACTGGTGGGCGGGGACAGGCTACTGAATGCTTAAATGATCACTATGGGCAAGATTTACTTCAATTGTCTAATTTAAAGAACGTCCAAACAGTAACTAACAGCAATCAGAACAGTAACCAACAAGCGCAGCAGGTGCTTACTTCAATCTTTACTAGATCACTAGTGTGCTATTTAAAGTAGTGCCATGGACTTTGATGTTCCTTAGATTAAAGTAAACAACAGAAGAGGGCAACCCCTTTAATACCCCTAAAATTGATATTGATAAATAAGAAGAATACTGTTTGTTAATATCTGAAGACCAGAAGACAAGTATTATACTGTATCGAAAATGTAAGTGTTTAGAGTTCATATATACACTTCATAGTAAAAACTTTACTAGTCATTATTTAAAATGTTCACATCCAAGTACGGTAATTTCCACATTAACTTACGTTCACTATAGATAATAATATATACATGACTCAAAGTCTTCCACCCTGAATGCATACCCTTAAAGTGTTAAGTCAGGCATAAAATGAGGCTGATCCGCAGTTATCTATCTGAATGACGGTTTACTCCCGCCTAATCTTTCATCTTGTAATTGTTCACTGGATCAACAGATTGTGTAAGCGGCATGACTGCTGGGCTCAAAAATGTGTCTTCTCTTGTTTGGTTTGTAATGAACCATTCATCATTTCTTTGTGAATATATCATGAGCTGTAATTCCGTACTATACACCATTACAGCAGAACAGGAGTCCCTGCTGCAGTCAACTGTAATTTTTCATGGTTTCTTATTTTAAGACATTTTTTTGCAAACTTTTTGAAATCTATTCTTCTAATTCAGATAATTTTCTTTGAGTCATTTGACACATCTATAATTTACCACATGCAGGATAATAGCAGGGAAGGGTGGTGGAAATCAAAAAGGTAGCGTTTGCCTGATATAGGATGCAAATGCTTATGCAAATAGCAAAATTCAAAATAATCACCTATAAAGGTAAAAAAAGAACTCAACAGGACTGTGGGGAGGTATGTTTGTGTGTTCTCTGCATGGTATCAGGAGTTTACTCCACATTACAAAGACATATTACTGAAAAGCAGAAGCATTTTGGTATTGAGAACAATGATGAAAATGCCTGGCTGATATTCCCAGTAGTGTTCATAGAACCAATGGTTTTGAGGTCAATGACAATGTCTGTTTGCCTGAATGAGTCAGTGAATTTAATCAGAAAGTCTGATGTCAGCTTCTCTTTATCTGTATCTTCTTCAATAAACCTTGTTTTGCATTTGCTATATGAGTTAGGCTGGATTTACACTGCCCTTTTCCCCCTACTGCTTGCATATACATCTGGAAGGCTCCCAATGTCAAATGGAGGATAAACAAGTGTACTATTGCCCAGTATACCTATAAAAAAAAAGTTTTAGTAGACTACAACATTTCCATAGTTGGGATACTGTTAAAAAAAACTGTCTGTTAAACAGGTGCCACTTCAGTCTATGGATGATGAATGCTAATGTATGGCATCTGCAATGGCATTCATTTAACAGCTTTTCAAGATGTATCCAAAAAATGGATGCCGTTATGGCCTATAGATGGTGATTGTGTAAAGGGCTAACAATAGCATCCATCACCCACATGCTATAATGGCAGTTTAACAGATAACAAGCTTACAATGTACCTGTTAAAGTGTACCTGTCGTTAACAAAAATGTTTTATCTAATGTAGATAATACCATTATATGTATATTTGTAATATGCAGGGTGGGCCATTTATATGGATAAACCTTAATAAAATGGGAATGGTTGGTGATATTAACTTCCTGTTTGTTGCACATTAGTATATGTGAGGGGGAAACTTTTGAAGATGGGTAGTGATCATGGCGGCCATGTTGAAGTTGGCCATTTTGAATCCAACTTTTGTTTTTTCAATAGGAAGAGGGTCATGTGACACATAAAACTTATTGGGAATTTCACAAGAAAAACAATGGTGTGCTTGGTTTTAATGTAACTTTATTCTTTCATGAGTTATTTACAAGTTTCTGACCACTTATAAAATGTGTTCAATGTGCTGCCCATTGTGTTTGATTGTCAAGGCAACCCTCTTCTCCCACTCTTCACACACTGATAGCAACACAGCAGGAAAAATGCTAGCACAGGCTTCAAGTATCCGTAGTTTCAGGGGCTGCACATCTCGTATCTTCACAGCATAGACAATTGCCTTCAGATGACCCAAAGATAAAAGTCTAAGGGGGTCAGAGACCTTGGGGGCCATTCAACTGGCCAACGATGACCAATCCACTTTCCAGGAAACTGTTCATCTAGGAATGCTCGGACCTGACACCCATAATGTGGTGGTGCACCAATTTTCTGGAAAAACTCAGGGAACGTGCCAGCTTCAGTGCATAAAGAGGGAAACACATCATCATGTAGCAGTTTCGCATATCCAGTGGCGTTGAGGTTTCCATTGATGAAGAATGGCCCCACTATCTTTGTACCCCATATACCACACCATACCAATAATTTTTGTGTTCCAACAGTCTTGGAGGGATCTATCCAATGTGGGTTAGTGTCAGACCAATAGCGGTGGTTTTGTTTGTTAACTTCACCATTCACATAAAAGTTTGCCTCATCACTGAACAAAATCTTCTGCGAAAACTGAGGGTCCTGTTCCAATTTTTGTTTTGCCCATTCTGCAGCACCTGAAACTATGGATACTGGAAGCCTGTGCTAACATTTCTCCTGCGGTGTTGGTATCAGTGTGTGAAGAGTGGGTGAAGAGGGTTGCATTGACAATCCAACAAAATGGGCAGCACATTGAACACATTTTATAAGTGGTCAGAAACTTGTAAATGACTCATGAAAGAATAAAGTTACGTTAAAACAAAGCACATCATTGTTTTCCTTGTTGATTCAAAATGGCTGACTTCAAAATGGCCACCATGGTCACCACCCATCTTGAAAAGTTTCCCCCCATTACATATACTAATGTGCCACAAACAGGAAGTTAACATCACCAACCATTCCCATTTTTATTAAGGTGTATCCATATAAATATAAAAGGGATAGAAGTAAAAGAAGGAGGAGGACAGCTCCTGGTATAATCCTGTGAGTACAATAAAATTATAGCGAGCTTTGAGATTATAAACTCTCACCTAGTGGGATTAGGCAATAAGCATATCACCCCTACACCTGGGGTATATTAGGGATTGCAGGCCGTGGGAGCTTGACCGGGATCTGTGGCAGTGGTTCCAGTAATGTAGAAATGCAAAGGAAAAAAAGAAGAAAAAAACTTTAAAAAATGGCGCTATCCCATAAAAAAGTAACAATGACTGGTATGGTGAACACAGTCGTACTTTATTGAGAAGACAAACAGCGGGTGACATCCATAAGCAAGACGTGTTTCGGGTATAAGCTTACCCTTTCTCAATTGCAGGTGTCTGCACCGTCTTGCTTATGGATGTCATCCACTGTTTGTCTTGTCAATAAAGTACGACTGTGTTCACCATACCAGTCATTGTTACTTTTTTATGGGATAGCGCCATTTTTTGAGTTTTTTTTCTTCTTTTTTCTTCTTTTTTTCCTTTGCTTTCCTGGCCCACCCTGTACATTGGTTAAAAATGTGTATATTTTTGTCCCTGCATCTATTGCCTGTGAGGAGTCCTGTCTTTGTGAGGAGACCAAATAAAGGAAGTGTGGGTGAACAAGCAGGGCTCTGTGCAGCGAGGACAAGCAGGGCTCTGTGCACTGAGGACAAGCAGGGCTCTGTGCACTGAGGAAAAGCAGGTTTCTGTACACTGAGGAAAAGCAGGTTTCTGTACACTGAGGACAAGCAGGGCTTTGTACACTGAGGACAAGCAGGGTTCTGTACACTGGGAACAAGCAGGGCTCTGTGCAATGAGGACAAGCAGGGCTCTGTACACTGAGGATAAGCAGGGCTCTGTGCATTGATGACAAACAGGGCTTTGTACACTGAGGACAAGCAGGGCTCTGTACACTGAGGACAAGCAGGGCTCTGTACACTGAGGACAAGCATGGTTCAGTGCACTGAAGACAAGCAGGGCTCTCTGCACTGGGGATAAGCAGGGCTCTGTACACTGAGGTCAAGCAGGGCTCTGTACACTGAGGACCAGCAGGGCTTTGTACACTGAGGACAAGCAGGGCTCTGTGCTCTGAGGACAAGCAGGGCTCTGTACACTGAGGACAAGCAGGACTCTGTACACAGAGGACAAGTAGGGCTCTGTGCAGTGATGACAAGCAGAGCTCTTTACACTGAGGACAAGCAGGGCTCTGTGCACTGAGGACAAGCAGGGCTCTGTACACTGAGGACAAACAGGGCTCTGTACACTGAGGACGAGCATGGCTCTGTACACCGAGGACAAGCAGGGCTCTGTGCACCGGGGACAAGCAGGGCTGTGTGCACCGGGGACAAGCAGGGCTCTGTGCATTGAGGACAAGCAGGGCTCTGTGCAGTGAGGATAAGCAGGGCTCTGTACACAGAGGACAAGCAGGGCTCTGTGCAGTGAGGACAAGCAGGGCTCTGTGCACTCATGCTCTGTGACATGCTCCCGCCTCACACACATTAGGATGATTGACAAGCCAGGAGCCTGCACAGAGCCCTACTTGTCTTGATCTCACTTCCCGTATTTGGACTCCTCACAGAGACACATGCAATAGCTGCAGGGACAGCATTTTTCACCCAAAAATATACACATCATTGTTTTCCTTGTTGATTCAAAATGGCTGACTTCAAAATGGCCACCATGGTCACCACCCATCTTGAAAAGTTTCCCCCCTCACATATACTAATGTGCCACAAACAGGAAGTTAACATCACCAACCATTCCCATTTTTATTAAGGTGTATCCATATAAATATAAAAGGGATAGAAGTAAAAGAAGGAGGAGGACAGCTCCTGGTATAATCCTGCGAGTACAATAAAATTATAGTGAGCTTTGAGATTATAAACTCTCACCTAGTGGGATTAGGCAATAAGCATATCACCCCTACACCTGGGGTATATTAGGGATTGCAGGCCGTGGGAGCTTGACCGGGATCTGTGGCAGTGGTTCCAGTAATGTAGAATTGCAAAGGAAAAAAAGAAGAAAAAAAACCAAAAAAATGGCGCTATCCCATAAAAAAGTAACAATGACTGGTATGGTGAACACAGTCGTACTTTATTGAGAAGACAAACAGCGGGTGACATCCATAAGCAAGACGTGTTTCGGGTATAAGCTTACCCTTTCTCAATTGCAGGTGTCTGCACCGTCTTGCTTATGGATGTCATCCACTGTTTGTCTTGTCAATAAAGTACGACTGTGTTCACCATACCAGTCATTGTTACTTTTTTATGGGATAGCGCCATTTTTTGAGTTTTTTTTCTTCTTTTTTCTTCTTTTTTTCCTTTGCTTTCCTGGCCCACCCTGTACATTGGTTAAAAATGTGTATATTTTTGTCCCTGCATCTATTGCCTGTGAGGAGTCCTGTCTTTGTGAGGAGACCAAATAAAGGAAGTGTGGGTGAACAAGCAGGGCTCTGTGCAGCGAGGACAAGCAGGGCTCTGTGCACTGAGGACAAGCAGGGCTCTGTACACTGAGGACAAGCAGGGCTCTGTGCACTGAGTAAAAGCAGGTTTCTGTACACTGAGGACAAGCAGGGCTTTGTACACTGAGGACAAGCAGGGTTCTGTACACTGGGAACAAGCAGGGCTCTGTGCAATGAGGACAAGCAGGGCTCTGTACACTGAGGATAAGCAGGGCTCTGTGCATTGATGACAAACAGGGCTTTGTACACTGATGACAAGCAGGGCTCTGTACACTGAGGACAAGCATGGTTCAGTGCACTGAAGACAAGCAGGGCTCTCTGCACTGGGGATAAGCAGGGATCTGTACACTGAGGTCAAGCAGGGCTCTGTACACTGAGGACAAGCAGGACTCTGTACACAGAGGACAAGCAGGGCTCTGTGCAGTGATGACAAGCAGGGCTCTGTACACTGAGGACAAGCAGAGCTCTGTACACTGAGGACAAGCAGGGCTCTGTACACTGAGGACAAGCAGGGCTCTGTGCAGTGAGGATAAGCAGGGCTCTGTACACAGAGGACAAGCAGGGCTCTGTACACTGAGGACAAACAGGGCTTTGTACACTGAGGACAAGCAGGGGACAAGCAGGGCTGTGTGCATCGGGGACATGCAGGGCTCTGTGCATTGATGACAAGCAGGGCTCTGTGCAGTGAGGATAAGCAGGGCTCTGTACACTGATGACAAGCAGGGCTCTGTGCAGTGAGGACAAGCAGGGCTCTGTGCACTCATGCTCTGTGACATGCTCCCGCCTCACACACATTAGGATGATTGACAAGCCAGGAGCCTGCACAGAGCCCTACTTGTCTTTATCTCACTTCCCGTATTTGGACTCCTCACAGAGACACATGCAATAGCTGCAGGGACAGCATTTTTTCACCCAAAAATATACACATTTTTTAATCAATGTGTATTACAAATATACATATAATAGCATTATCTACATTATATCAAAAGTTTTTGTTAGCAACAGGTACACTTTAAATCAGTCCCATGTTAGCCTATGGGTGATGGATTCCTCTTGCATCTTTCACAGCCTCAATTTAATGGATACCACTGGAGCTTTTCTTGGTGTAGGCCTAAAGCAATGTGTGAACCCAGCCTTATTTTCTAATTTTGGCAAAAACAACCATTCATGCTTTTCATCGGACTCTTATAAATGCATTGCCCTTAAATTAAAGGCTCATGTTATAACACATTCCTCCTCTATTTGTCTTAAATATTGAATGTATTGTATATTTTACTGTAACTAATGCTGTAACTTCTGTAGTCTTCATTAGACTCCAATACTTTATATGTATGTGTATTAAAACATGAAAGCATACAATTTGTTATACGGTGGTCCCTCAAGTTACAATATTAATTGGTTCCAGCACGACCATTGTATGTTGAAACCATTGTATGTTGAGACCATAACTCTATGGAAACCTGGTAATTGGTTCTGTAGCCACCAAAATGTCATCCAAAAATAGGAAAAAAGTGATGATTAAAGAAAAATAAGTAGATAACTAATAAAGATAAAGCAAACAGAAACATAGAATGTGTCAGCAGATAAGAACCATTTGGCCCATCTAGTCTGCCCAATAATCTGAATCCTATGAATAGTCCCTGGCCCTATCTTATATGAAGGATAGCCTTATGCTTATCCCATGCATGTTTAAACTCCTTCACTGTATTTGCAGCGACCACTTCTGCAGGAAGGCTATTTCATGCATCCACTAATCTCTCAGTAAAGAAATACTTCCTGCCCTCACCTGGTGTTCAAAGGAGCAGCTAACCCTGGCACAGGTAAAGAATAATACAGAACATGTAGTACCTCCCTATACTGTAGGGGGTGCTACCACACAGCCAGTCAGTGCATGCACTTCATTAATATAGGGGTTTTACCAGTAAAATGCCCATTCTGATTGGTCAGTTCTTCCAGCCATTGACATGTTTCCTAGATCTGGACTGTCTGTAGCATTGTATGTTGAGTCTGGTTTCAAGTTACAATGGTCCAGATCAATATCATTGTATGTTGAAATTATTGTATTCAAGTTTTGCTTGTTAAGTAGGAAATAAAGCTTGCCATAGGCATGGGAGTTTGATCGGCCAAAAGTACAATGGGATCGTTGATACAAATGATCCTGACAACAACATGCTACACTAAACTGGCACGACTGGGTATACCTGCCTCCCTGTCTCAGAAGTTTTATGTCATGTCTGGCAGGAGGGTACAGTGCACTCTAATAGTATCACAAATAAGGAAAGTATCCAGCACAGGATGAAGTCAAACAGGAACTTTATTGAAGATCACATGGCTGGCACATTAAAACAAATGCGTTTTGGATCAAGCTGGACCCTCAATCATGGCATGCCATGACTAAGGGTCCAGCTTGACCCAAAACGCATTGTTATTTAATGTGCCATCCATGTGATCTTCAATAAAGTTCCTATTTGACTTCATCCTGTGCTGGATCCTTTCTTTCTTTGTGATACTGTTTGGTCCGTAAGCACTACCGGTTAATCCGATCACAGGTGTGGGTGTCCAGCAGAGGTGAGCCGCCAGTTGCATTACCAGTGCACTCTAATGCTCACCTCAGCCACTGTTCCTAACTACTTGGTTGATCTGCCCTAAATGCCAGCACTCTGGACTAAGTGTAAGGGCATCAGGATAGTCAGACAGGCAGGGTCAGTGACAAATGGGCAGACTAAACTACAAAATCAGCAGACAAGAGGTCAAACCAAAAATAAGCCAGAGAGTCAAAACCTAAAAGGGAGTGTAGTACAAAATCTGACAGAAAAAACCAAGACCAGAGTCAAGACCAGCTGGGTCAATACAGAAGGGTAGCGCAGTACAAAGTCAGAAGACAAAGGCAGAACAATAGACATGCAAGGGTGAAACCAGGAGTGTACATCAAGTGAAATCAAAAGGTAAAAGCAAAGAAAGTGAACAGTCAGGTTCCACCAATGCTGAGTAGTTAATAAAATGCCATTGAAGGCTACTGGAAGACCAATCAGGATCCTGGCAGCAGTACAAATACTGGTTGTAATTTCCCTCCCACAAACGGTATGAGCACCAGCACTAAGCAGATTGGTCGAGCGCCTCCCTCTCCATATTGGTTGGCAGGGCTATCAATATATACAATATACAATATATATGGGCTATCCTGAAACCAATTTGTTATTGACTCACTGATCTACAATATAAGACTATTTTTGCATCTGTCTCTGTCATTGTTGTAAACTCTAGACAGAAAAATATTTGTTCACTGATCTTTATTGCACGTGTCTGTTCACTAATCCATTAGTTGTTTACTTTAGTTTTTATTTGTTGCATATGGTAAAGTACAAAGTGTTTTCCTGTGAGTTCAAAAGTCTTCCAAATATTAGCTTACAGAATAGACAGTACTTGGTTACCATGAGCTCTTGTTTGTTGGAATAAACAGTCATTAAAAAGCATTTGTCAGCTTCTTTCAAATGTTTTTGTAAGTGAGGTGAAACCCAGGTCACCTGTAGCAGGTACAACAAAAATAAATAAAGGCTTACGTGATAATGTCACCTTTGCTGTAATCTTTTATCTCTCCAAGTTTTGACCAAACATCCCCAGGTGTCTCTGAAAGAAGCGGTCATTATTCCCTTTGTGTTCTTAGATTATATTCTATGTCAAATCTCCTTATCTCGCTAATACTAGAACATTCATTAATGTGTGCTAATCAATATTTGTGTAGTTCAGCAAGCACTATATAAACATCTCCTTATACATATATACACGGGCTTATGGTTAAATATGAAATGTGCCAGCTGCCAAATGTGTATTTAAAGTTTATTAAGTTACTTGCAGATATTTGGTGCACATGAAATTGGTTGGCTTCGAGTCATCAGAAACATTATGATTAAACATTGCACTAGGTTAATGGCTTTGTGCAAAGAAAACTGTGTACTGAAGTTACTGATCGCCGACATTACTGACAACCGCAATGCTGCGTGCTTACCGAAGACGGTAACCAGACTGACTTATTTGTTGGTGATTATGAATATGATTATTAATGTTCTTTTTATTGCAGCTATTATCCATCAGCTGCATGACGCCATGCCCTGAACAGCTTTTTCTAGTAATTATATTCTAGACATTATATTCTAGACATTATGACAAACTATGTAAAACACTAAACCAACTTAAAGAGGTACTCCGGTGTTCCAGCGTTCTTTATATTCACTCCACACCCACTCCTTGGACTCCTCTTTAGTAGTGAACATATTGTCAAGAACTTTATACCCAATAGAGACTGCTGTATTACAGAGGGGGTTGTCATTTCGCCCTGTGGGTAGGATGGACACCTTTCAGCTTGATATGGACCTGGAAAGTTTTTTCAGGAATGTAAGACTGAAGGCCCATTTCTCCACTGGGCATGGTCCAGTGGAGACAAATCTTGAGGACATTCCCAGCAATGGTACTATTCATTTGGAGGACTTTAACTTGTGGCTTAAAAGTAGCTATAATCCACCCAAATGCTATCATCCAGTTGAAACGTATTGCACAATTGTAAGAAATTAGATTGAAGTTATACTTAAGAATATGGGGAAGGGTGAATTGCATGTTTTTTCTTACTTATCTGCTGTAGAAAATCAGGCTCTTATGTACTTGTTTGCTGACCGCAGTATAAAAATCAAGCCTGCGGATAAAGGGGGCGCTGTCGTAGTAATGGACAAGACTGCATATAAAAAAGAGATTTTACGGCAGTTAGCAGACAATAGTACATATGAGATAGTAGAGAGAGATCCTCTACCATATATACAGAAAAAGATAAGAGACGTGGTGGATAAATATCAGACATCAGGGGTTATTGATAGTAAATTTAGCTAATATTTACAGCACACCAATCTAATCACACCTATAATATATCTTGTACCCAAGATACATAAGAGTCTGCAAAACCCACCTGGTCGCTCAATAGTGGCAACGGAAGACTCAGTATTATCCCGCCTCTCAATAGTTCTGGAGAAGACATTGACACCATTGGTTAAGAAAACACAAGCATTTCTTTTAGATACATACCATTTCCACCATCACCACTATCACAGAGGAGATACTTTTAGTTACAATAGACATAGTTAGTCTTTATACGTCTATTGAACATGACAAGGGCATGGAAGCGGTAGACTGGCTGTAACAACAGAGTGAATATACTATGGAACAGAAGGAATATTTTATGGATATATTAAATATAGTTTTGAGGTAAAACTACTACCTATTTGAGGAACGTTTCTACATCCAGCACAGAGGATCCGCGATGGGGGTGAACGTGCCCCCCCCATATGCAAATACTTACATGCCATTATTTGAAGAAAGATATATATATATAACAATGATTTATTCATTAGACATGTTAAGAAGTGGTGATGCTTTATAGACGATATCATATGCATATGGGAGGGGCCCCCTTGACCCTCAAAGCTTTTTTCCCATACATCAATGGTATATGGGATGAATTGAAATTCACAATGACAGTTGATGATAAAGAAATCAACTTTCTGGACACTACAGTACTGAAAGATGGTAAGGGTGGACTGTGCACTGATCTATATAGGAAGACAACAGACAGAAACAGTATTTTACACTATATCAGTGCCTACACACCGAGCATCGAGAGATCCATCCCCTTCTGACAAAAACAAAGGATCAAGAGAATAGTTACTGATCCAGAGAAAAAAAGAGGAGAAACTTGAGGAACTTAAACACAAGTTCAGAGCAATTGATTACCCAGATAGGGTCATAGATGCTATTCCAGAAGACAGAGAAAGGAAGGAGAAGCGGAGTGAGAAGATCATTCCATTTGTTACTTACCACCCACTAACTCAGAAAATAGACAACGTGGTGCGTACCCATTGGTCCATCCTAAACAAGGCCTACCCTACAGTCAGTGAATTCTAACACCCACCATTGATATGTAATAAATGCTCCCCAAATCTGAGGGACAAACTCATACAGGCAGATGTAGGTTCTATGAAAACATCTAAACAAAATTTTTTAGGTACAAGGAAGTGTGGTACATTCCCATGCCTTAACTGCGCCCAATGCATTAATGTCATCAGAAGAGATAAAATTGAACACCCTCATTCAGGGAAAAAGACTGAATGAGACTTACCTGAATGAATGGGATCTGTGAGAAGTGATGCAAGTGATCCAAGTAACCCAAGTCTATATACTCTGTTTGTTTTGTTTTGTTATTTTGTTATGTTGCCAGGGTAACCAATGACATCATAATTGTGAGCCTCTGTCGCCTTTAAATTGTATCATTATAAGACCAGCACATGCAGTTGAGAAAGGCTTCATAGCTGGAACGTGTGCTGCATCCATTATATGCTGTATTCTATGCATCTTAAGAGGTAAAGGGCATTTCTTCAGAGAAATTAACAAGTGCCAGGATTTTCTTTCTACTATTATATTTTTTAGTCAACGGGGACCGGACCTACCTGCAGTGCTGACCAACTCTCTAGTGTTTGGACTGTATAATGGCCATACCTGGTTACTGAAGTGAGTGGGAGCTCAGCTGTAATAACCAAAAACAACCACAACACAGTACATGGAGCCAATTGCTTCCGGCTCAGTTCATTGCATTGATCCAGATGTAGCAACCCTACATAATAGCTGATTGGCTTGGGGGGGATTGCTGATTGTTGTCTGCCAATCAGCTATTGATGGCCTACATAGTAGATTTGTAAAGGCTCTTATGGGGGAGGTATGGCCTATTTAACTTCTTGCTGTGGAGTCTAATAATTCCTGTGTAGGCCCTTTTTTTTTACCTCTTAGGGCAAGGTGAAATATTACACATAGTTCTGCTAGAGAAAAGTGGCATGGCCTTCTAAGTGTTTTCTTTCAGTACAGAATAATGCTGTGATATGGCATCTGAAGGAGTACACACACATTTTATTTTAATTAAATTAAGGCGTATTGAAGTTTGTTGGTGTCACATAAGGTGCTGGGCATCAGCCCTAAAAATTTGTCTTTTTATACCTCATAGACCATAGAGGAGATTTATCAAAACCTGTGCAGAGGGGCAGTTGCCCATAGTAACCAATCAAAGTGCTTCTTTAATATTTAAAAAGGCCTCTGGAAAGTGAAAGAAGCGATCTTATTGGATGCTATGGGCAACTACACCACTGTTTCTATGCACAGGTGTTACGCCGAGCGCTCCGGGTCCCCGCTCCTCCCCGGAGCGCTCGCTACACTTCCCTCACTGCAGCGCCCCGGTCGGTTCCACGGACCCGGGGCGCTGCGTTACCACCTCCGGCCGGGATGCGATTCGCGATGCGGGTAGCGCCCGCTCGCGATGCGCACCCCGGCTCCCGTACCTGACTCGCTCCCCGTCAGTTCTGTCCCGGCGCGCGCGGCCCCGCTCCCTAGGGCGCGCGCGCGCCGGGTCTTTGCGATTTAAAGGGCCACTGCACCGCTGATTGGTGCAGTGGTTCCAATTAGTGTTTACACCTGTGCACTTCCCTATATCACCTCACTTCCCCTTCACTCCCTCGCCGGATCTTGTTGCCCTAGTGCCAGTGAAAGCGTTCCTTGTGTGTTCCTTGCCTGTGATTCCAGACCTTCTGCCGTTGCCCCTGACTACGATCCTTGCTGCCTGCCCCGACCTTCTGCTACGTCCGACCTTGCTTCTGTCTACTCCCTTGTACCGCGCCTATCTTCAGCAGCCAGAGAGGTTGAGCCGTTGCTAGGGGATACGACCTGGTCACTACCGCCGCAGCAAGACCATCCCGCTTTGCGGCGGGCTCTGGTGAAAACCAGTAGTGACTTAGAACCGATCCTCTAGCACGGTCCACGCCAATCCCTCTCTGGCACAGAGGATCCACCACCTGCCAGCCGGCATCGTGACAGTAGATCCGGCCATGGATCCCGCTGAAGTTCCTCTGCCAGTTGTCGCTGACCTCACCACGGTGGTCGCCCAGCAGTCACAACAGATTGCGCAACAAGGCCAACAGCTGTCTCAACTGACTGTTATGCTACAACAGTTACTACCACAGCTCCAGCAATCATCTCCTCCGCCAGCTCCTGTACCTCCTCCGCAGCGAGTGGCCGCTTCTGGAATACGACTATCCTTGCCGGATAAATTTGATGGGGACTCTAAGTTTTGCCGTGGCTTTCTTTCCCAATGTTCATTACACTTGGAGATGATGTCGGACCAGTTCCCCACTGAAAGGTCTAAGGTGGCTTTCGTAGTCAGCCTGCTGTCTGGAAAAGCCCTGGCTTGGGCCACACCGCTCTGGGACCGCAATGACCCCGTCACTGCCTCTGTACACTCCTTCTTCTCGGAAATTCGAAGTGTCTTTGAGGAACCTACCCGAGCCTCTTCTGCTGAGACTGCCCTGTTGAACCTGGTCCAGGGTAATTCTTCCGTTGGCGAGTATGCCGTACAGTTCCGTACCCTTGCTTCAGAATTATCCTGGAATAATGAGGCACTCTGCGCGACCTTTAAAAAAGGCCTATCCAGCAACATTAAAGATGTTCTGGCCGCACGAGAAATCCCTGCTAACCTACATGAACTCATCCATCTTGCCACTCGCATTGACATGCGTTTTTCCGAACGGCGTCAGGAGCTCCGCCAGGATATGGACTCTGTTCGCACGAGGCGTTTCTTCTCCCCGGCTCCTCTCTCCTCTGGTCCCCTGCAACCTGTTCCTGTGCCTCCCGCCGTGGAGGCTATGCAGGTCGACCGGTCTCGCCTGACATCCCAAGAGAGGACACGACGCCGCATGGAGAATCTCTGCCTGTACTGTGCTAGTACCGAACACTTCCTGAAGGATTGTCCTATCCGTCCTCCCCGCCTGGAAAGACGTCCGCTGACTCCGCACAAACGTGAGACAGTCCTTGATGTCTACTCTGCTTCTCCACGTCTTACTGTGCCTGTGCGGATGTCTGCCTCTGCCTTCTCCTTCTCTGCTGTGGCCTTCTTGGACTCTGGATCTGCAGGAAATTTTATCTTGGCCTCTCTCGTCAACAGGTTCAACATCCCGGTGACCAGTCTCGCCAGACCCCTCTACATCAATTGTGTAAACAATGAAAGATTGGACTGTACTATACGTTTCCGCACGGAGCCCCTTCTAATGTGCATCGGATCTCATCACGAGAGGATTGAACTGTTGGTCCTCCCCAATTGCACTTCTGAAATCCTTCTTGGACTTCCCTGGCTTCAACTCCATTCCCCAATCCTGGATTGGTCCACTGGGGAGATCAAGAGTTGGGGGCCCTCTTGTTCCAAGGACTGCTTAAAACCGGTTCCCAGTAAACCTTGCCGTGTCCCTGTGCTTCCTCATGTAACCGGTCTCCCTAAGGCCTATATGGACTTTGCGGACGTTTTTTGCAAAAAACAAGCTGAGACTCTACCTCCTCACAGGCCTTATGATTGTCCCATTGACCTCCTCCCGGGCACTACTCCACCCCGGGGCAGAATCTATCCTCTGTCCGTCCCAGAGACTCTTGCCATGTCTGAATACGTCCAAGAAAATTTAAAAAAGGGCTTTATCCGTAAATCCTCCTCTCCTGCCGGAGCCGGATTTTTCTTTGTGTCCAAAAAAGATGGCTCTCTACGTCCTTGCATTGACTACCGCGGTCTTAATAAAATCACGGTTAAGAACCGCTACCCCCTACCCCTCATCTCTGAACTCTTTGATCGTCTCCAAGGTGCCCATATTTTTACCAAACTGGACTTAAGAGGTGCTTATAATCTCATCCGCATCAGAGAGGGGGATGAATGGAAAACGGCATTTAACACCAGAGATGGACACTTTGAGTATCTGGTCATGCCCTTTGGTCTATGCAACGCCCCTGCCGTCTTCCAAGACTTTGTTAATGAAATTTTTCGTGATCTCCTATACTCCTGTGTTGTTGTATATCTGGACGATATCCTGATTTTTTCTGCCAATCTTGAAGAACACCGCCAGCATGTCCGTATGGTTCTTCAGAGACTTCGTGATAATCAACTCTATGCCAAAATAGAGAAATGTCTGTTTGAATGCCAATCTCTTCCTTTTCTAGGATACTTGGTCTCTGGCCAGGGACTACAAATGGACCCAGATAAACTCTCTGCCGTCTTAGATTGGCCACGCCCCTCCGGACTCCGTGCCATCCAACGTTTTTTGGGGTTCGCCAATTATTACAGGCAATTTATTCCACATTTTTCTACCATTGTGGCTCCTATTGTGGCTTTAACAAAAAAAAATGCCGATCCCAAGTCTTGGCCTCCTCAAGCGGAAGACGCCTTTAAACGACTCAAGTCTGCCTTTTCTTCGGCTCCCGTGCTCTCCAGACCTGACCCATCTAAACCCTTCCTATTGGAGGTTGATGCCTCCTCAGTGGGAGCTGGAGCTGTCCTTCTACAAAAAAACTCTTCCGGGCATGCTGTTACTTGTGGTTTTTTTTCCAGGACCTTCTCTCCGGCGGAGAGGAACTACTCCATCGGGGATCGAGAGCTTCTAGCCATTAAATTAGCACTTGAGGAATGGAGGCATCTGCTGGAGGGATCAAGATTTCCAGTTATTATTTACACCGATCACAAGAACCTCTCCTACCTCCAGTCTGCCCAACGGCTGAATCCTCGTCAGGCCAGGTGGTCTCTGTTCTTTGCCCGATTTAATTTTGAAATTCACTTTCGGCCTGCTGATAAGAACATTAGGGCCGATGCTCTCTCTCGTTCCTCAGATGCCTCTGAAATTGAACTCTCTCCTCAACACATCATTCCTCCTGACTGCCTGATTTCCACTTCTCCAGCCTCCATCAGGCAAACTCCTCCAGGAAAGACCTTTGTTTCTCCACGCCAACGCCTTGGGATCCTCAAATGGGGTCACTCCTCTCATCTCGCAGGTCATGCGGGCATTAAGAAATCTGTGCAACTCATCTCTCGCTTCTATTGGTGGCCGACTCTAGAGACTGATGTGGTGGACTTTGTGCGAGCCTGCACTATCTGTGCCCGGGATAAGACTCCTCGCCAGAAGCCCGCTGGTTTTCTTCATCCTCTACCTGTCCCCGAACAACCTTGGTCTCTGATTGGTATGGATTTTATTACTGACTTACCCCCATCCCATGGCAACACTGTTATTTGGGTGGTCGTTGATCGATTCTCCAAAATGGCACATTTCATCCCTCTTCCTGGTCTTCCTTCAGCGCCTCAGTTGGCTAAACAATTTTTTGTACACATTTTTCGTCTTCACGGGTTGCCTACACAGATCGTCTCGGATAGAGGCGTCCAATTTGTGTCTAAATTCTGGAGGGCTCTCTGTAAACAACTCAAGATTAAATTAAATTTTTCTTCTGCATACCATCCTCAATCCAATGGACAAGTAGAGAGAATTAACCAGATCTTGGGTGACTATTTACGACATTTTGTTTCCTCCCGCCAGGATGACTGGGCAGATCTTCTACCTTGGGCCGAATTCTCGTATAATTTCAGAATCTCTGAATCTTCCTCCAAATCTCCGTTTTTCGTGGTGTACGGCCGTCACCCTCTTCCCCCCCTCCCTACCCCCTTGCCCTCTGGTCTGCCCGCTGTGGATGAAATTTCTCGTGATCTTTCCACCATATGGAAAGAGACCCAAAATTCTCTCTTACAGGCTTCTTCTCGCATGAAGAGATTCGCAGATAAGAAAAGAAGAGCTCCTCCCATTTTTTCCCCTGGAGACAAGGTATGGCTCTCCGCTAAATATGTCCGTTTCCGTGTCCCGAGCTATAAGTTGGGACCACGCTATCTTGGTCCTTTTAAAGTTTTGTGTCAAATTAATCCTGTCTCTTACAAACTTCTTCTTCCTCCTTCTCTTCGTATCCCTAATGCCTTTCACGTCTCTCTTCTTAAACCTCTCATCCTCAACCGTTTTTCTCCTAAATCTGTTCCTCCCACTCCTGTTTCCGGCTCCTCGGACATCTTCTCTGTCAAAGAGATCTTGGCCTCCAAAAAGGTCAGGGGAAGAACTTTTTTTTTAGTGGATTGGGAGGGTTGTGGTCCAGAAGAGAGGTCCTGGGAACCTGAGGACAATATCCTGGACAAAAGTCTGATCCTCAGGTTCTCAGGCCCCAAGAAGAGGGGGAGACCCAAGGGGGGGGGGTACTGTTACGCCGAGCGCTCCGGGTCCCCGCTCCTCCCCGGAGCGCTCGCTACACTTCCCTCACTGCAGCGCCCCGGTCGGTTCCACGGACCCGGGGCGCTGCGTTACCACCTCCGGCCGGGATGCGATTCGCGATGCGGGTAGCGCCCGCTCGCGATGCGCACCCCGGCTCCCGTACCTGACTCGCTCCCCGTCAGTTCTGTCCCGGCGCGCGCGGCCCCGCTCCCTAGGGCGCGCGCGCGCCGGGTCTTTGCGATTTAAAGGGCCACTGCACCGCTGATTGGTGCAGTGGTTCCAATTAGTGTTTACACCTGTGCACTTCCCTATATCACCTCACTTCCCCTTCACTCCCTCGCCGGATCTTGTTGCCCTAGTGCCAGTGAAAGCGTTCCTTGTGTGTTCCTTGCCTGTGATTCCAGACCTTCTGCCGTTGCCCCTGACTACGATCCTTGCTGCCTGCCCCGACCTTCTGCTACGTCCGACCTTGCTTCTGTCTACTCCCTTGTACCGCGCCTATCTTCAGCAGCCAGAGAGGTTGAGCCGTTGCTAGGGGATACGACCTGGTCACTACCGCCGCAGCAAGACCATCCCGCTTTGCGGCGGGCTCTGGTGAAAACCAGTAGTGACTTAGAACCGATCCTCTAGCACGGTCCACGCCAATCCCTCTCTGGCACAGAGGATCCACCACCTGCCAGCCGGCATCGTGACAACAGGTTTTGGTGAATAAGTGTAAATACTCTTTTGCTGAAACATGTTCCGATACTAACATGCTGCAAACAACCACTTTGCTGGTTACGTTACATGCTGTTACGTTATAAGCACACACGCTGGCCGTGAACGCATGGTCCAGTTACCTGCTGCTGCTGGCGGGGCTGGGACTCGCATCGCGGGACACGCCCCCATGCGTGCCCAAGTCCATCACTCACCTGGGGCTTCTCCTTCCCCAGCCTCTGCCTCTCTGCTCTGGCGCCTGTGTCCCTGTCCCCTAGGGCACAAGCACGCCGGAGCTTTAAGATTGAAAGGGCCAGTGCGCTCATTAGTGTAATTCACCTGTGGCTCATTGATGAATTCCTCCACCCTTCTCACTTCCCTGTCGGATCTTTGTTGCCCTGTGCCTGAGAGAAAGCATTCCTGAGAGTTGCCTTACCATGTATCTGATCCTTTGCTCTGTGACTTGACCTTGCTCCTCTGCCGCCTGCCTACTGACCTCGTGCTATGTCCTGACTACGCTACTTTGCCTCCTGCCTTAACCTTCTGCTATCCTGACTATCTCTCCTGTGCCTCGCATCTCTTCAGCCGCCTGTGTGGTCGAGCCGTGCCAGGGGTAGTGACCTGGGTGCCGCCTGCCGCAGCAAGTCCATCCCGCTTTTCGGCAGGCTCTGGTGAAAACCAGCAGCACCTTAGACTCCGCTCCCTGGTACAGTCCAGGTCATCTGCCACACAGGTCCAGCGGATCCACCGGAGTTCCTGTCTTCTGAAACGTGAGTGTTACACATGCTAGAGAAATAATAGATTCTAATGAGCCACGGACCGAATATTAAAGGGGTACTTCGGTGAAAAACAAATATATTCAAATCAACTGGTGCCAAACAGTTAAATAGATTTGTAAAGTACTTCTATTCAAAAATCTCAACCCTTCCAGTACTAATCAGCTGCTGTATACTACTGAGAAAGTTGTGTAGTCCTTTCCAGTTTGAACTCAGTACTCCCTGCTGCCACCTTTATTTTTGTCAGGAACTGTCCAGAGCAGGAGAAGTTTGCTATGGGGATTTTTTCCTGCTCTGGACAGTTCCTGAAACGGACTAAGGTGTCAGCAGAGAGCACTGTGGTCAGACTGGAAAGAGCGACACAACTTTCTCTGTAGTATACAGCAGTTGATAAGTACTGAAAGGCTTAGGATTTTTAAATAGAAGTAATTTATTAAAAACATTTGTTTTCCTTCGGCATACTTCATTAAATCTTTATGCAAGAAATGTCTGCAATGTGCACACATGCTATGTATGATGGTTGGTGTTGGCTTTTCCATAGCTATTTAACCACTTAACCACCAGCAATCAAGGGTACTGAGCAGTTAACAGGGCAGATTACACTGCTGTATGTCTAGGGGGTGCATCTGCTGTCTATAGACTGGGGATGTCATCAAGAGCTCAATATTTCTCCACGAATAATAGATCTTTCCAATGGCATCTTTATCAGGTGAGCCCATTCTGTGAAGTGTCATTTCAATATGGTTTTGGTTTTTAAGTAAAGATAAAAAGTTTACTTTGTTTAACCCTACCAGGACCAAAGGTGTACAGGTATGCCCTCGCGTCCTGAGACTTACGGACCAAGGGCGTACCTGTATCTGTTAACGGTGTTTAAACCATTCTCATGAGCAGAGAGTGCTTTAAACCCTGTGGATCCCGGTTGCTATTTGCAGCCAGGACCCACGGCCAATGCCGAGCACCACCGATTGGGCCAATGCTTGGCAATCACCCTTTAGATGCCGCAATCAAAGTTGATCGCCGCGTCTAAAATGTGGGGTTAATGGTGCCGGTAGCTCAGTGGAGCTGATCAGGACATCCGCAGTGAAATTGCAGGTCCCGATCAGCTGAGTGAATGGCGGGAGGGTCCTCACCTGCCTCCTCACCATCGGATCGGTGATCAGCTGCTCCAAGTCTGCTATGCAGACTAGAGCAGCAGAGCGCCAATAACGCTGATCAATGCTATGCTATGGCATAGCATTGATCAGTATATGCAATCAGAAGATTGCATGGTATAGCCTCCTATGGGGGCTAAAAAAAAGAGTGAAGTTTAAAAAAATAAAAATAAAAGTGAATTAACCCCTTAAGGACCAGGGGGGTTTCTGTTTTTGCACTTTCATTTTTTCCTCCTTACCTTTAAAAAATCATAACTCTTTCAATTTTGCTCCTAAAAATCCATATTATGACTTTTTATTTGTGCCACCAATTTTACTTTGTAATGACATTAGTCATTTTACCCAAAAATCTAGGGCCAAACGGAAAAAAAAATCATATTGAGACAAAATTGAAAAAAAAAACGACATTTTGCAACTTTTGGGGGCTTCTGTTTCTACGCCGTACATTTTTCGGTAAAAATGACACATTCTCTTTATTCTGTAGGTCCATACGATTAAAATGATACCCTACTTATATAGGTTTGATTTTGTTGTACTTCTGAAAAAAATCATACCTACATGCAGGAAAATTTATACTTTTAAAATTGTCATCTTCTGACCCCTGTAACTTTTTTATTTTTTCCACATATGGGGCAGTATGAGGGCTCATTTTTTGCGCCGTGATCTGAAGTTTTTAGCGGTACCAATTTTGTATTGATCGTACTTGTTGATCGCTTTTTATTCATTTTTTCATGATGTAAAAAGTGACCAAAAATACACTATTTTGGACTTACAACATACCACATGTGTTTATTTTTATTTACACTTTTTTTTTAAATGGGAAAAGGGGGGTGATTCCAATTTTTATTAGGGGAGGGGTTAAATGATCTTTATTCACTTTTTTTTTCCACTTTTTTTTGCAATGTTATAGCTCCCATATGGGGCTTTAACACTGCACACACTGATCTTTTACGCTGATCACTGGTTTCTCATAGGAAACCAGTGATCAATGATTCTGCCGCATGACTGCTTATGCCTGGATCTCAGGCACTGAGCAGTCATTCGGCGATCGGACACCAGGAGGCAAGGAAGGAGACCCTTTCACTTTAGATGCGACGTTAAAGGGTTAATAGCGCGTGAACCCGCAATCATTGCTGCGCACTATTAGCCACGGGTCCCGGCCTCTTGTTAGAGGCCGGGCCCGACCCGCTATGACGAGGGGCCACGTCGTGGTCCCGTGTTATAGAAAGGGAAAGGACTCATGATGTACCGGTACATCCTATATCCTTAAGTGGTTAACCCCTTCCCTATTAAAATTTAAAATCACCCCATATGTGGTACCGCCACGTGCATAAATGTCCAAAATATTAAAATATAAGATTAGCTAAACCGCACAGTCGATGGCGCACACTTAAAAAATAATGCAATAATTGTGAATTTTTGGTCACTTCATAGACAATAAAAAACTAATAAAAAGCAATCAAAAAGTCCCATCAAAACAAAAATGTTAACATTAAAAACTACAGACCACGGTGCAAAAAAAATAGTCCTCATATAGCCCCATATGCAGAAAAATAAAAAAGTTATAGGGGTCAGAAGATGACAATTTAAAAATACTAATTTATGCACATGTAGTTATAATTTTTTAAAGTAGTAAAATAAAATAAAACCTACATAAATTGGGTATCTTTGTGACAGTATGGACCTTCAGAATAAAGATAAGGTGTCATTTTTATAAAAAATTGCAGTGTAGAAACTGAAGCCCCCAAAAGTTGCAAAATTGCTTTTTTTTCAATTCCCCCCCACAACTGTACTTTGTAATGACATCAATCATTTAATAACAAAATCTACTGCAAAACCAAAACAAATATAATTGGTGGCGCAAAAAAAAAAAAAGCCCTTATAAGGTGCAAAATTTTAAGCGTTATGAGGAAAAAACAAAAATTGGCCTGGTCCTTAAGGTCAAAATGGGCTTGGTCTTTAAGGGCTTAAAAGCGTTGTCTTATGAAGACAAAACCTTTTTGAATATAAGGGCAAACAGCACAGAAAACAAGCCGGTACATACGAGACTAAGCGTGTAGTAAAGCGCAGGGAGACACATAGGACTGATTCACGGGAAGCCTGCACTGGAGGTGCTCAGCCAAGCAAAAGAACAAAAATCCAGCGAGACAAAGACAGGCTCCACTCACCAGGCAGGTGTGTTTATTCAGGTATTGTTGACAGGGTACAGGTGGCAGGCGGGGCTGTAGTGGAGGACAGGGTGGATAGGAACAAGCGCTTTTCAAAGCCTAGAAATTTCAAACCGCTATGGACACCACTATGCACTTGATTCATGTGGGCAATAAACCTAGGGGCTCCAGTCGCGGTCCGGATAGAGTGGACATGCTCCCGGAAAGGGACCTGGAGCTGCCTAATGGTCTTGCCCACATATAATTTGCCACAAGGGCACATCAAGGTATATACCACGAACGTAGATCTGCAAGTTATCAATCCAGTAATTTGATGGTACAAGCCTCCTAACTTTACAATGTTCCCTGTGTGTACATGTGTACAGTGTGGACAGGATCTACAGGGGGAATTGCCCTTTAAGGAGTGTTTGGTTAACCAATTAGTATCCGATTTCTGGTGGTCGGTCTTGTTTTGTAGCCTTTTCAACTTTTCCCCTATGGTAATGTTCCTGCTGAAAGTGACAAGGTGGGGGGGGGGGGGGGGGGGTTCTGGGCCACTTCTTGGAGATCGGGATCGGATTCCAAGATGAACCAGTTGTGCCGTATAGCACTAGCCACTCGCTGGTTCATGTTGGAATTAACAAGAGAGAAAGTGAATCTCTTCGTGGACGTGTCACACCTTTTCTTGTAATCAAGTAGGAGAGACCTGTCAATAGACTTAACTTGCTGTAGACTAGACTCATTTACATTATCAGGGTACTGTCTAGCCAGTAGTCGTTTTTTCAGATCTTAGGGTTGGGTGTCAAAGACCTTATCGATGCTATTGATCCTACGTAACCAGAGAAATTGGGAATAGGGAATGCTTTTCTTGACGTGCTGGGGGTGGGAACTGTTAAAATGCAGTAATGCATTTCTGGCAGTGGGTTTATGAAAACCCTCCGTTGTGAGGGTGCCGTCCACTACTTTGAGCTTGATGTCTAAGAAATCGAGTTCATCACCCCCAAACACAGCAGTGAAAAGCATGTTCTCTGTATTAGTCTGATTAAGATGAGTGACAAATTTGAAGATTTCCTTTCCATAAGAATCCCAGACAACCAGTATGTCATCAACATACATGAGGAAGATTTTGATATGCTTACAGAAGGGGTTAGTGAGGGAGAAAACATGTCTGCGTTCAAAGATGGCGAGTAATAAATTGACGTAAGTGCAGGAGACCAGCATGCCCATGGCTGTGCCGGTCTCCTGCCGATACCAATCCTCGCCATCCTTGAACTCATTATGAGTTAGAATAAAATGCACAGAGCCTCACAGATAAAAGACACAAAGTTTTCAAAGAGTTTTGGCAGTCGGGTTAGATGAGAGGGGTTTGTAGGTGGTGGTGTCACCTAACAGGAAGTGCTTTTCAATGTCATAAGCTTTGGTGGTCATTACCACTGTGCTGAAACTTTTATCAGCTTTGACTATTTTTAAACAAGGCCTGGATGCCAGCCACCTAAGAGCCCTCTCTTCACTTGGGGTGAGGTTGCCTTTCATCTGGGGGTAAAACAAGGCTTTTACGTCCCTAGTCCTCGCTCTGATGAACAAGTCGATAGGACTTCCCGTCAGAGTGGGAGGGGAGAACCTGGAAGGGTTACCTCCCTTGAAAGGCAAAACCTCAACCGAGGTGATATCAGAGGGGGCCGCAATGGCCTCACTCTCTCCTGACAATTCACATAGTGTTTAGGGTGTCCCTATCTGCAGGGGTGAGGTGCAAGATGGGGGAAAAACCTAAGGGCCCCACTACTGCCGGGACCTCTCCCTCTTTTGAGTTTTCTGACATGTTAGATGCAGAATTTTTATTAAACATTTTATGTAACCCCATTTTTCTTGTAGTCTTGAACAAGTCAACCTCAAACTGGGTGTAATCAAAAGGTTGGCATAAGCCAAAATTGAGGCCCTTAGAGAGGAGTGACAAACACTTGTTGACATATTGGGAAACGTATTGACATATTGACAGGGATTGTCCTTATAAGACAAGCCCTATAAAGTGTATATCTAAAAATAGGGCATGATAATTTGTTACTTTATAAGATAACCCCTATAAGGTGTATCTTCAAAAAATGGAGCATGACCCTTTAGCACTTTTGGAGCATAACTCTTTGGCACTCTTAGGCCCATTCTGCAAAAACGTCCATTCTGCCGCATGGCGTTTTTCTTGTGAAAAAGCGCTGCGGCCAGATATTAGCTGCAAGTCAATAGGGAACTGCAAAATGCCAGATCCACTTGGCGCTTTTCAGTTTGTCGTTTTTTTAAATCCTTCTGGTGTTTTTCAGCTATTTTTGGCTCCCTGGCAGTTTTTCAAAAAGTGGAGACTTTGGCGTTTTTAAAGAGGTACTCCTGTGGAAACTTTTTTTTTTTTAAATCAACTGGTGCCAGAAAGTTAATCAGATTTGTAAATCAATTCTATTAAATAATATTAATCCTTCCAGTATTTTTTAGGGCTGTATACTAAAGAGAAATCCAAAAAAAGAAATGCATTTCCTCTGATGTCATGACCACAGTGCTCTCTGCTGACTTCTGCTGTCCATTTTAGGAACTGTCCAGAGCAGCATATGTTTGCTATGGGGATTTTCTCCTGCTCTGGACAGTTCCTAAAATGGACAGCAGAGGTCAGCAGAGAGCACTGTGGTCCTGACATCAGAGGAAATGCCTTCCTTTTTTGGATTTCTCTTTAGTATACAGCTCCTAAAAAGTACTGGAAGGATTAAGATTTTTTAATAGAAGGCATCTACAAATCTGTTTAACTTTCTGGCACCAGGTGATTTAAAAAAAAAAAAAAAGTTTTCCATAGGAGTACCCCTTTAACCCTTAAGGAAAATCTTTGGCATTTTTGCAAGCGTTTTTTATTCTTTTTTTTTTACTTTAGCGATCCAAAAAAGTGATGGAGATACTTTTTTAACCCCTTAAGGACACATGACGTACTGGAACGTCATGTGTCCACTCCCGATCTATAACGCGGGGCCACGGTGTGGCCCCGCATCATAGCGGGTCGGGCCCGGCCTCTAACAACGGCCGGGACCCGTGGCTAATAGCGCGCGGCATTGATCGCTGTGCCACGCGCTATTAACCCTTTAGACATGGCGTTCAAAGTTGAACGCCGCATCTAAAGTGAAACCGAAAGCATGCCGGCTAGCTCAGTGGGCTGTTCGGGATAGCCGCGGCGAAATCGCGGCATCCCGAACAGCTTACAGGACAGCGGGAGGGCCCCTACCTGCCTCCTCGCTGTCCGATCGCCGAATGACTGCTCAGTGCCTGAGATCCAGGCATGAGCAGTCATGCGGCAGAATCATCGATCACTGGTTTCCTATGAGAAACCAGTGATCAATAATAAAGATCAGTATGTGCAGTGTTATAGGTCCCTATGGGAGCTATAACACTGCAAAAAAAAAAAGTGAAAAAAAAAAAGTGAACAAACATCATTTAACCCCTTCCCTATTAAAAGTTTGAATCACCCCCCTTTTCCCATAACAAAAAACACAGTGTAAATAAAAATAAAAATAAACATATATGGTATCGCCGCGTGTGGAAATGTCTGTATTATAAAAATATATCGTTAATTAAACCGCACGGTCAATGGCGTGCGCGGAAAAAAATTCCAAAGTCCAAAATAGTGCATTTTTGGTCACTTTTTACATCATGAAAAAATGACTAAAAAGCGATCAATAAGTCCTATCAATGCAAAAATGGTACCGTTAAAAACGGCGCAAAAAATGAGCCCTCATACCGCCCCATACATGGAAAAATAAAAAGTTATAGGGGTCAGAAAATGACAATTTTAAACGTATAAATTTTCCTGCATGAAGTTATGATTTTTTCCAGAAGTCCGACAAAATCAAACCTATACAAGTAGAGGATCATTTTAACCGCATGGACCTACAGAATAAATATCAGGTGTCATTTTTACCGAAAAGTGTACTACGTAGAAACGGAAGCCCCCTAAAGTTACAAAATGGCGGGGTTTTTTCAATTTTGTCTCACAATGATTTTTTTTTCCGTTTCACCATAAATTTTTGGGCACAATGACTGACGTCATTACAAAGTAGAATTGGTGGCGCAAAAAATAAGCCATAATATGGATTTTTAGGTGCAAAATTGGAAGAGTTATGATTTTTTAAAGGCAAGGAGCAAAAAACGAAAATGCAAAAACGGAAAACCCGGTCCTTAAGGGGTTAAATAAAATTTCGTAGGGTACCGTTAAAAAGAATTAAAAAAAAGATACAGTAGTGATGGAAAAAATAGTATTTAACGAAATTTATCTTTTTTATAACAACATTTTTATTAATTTTTAACCAGGGATCAATTCATGTGTGTGGGCAGGGCAATAAAAATATAGCCAACTATAATAAAATGGAGTGTGTGTGTGTGTGTATTTTTCACTACTCAGACTGTTCCATGATGGGAGTAGTAGTACCTGTTCTAACTGACAGATCGCCCTGGGTCCGTTGCACAGCAGAGAGCTGTGATTGGTCAGATGGTTCCAGGGAATCAAAACATTCTGTGGGAAATATGAATATATATATATATATATATATATATATATATATATATATATATACATACAGTGATCCCTCAACTTACAATGGCCTCAACATACAATCGTTTCAACATACAATGGTCTTTTCTGGATCATTGTAACTTGAAACCAGACTCAACATACAATGTACAGACAGTCCAGATCTGTGAAACATGTCAATGGCTGGACAATCTGACCAATCAGAATGGACATTTACACCTGTATTACTGAAGTGCATGCACTGACTTTCTGGTAGCGCCCCATACAGTACAGGGAGGTATTACATGTTCTGTACTCTTTACCTGTACCAGGGTTACCTGCTCCTTTGGACACCAGGTGAGGGCGGCTACATTTTGCATGTACTGTACAGGACCCTGAAGAAGCTCCTGTCCTCTATATAGACCAGTCTTTCCCAACCAGGGTGCCACCAGCTGTTTCCAAATTACAACTCCCAGCATGCCTGGACAGGTGAAGGCTGTCCAGGCATGCTGGGAGTTGTAGTTTGGCAACAGCTGGAGGCGCTTTGGACAGGGAAACACTGACATAGACAGTGATTTACAGCTTCCAGCGGATCTTTCTTACTTTTATATGTAAGGATTTGCTTTATCTGTATTAGTTATTTACATATTTCTATTTAATCCTCACTTTTTCCTATTTTTGGATGACATTTTTGGGGCTTCAGAACCGATTACCAGGTTTCCATAGAGTTAAGGTCTCAACATACAATAGTTTCAACATACAATGGTCATCCTGGAACCAATTAATATTGTAACTTGAGGGACCACTGTATATAAAATAAAAACAACACCGGCGTATTGAAGATGTATAATTAAGCAGCCATGATGCAAAGGGGTAAGCGCAAGCTTCACTTTGAGCTTGCGGTTCTTTGATTTCTACTTCTCTGTTGTGGTCCCGGATAACTGGCAGAACCTAGGTGAAGTCCTGTAATGTGTATGGAGTTCCGTGATGACAGGGAGCCAAACGCCAGGAGAACTGCCCCGGCTGGAAACGTCTCACCGGCAAGCTTCCCTGGTAATGCAATGTTATGCCGTGACCTGATAAAACTGCTAGTGACGTCACTATTGCAAGCGCATAGGGCCAAAAAGGATCTTACTCGTTTCAGAAAGTACGCTTTCCTTCCTCAGAGATCAATGGCTATGCTGGGTCACGGCTATTTATGCTCAGTTTGTCCATCTTTCATCACAATATCCACCTGGCTCTGATTAAAAGCTTCCAACTTAAAGGGGCCTCATCTATTTCACCAGATAGTATTTAGACCTTGTTGCTTGAATCAAAAGAGCAGTCCCTGTGCAAAAAACGCATCAAAAACGCACCATAGTGTGAACATGGTCCAACACGAAACTCTTCCCAATATTGCTAAAAAAATTTGAAGTATTTTTAAATGATAAAATTGATGTTTTATACATAGGCAAACATTTCAAAATCTGTGTTTAGACCAAGTGGGGCCATAGAATTCAAATTAAAAACCCATCTGCCTTCTGCTCTGGACATGGCTACTATAGAGTCTCCACCTCTCCAATGTTTCATTACTTGCTCTATTCCGAAGAATTGTGAACCAGAAAAAGGGGCATTATGTTTTTCTTAATAATAACAAGTCCACAATAAGCAAAGAACAAATGGAGCACTCACCAGGTCTGAAGAACAATTCAAGCTTCTTTATTTCATCTTGCTTGACAACACATAAACACGAGAGGGAGAGCGGACAGTACAGTCAGGTGGGGGAGAGGCTAAGGGCGATGGTCCGTGTTCGCGCACGTAGTGGGACTGACGAAGCGCTACGTGCGCGAACACGAACCGTCGCCCTTAGCCTCTCCCCCACCTGTCTGTACTGTCCACTCTCCCTCTCGTGTTTATGTGTTGTCAAGCAAGATGAAATAAAGAAGCTTGAATTTTTCTTCTTTGCTTATTGTGGACTTGCCATTTCACGTACCTGATGTGAGCAACGGGAAGGTCTGACAGAGTGCAGCGTTAGCGGTTATAGTGGACGGCTACACAGCAGTGCCGGGCGCCTTTCTGTTTAAGGACTGTACATTTTTCAAAATAAAGTTTTGATAAGGGGTGTCCCAAAAATGTTCTTCCTATATTATAAACATGTTCCCCAATCCTTTTTGACAACATTCGTTTGATTCTTCCCACATATGTTTTTTCACAAGGGCACACTATCCCATAAATAACTCCTTTAGTTTTACAATTTATGTGTGTCTTTATGGATTGGTTTAATGAGCCATCTTTATTTTCTATTTCAAATACTGGTTTTCCTTTTGTAATTTTGCATCCTTTGCATAGGCGGCAAGGAAAAAAATCCTGTTTTTTGCAGGAATGTGGATATGTTCTTCCCCCTATCATTTTTAACTGTTGGTGCCACACAATTCCTTATGTTATCTGATTTACGAAAAACAAATATGTTTTTTTTGGGAGCAGTTCGTCTATTGTACGGTCGCCTTGCAAAATATCCCAATGTTTCTGGACAATTTTTTTTAAACAAAAAACAATTGTATGTTGTAATGATGGAGATTTTTATCTGGTCCCGTGGCTCGGGATCTCCGGTTTTGTCTTTATTAATTAACAGAGAACGACGGTCTAAATTCTGAATTTGTTCTGCAGTTTGCTCTAGGATCTCTTTCTTATACCCCTTTTCCATGAATGTATTTATTATGCAGGGGACCATAGAAGATCGGCTGCCCGCATTTATACATTATACAGGATGATCGCATTGGGTGTCAGAAGTTACACTCGCTGTGATCTGTCTATTGATGCAGGTACTACAGCTCCCAGCATGGAACAGAGTTTGCTCAATGTTGGGAGTAGTAGTACCTGCAGTTAAGGACAGATCACAGCAGGTATCACTCTTGACACCCGATGCGATCGTCCTATCTATTGCAGAGATGCGGAGCGGCTCTGTATACTGCTCACATTTCTGCACTATACTCCCGCCGGCCAGTGATCTGAATAGAACATCACTCATTCATATTTCCCTCTGAGAGCTGTGATTGGCAGCAACCGGCCATTCCCCACTCTGGGCGGAAAATATGAATGAATGATGTGAATATCTATTCACATCACTGGCCAGCCGGAGTACAGAGCAGAGATGTGAGCGCTGTTTAGAGCCGCTCTGCATATCTGCTATATTATGAACGATCGCATCGGGTGTCAGGAGGGACACCTAGAGCAATCTTTCTATTAGTACAGGTACTACTACTCCCATCATGGAACAGTCTGTTCCATGCTGGGAGTAGTAGTACTACCTAAAACATTTTAAAACTAGAGAAAAAAAAAGTGAAACACACACACACACTTTATTAAAAATTAATTAAAATTTCGCTATGAAAAATATGCCAAAGGGGCCAAAAAGGCAATTTCCACTCAAAGGCAAAAACACCAGAAATAACGCTAGAAAAACTGCCAAAACGTAGGAAAAACCTGTGGCAGTTTTTTGGACATTTTTACTGGCATTTTTCAAGTGTAAAAAAAAAAACAAGTGGAAACCTAGCCTAAGGCTGGAACTCCACTGAGGTTTTTTTTTGCAAAAACGCCATCAAAAAACGCCAATTTTCTCTCACAGCGTTTTTTCATTGAAAGAACGCCGCTTCCAAATGTTAGCTGCAAGTCAATGGTAAACAGCAAAATGCCAGATTCACTTTGACGTTTTTCAGTTTGGCGTTTTTTTTTTTATCCTTTTGGCGTTTTTCAGCAATTTCAGGCCCAGAGGCTGGATTTTCATAACGCCTGCCAAAACCTAGTTTGGCATTTTTTGCCCTGAAATCGTGGCGTTTTCCTTACATAGAAGTCTATGGGAGAGCAAAAACACCAAGAAAAATGCCATGTTGGTTTTAAATTTTGCGTTTTTGCAGGCGGTTTTTATTCTTTTTTGGACTTTAGCGATTCAAAAAAATTATGGAGATACCTTTCTTAATAAAATTTCGTAGGGTACCATAAAAAAATTAATAAAAAAGATACAGAAGTGATGGAAAAAATTGTACCTAACAAAATGTTTCTTTTTTATTACTAAATGTTTAATAATTTTTAAACAGGGATCAATTTATGTGAGCGGGTAAAGCGCTAAAAATGTAGCCGACAATAATAAGAATGTAGTGTGTGTGTGTGTGTTTTTCACTTATTTTTATTTTTTTATTTTTTAGGTAGTACTACTACTCCCAGCATGGAACACACTGTGTGATGGGAGTAGTAGTTACCTGTACTTATTGACAGATTGCCTGTTACAATCCTCTTGTATAATGTATAGATGTGGCGGCCGCTCTTCTCTGGTCCTCTGCCCTGACGTATATATACACATATTCATATTTCCCGCAGAGAGCTGTGATTGGTCAGATGGTTCCAGCCAATCACAGCTCTCTGTGAGAAATCAGAATGTGTATATATACGGCCGTGCAGGGGACATTAGGAGAGCGCCGGCCGCTGCATCTATACATTATACAGGAGGATCACAGCGGGTGTCAGGAGTGATACACCCGCAGTGATCTTTCCTTAACTACAAGTACTACTACTCCCAACATGGAGTACACTCTGCTCCATGCTGGGAGCTGTAGTACCTGCATTAATAGACAGATCGCAGCAGGTGTCAGAAGTTACACTCGCCGTGATCTGTCTATTAATGCAGGGACTACAGCTCCCAGCATGGAGTAGAGTGTGCTCTATGTTGGGAGTAGTAGTACCTGCAGACATCACAGTGGATGTCACTACTGACACCCGCTGGGATCGTCCTGTCTATAGCAGAGATAGAGCGGCTGTATACAGCACTCACATCCCTGCTCTGCACTATACTCCGGGCCGGCCGCTCATTCATTGATATTTTCCTCAGAGCTGTGATTGGCTGCAACCATCTGGCCAATCACTGCTCTGGGCGGAAAATATGAATAGAACATCACTCAGAGTACAGAGCAGAGATGTGAGCGGTGTATAGAGCCGCTCCGCTTCTCTGCTATATAATGGACGATCGCATCGGGTGTCAGACTGACACCCGGGGCGATATGTCTATAGTACAGGTACTACTACTCCCAGCATGGAAAAGTGTGTTCCATGCTGGGAGTAGTAGTACTACAAAAAAAAAAAAGAGAAATAAAAGTTAAACACACACACACTTTACAAAAAAATGTATTAAAACTTTTTTATAAAAAATAAACAATTAGTTAAATACATTTTTACATCCCTACTGCATCCTTTTTTTTGGTACCCAACTATTTTGTAAAAAAAACGCAAAAGGGGCCAAAAAAGGTAAATTCCACACAAAAGGTAAAAACGCCAGAAAAACGCCAAAACGCAGGGAAAAACTGTCAGTTTTTCTGGCATTTTCTCTGGCGTTTTTATGCCACAAAAATCACAGGGCAAAAATCTCAGTGGAGTCCTAGCCTAAGGGTTCTTTTTACCACTCATAGTCTTATCTATTTTAAAGATACTAAAGTTAACTAGATAAGTATAAAAATGTACAAAGACAGGAAATAAATGGCTTTTTACATATTTCTAGAACATTATACTTATGGCATGTTTTATGACATTTATGATATGTTTAATACACTATATATGTTTAATATATATATATATATATATATATATATATATATATATGTAATATATATATATATATATATATATATATATATATATGTTTAATACACTAGTAACTAGTCCAGTTGTGCCATGCAAATATTTCTTCCATGTAAACTTTTAAAGCATTAAGCTTATGGCCTCTCAGAATTGTGGAAAACTGTATCACCCTGCTATAAAATATTTAAAGTCAAGGACAGAAGGTGTCTCTTCTTGGGATAATGATAAAAGAAGTTCAGATGTTACAATGCATTTTTTTTTTAAGTTGCCTTTGTTGGATTTTCTTTTTAAGCTTTGGCTTTATTTATTTTCTTCCAAGACTGTATATTGATTCAATTCCTCTAGAGATATTTTTTGGATGTTATATTGAACAACATTGAAATATTTGTACAGAAGGTTTATCCTTTTGATATGAAAAGGAAATTCAAACCATGGGTGCAAACAGATGTGAATCGTTGCACTTTGTATTGAGCTGTGTATCTGCTTTAGATATTTTGAAAAGGCTGTCTTTGTTCAGACAAAAGTTCCCCTCAGTGGAGAGCATTCGGCTGATGGTTTTTAACAACATGGGTATATGCCAGAAAATAGAATTTGGCAATACCATGACAGATTTTTGAATATCAAAAGATGATCACATGAAAGGCATAGAAGGTAATTTTGATACTTTATTCAAGTGATTCGTTGAGATATAGAGATATTTTTAGATTTTTTTTACGTTGTGTGAAGCTCGGTAAGAAAAATAAAGTTCTCAGTTAAAACAGACTGCTGTGTCTGTGTAAAACTCAGAACTAGGATGACCTTTGATGTTCTCATAAATTATAGCTCGTGTGTAAAAATGATAATCCAGTTAATATGATTTATGCATGAGTTCCTCTGAGAAGCTATTACATTATTACTTCAAATAGTTTAGAATTAAGTAAAATTTCAGACAAAGTAGAGGCTAATGTGCCTGTGTTATCTGACTTAACTGGTCATTTTAAAGTCCTTAAAACATTAGTAAAATTACCGAACAAGTTTTTAATTGTTTGCCTGACTTATCTGAGTATAGACACACACATCACACACACACACACATATATCTACATGACATGAGGAAGAGAGGAGCAGGTCCCCTTTGAAACGCATTGTCCTTTTTAAGGCAAATAAATCCAATATTGTTTATTATTTTGTGACTGGGTTATTGCTAATTGCAACACCTCCTTCCAGCCTCCAGGGAGCGCCGACCAAGTCAACTTCTCCTACAGCGTGGGAGCAAACATTGCTGTTACTGCCCCCGGGAATCTGGGCACAGACTGTTGAGATCTCTAGTGCCCCATTTTGAAGGCAAGAATCAGTGTTGTGTTCATAGCACAACACTCACAGGTGAGTAGTTAACTGTTTTCCCTACCATCTACTGTTACTGTTGGATAAAAGGCCCAGGATGCGCCGGTTTTGTCCTATTTTTTCTCTACATATTCCTACATTTTATTTTATTTTACTACTTTAAAAAAAATTATAACTTTTCATGCAAAAATTTGAATGCCTAAAATCGTCCTATTCTGACCCCTATAACTTTGGGGGGCAGTCTGTTGTTTTTATCGGTACCATTTTTGTTTAAATGGCACTTTTTGATCGCTTTTTATTGATTTTTGTCTGGTACACGAAGTGACCAAAAATGCACAGTTGTAGACTTTAAAAATTTTTTAAATGTGTATGCAATTGACCTAGCAGTTAAATTAATTTTGTATTTCAATAGTTCGGACATATACACACGCAGTGATACCACATATGTTTATGTTTATTTTTGTTTACATTATTTGATTATTAAAAAGGGGGGTGATTCAAACTTTTATTAGGGAGGTGACTTATTCACATTTATTAACTTTTTAAAAAAAAATTTACACTTTTCCCCCCCCAAATTTCCACATTTATTGACTTGTAACAGATAACAGCCCCCTAAGCTTAGGCATTTTAGAAATGCTTCCTAATACAGCAAACACAGCTTAATATTACCTTCTCTAACAAGATTTATGCAAAACATAAAAAAATATATATTCTTTTATTTTTATTTTAGTAGTTTAGAATTTTTGGGTGCATGTTGTTAGGTTTCCAAAAACTCATCTAACCATGTAGGTAATACCCATAAAACCCACCAAACCTACAGTATCTCACATAAGTGAGTATACCCCTCACATTTTTGTAAATATTTTGTATTATGTTTTATATTACGTTTAATGTTGTGCCCCCTTAAAGTAACTTAAAACACCGTCATTAGTGTCTAAACCTTGCCAACAAACGTTAGTACACCATCGAGAAGTAGAAATGTCTAAATTGGGTCCAAAGTGTCAATATTTTGTGTGGCCACCATTATTTTCCAGCACTGCCTTAAATGGGCACTGTCACCAACTTTATTTTTTGATATGTTGTAGTACTTATGTACTACAACATATCTCTAATATACTTTTATTAATTTTTTTTCATTAAAAAGGTTTAATTTACATTTAAAAACCGGCCACTGAAAAAGGACTGATTTTGGAGTGGCAATCAGTCCTTTTTCAGTTAGGCTGCACTCGCTCCCTGCCTGTCAATCAGACAGGCGGGAGTGAGCGCATTGGCTCCCCGGCCACTGGCTGGGAGGTCACTCCTCCAGCACATCACCGCCGCCACCTCGTTGCCGCTGCTGTCCCTGCACGCCCGCTGCCGGACTCTGCAATAACTGCAAGTGTAATGAGGGAACGGGGTATGCGGGGCGGGGTTGGGGGGGGAGGAGTGAACGGGCTAGTGCAGTAGGGGGGGGGGGGTCGGGGGGAACGGGCTTGCAAAAAAAAAAAATAGGATGGCGGGAGCTACCCTTTAAGCCTCTTGGACATGGAGTTCACCAAAACTTTACAGGTTGCCAGTGAAGTCCTCTTCCACTCCTCCATGATGACGGAGCTGGTGGATGTTAGAGACCTTGTGCTTCCCCACCTTCTGTTTGAGGATGCCCCACAGATGCTCAATAGAGTTGAGGTCTGGAAGCAGACATGTGTTTCCCAAAGACAACCTCTGGATATGATGCTGAGCATGTGCACTCAACTTCTTTTGTCGATCATAATGAGGTCTGTTCTGAGTGCAACCTATCCTGTGAAACCACTGTATGGTTTTTGCCACGGTGCTGCACCTCAGTTTCAGGTTCTTGGTAATCTTATAGCCTAGAAAATCTTTATGTAGAGCAATTCTACAATGACACCTTCTCCCAAATGACACCTGCTCCACATTCACACATGAGACCTTGCAACACTAATTAGCCACATGACACCACAGAGGAAAAATGGCTTATTAGGCCCAATTTGGGCATTTCCACTTAGGGGTGTACTCACTTTTGTTGCCAAAGTAATGGTGGTGTGTTGAGTAATTTTAAGAGGACACAACATTAAAGGGGTTCTCTGGTGCTTAGAAATCTTATCCCCTATCCAAAGGATAGGGGATAAGATGCCTGATCGCGGGAGTCCCGCCGCTGGGGACCCCCATGATCTTGCACGCGGCATCCCATTTGTAATCAGTCCCCGGAGCGTGTTCGCTCTGGGTCTGATTACGGGCGACAACAGGGCCGGCGGCGTGTGATGTGTGACAGCTATCATGCCCCCTCCCGTAGGCTTGCATTGAAGGGCGGAGCGTGACATCACACGGGGGCGGAGGCGTGACGTCACACGCCGCTGGCCCTGTGGTCGCCGGTAATCAGACCCGGAGCGAACACGCTCCAAGGACTGATTACAAATGGGGTGCCGTGTGCAAGATCACAGGTGTCCCCAGCGGCGGGAATCCCGCGATCAGGCATCTTATCCCCTATCTTTTAGATAGGGGATAATATGTCTAAGCACCGGAGAACCCCTTTAAAAACTGTTATACAGGCTGTGCACTCACTACTTTACATTTTATCAGAGTGTTATTTCTTCAATGTTGTCTCATGAAAATATATAATAAAATATTTACAAAAAATTGTAAATATTGGGTGTACTTGTAACATCTTTCTCTTAAAGGGCCAGTACCAAATTAAAGTGCTTGCACCTGACCCCTGATTCATAAGTGTCTGCTCCTCCCTGCTTTCCCTGCTGGATCTTTGGTAGTCTATGCCATTGTGAAGTCCTGTGTCCCTGTGCTCCTGTTACTGTATATCCATTCCTAGCTATGTTACCTTCCCTATCCCAGTGTTACCTGCCTTAGCTTCTGCCATCTTGCCACGTCCTGACAGTCAACTTCTGTGCCACACCACCACGCCACTACCTGTGTGGACGAGTCATGCCAGGGGTAGCTACCTGGGTGCCACCTGCCACAGCAAGACCATCCCGCTCCCTGGCACGGCCCAAGTCTTCATCCACACAGGCCCAGAGGATCCACCACCTGCCGTGATTCCTAACAGTACTCATTCATGTGGGATATCAGAAAAGCTCAGAATGTGGCAAGCACATTGATACCCCTTATATTTCGGTTTGCCTGACTAGATCTTAGTGAAAAAGCCACCTAATAATGGTAAACATATTTAAATATGTTTATGTGCCAATATCTAATATATATGCCAAAATGGCAAGAACAATTTTAACAAACCTACCAACATTTTCAAACTTAACAAACTATAACATTTAATACAACTTGAAACTGTTACAACCTGTTTTTTTTTGTTTAAACACCCACATAAGTCATAACAAGCATTTATATTTCCATACACCTTCAGTGTAATAATCACAAAATCTAACAAAAGAACAACTTTTGTTAACTTCATAGATTTATGTGTAGGTTTCCTATGCAAGGAAATTGCAAAAACTATAATCTTCTTTACCATGTTAAATTATACAGTAAAGGATAAGAGTTGGTAGATTGTAATGGGGAAATGAGGGTTAGCGGTTATTGAGAAGCTATAAAAGTAAGCATATGTATCCTTGAAAAGGCTCTTAACTATATTTTCTCTCAGAAAAAATAGCTATATACTGTATATGTTAGTTTCACTCTGTCATTGAGCTCCGACCCATTTAGGGTCTGTTCAGCTCTTCTTCTTTTTTCGTCAAACAGACCCTGAACAACTGAATGGTCGGAGATTTAGCCATGGAGCTCCATTTAGCGGAGCATGGTGGCAATGTGAACGAGTGACTAAGGATCATCCTTGGTCTGAAATGTGTCAGCGTTGTATCTGTGTGTGATGTATCCGTTTTGATCCTACAATTAGGTAGAACCTTTTTTCACTGTACTCTGGACATTTTCTCTATTGCAATGTGAAGAAGCCCTTAGTGTGAGAAAGGGTAGATGAGACATAGGCATATAAGCAAAGGTAGCATGTTCAATTGAGTAGGCATACTTACATCTAAACTTCCAAGTCTATTAAAATGCATGACAGAGAAAGCTGGTTTGAGAAATAAAGAAAGCAATAGAGGATACAAATGTGTTGTAATGGATTAGGACATAATAGATGTTTATAAATCAGTTAAGTACAGACATCAGACATACCTCGGTCAAGAAAAAAAATTGAAGATTTTACTTATCTGTCCATATTACTTTTTTACAAATCCAAGTTTTACACAAATACATTAGGATTTAAATGCAAAATTATTCTAAATAGCAACCTCACAATTTCCAGTTTTTGAAGCTTCATCACATTTTGTTACCTGACATAATATATCAAGGGTGTTGCATGCTAGGTTTCCCCCACCCTCCCTTTTTATTTATGTCAGGTTGGTGTCTTATGTAGGATATATGTTATCAAAATCAGTTCAAAAAGAAGACATGACATATAAGTATATAGTATATTCTGTTTACTTGGGGAGGAACAATGGTTACATGCTTCAGGCTTAAATCTGAGCCCTCGGACATAAAGAATATTTTAAGTTCCCCATCATTTTTAAACTCAGGGCAAGATTCTAGTTTCTAGATCCTCCCAGCAATGCTTCATGAAAATAAACTCCTTGTTGAATGGCTAAAGAGCTAATAAGGAGAATGTCCTTTAAGTGACCTTTTTTGTGACTCCTTTGTCTAGTTTCACACAAATCTTGTGAAAAAAACAAGGGCAATATCTGTACTTAAAAGGTAACTATGATACAGAACATCTTATCCCCTATCAACAGCATGTGTGTATCTGTGGTGATCTGAAAAAAACTGTGCCCTTGTAGCCGAATGTGACCAGGGCAGTGATTGTTTCATCTGAAGGGACACAGTTTTCTTCTTTACAGCGGGACACAGTTATCAGTATCCCTGGTCCCTCTCACTCCATCTCTGCTGCTGTCACGATGCCGGCTGGCAGGAGGTGGATCCTCTGTGCCAGAGAGGGATTGGCGTGGACCGTGCTAGTGGACCGGTTCTAAGTTACTACTGGTATTCACCAGAGCCCGCCGCAAAGCGGGATGGTCTTGCTGCGGCGGTAGTAACCAGGTCGTATCCACTAGCAACGGCTCAACCTCTCTGACTGCTGAAGATAGGCGCGGTACAAGGGAGTAGACAAAAGCAAGGTCGGACGTAGCAGAAGGTCGGGGCAGGCAGCAAGGATCGTAGTCAGGGGCAACGGCAGGAGGTCTGGAACACAGGCTAGGAACACACAAGGAAACGCTTTCACTGGCACGATGGCAACAAGATCCGGCGAGGGAGTGCAGGGGAAGTGAGGTATACATAGGGAGTGCACAGGTGAACACACTAATTAGAACCATTGCGCCAATCAGTGGCGCAGTGGCCCTTTAAATCGCAGAGACCCGGCGCGCGCGCGCCCTAGGGAGCGGGGCCGCGCGCGCCGGGACAGGACCGACGGAGAGCGAGTCAGGTACGGGAGCCGGGGTGCGCATCGCGAGCGGGCGCCACCCGCATCGCGAATCGCATCCCGGCTGGAGGCGGTATCGCAGCGCACTCGGTCAGTGGAACTGACTGGGGCGCTGCCGTAGTGAGAATGTTGCGAGCGCTCCGGGGAGGAGCGGGGACCCGGAGCGCTCGGCGTAACAGCTGCTTTGTCCCCTCTCTCATGGGGACAAAGTTTCTCTGTACACCTCCCTTCTTGTTTCTCACTTACTCGTACATGTACCACCCGCACCGCACCTTTGGTAGATGTGTGGACAGATGGGAGAAAGGCTGTGGAGTGCTCTTCTGTTCTTGTCTCGTAAGAGAGGGTAGCAAAGATGGAGTGAGAGGGAGCAGGGATGCTGATAACTGTGTCTCTGTAGGCCTCTGGTTGCCATAGTAACTGATTGGCACCCTGCAATCATATACACCCAACAGGTGCAGAACCTGCTCAGGCAATGACAGGCAATGAAAGGCTCCCTCTGATTGCCTGACTAGGGATGTAATGTCTCGGGCCACACTGCAACCTGGGAATGACGCTGATGTTAGTCACTAACAGTGTGTGTCGGCTGCTAATAGCAGCAAGTACCTCTCATCTGTGAAGCGATCTCAGCTTATGAATAAGGAACAGCGAATCGAATCTGACGAATCCGAATTCGTTACGAATTTCAGGAAAAATTAGTGCAAATTACTTCATTAAACTCCATTTAGTGCGGTCCAGGCTCCAGGGCATCTAAAATGGCGGATCCACATGTGAGGACATGGGGCAAGGAATCCTGGGAAGGCGGGAACAAGGGTAGGTGGTATGACCCTGAATCACATGCAGTATGCAGCCTATCAGCAGCCAGCCAACTTGCGGCCAAACACTTCAGCCTTTTATTGCAGAGAGATAGAGAGGGACAGACAGCGCTGTGTGTTACACAGAAAAGCATTTTTACAGCAGCGATTCGCCTCCCAGTCACATCAGCGTTCTGTTGCACAGAGAGAGGGACAGAGGGCAGTGTGTGTTGCACAGAAAAGCATTTTTACAGCAGTGATTCACCTACCAGTCACTACAGCATTCTATTACAGAGAGGGACAGAGAGCAGTGTGTTGTACAGTGTGTTGCACAGAACAGCAGCGATTCACCTCAAGCCCAAATCCTGTCTAGAAGCACTGATAGAGAGTGAGATTGTGAGAGAGAGGGAGAGAGTGCAACTTTGAGTGTAGTACACAGCGACTGTGTGTTGCAGCACTGGTGTGTACTGCCGGTGTTGTACATAAATCCTGTTCTAAGCATACTGGAGCGCATTGTCCTCCCCTCATAAGGGCATAGCACATATGTACATCTAAGTGGTGTACTATTTTGTTCCTGTTAATATCTTAAGGGCCTACATACTGTGAAAGGCCAGGCAAAAGTACACACCAGCTGGTGTTGTACACAAATATTGTTTTAAGCATACTGGAGTGCATGTCCTCCTCTCATAAGTGCATACTTCATACGTAGTTCCTGTTAAAGTCTTAAAGGCTTAGATACTGTGAAAGGCAAGCCAAAAGTACACACTGGCTGGTGTTGTGCACAAATACTGTTTTAAGCATAGTGGGTCCTATTGTACATATACGCAATAAGCATGTCAGGCAGAGAAGTGATAGGACGTGCACAGAGGAGTGGCAGAGGCCTAAATTCATCAAGAAGAGGTCGCAGCAGACTAGGGGCGTGTGGCAGCAGGAGTCGCAGCGAGAGGTCTGAGCTCCCAGTATCAGCTAGCAGTCGTGTCTCGACCAGCAACCCATCTGCTGTCATCGATTGGTTAACACAATCATCCACTTCATCACAAGTGACATCAGTCAACAGTCGGTGGGTTCCTCAGACACAACCCTCAGTTGGCATGGCCTGGGAGCATTCCCTGTCCTCCCATTGCCTTTGTCCTATGCTGTTCCCTCCCCCACATAAGTATCTTATGCTGTGGGTTCAGCTTCACTATTTAGTGAGGACGATCTAGAGGACAGTGAACAGCTACTGCCCAGCCAAGAAGTGGAGGAGACATCCACTGCTTCCTCCGCTAGGCGGGTCAGTAGTGATGAGGAGAATGACGTGGGAGATGGTGTTGCGAGCGTTTAGGCTCCTGAAGCAGACACTGTTGAGGAACCTGAGGAGGACATCAGTGACGTGCAGACACAACTCGATGATGATGAAGCCGATCACACTTGGGAGCATGGTGCAGAAGGGGCTTTATCATCATCAGTAGAAGAGGGTAGCAGGTTGCCCGTGAGGCAGCATCTGTGGCAGCAAGGTGGTAGCATGGTTGGCAGTCAGCATAGTGTCAGAAGTGAAAAGTCTGGAGCCAAATGTCCCTGGGGTAGGCAACCTGCTTTGCGGCAGCCTACCTTCCCGGGAGGTAGTGAAATAGGGGTTCCTGGAGTCAGCGGCAGTAGCAGTCAATCAGTGTGAACTGTTGGTGGGAAAATCAGCTACTCGGCGGTCTGGCAGTTTTTCATGAAGCATTTGGAGGAGGTTAACATGGCCACATGCAAGATGTGTCGGCAGAAGGTGAAGCATGGCCAGGGTCCCAATTTTGGCACCACGGCATTCCGACAACATATGCCGCTTCACCATAAAGCGGCCTAGGAAAACCGTGCCTCCGATGTGGTGGTCCAGTCTGCTGCATCACCCAGTGACACTCCGCTCCCTGTTTCAGCCAGCCAAGGCTCCACCACCTCTGCCAAAGGGAGCTGTATGTCCTACCCTCCTTCTGTCGCTCTAGATGCTCCTGCTCCTCATACTTCGAGACAGTCATTCCGCCAGCAATCCATCTGCGAAGCCATGACCAAAAAGACAAAAGTGTGCGCCCACTCATCCAATGACGCAGAAGCTGAATGTGCTCCTGTCCAAGTTGCTGGTGCTGCAGTCCCTCCCTTTTCAAGTTGTAGAATCTGCATCTTTCAGAGAATTGATGGCTTGTGCTGAGCCGAGGTGGAGAGTCCCAAGACATCATTTCTTTGCGAAGAAGGTAGTACCAGCCCTGCACAAAGAAGGTGGACCAGTCCTTGAGCCTGTCGGTGTGTACCAAAGGGCATGGCAGTGCCAACGTGTGGAGCTTTAACTACGGTCAGGACAATACATGTCCTTTACGGCCCACTGGGTGAATGAGGGTTCCTGCACAGCCACAACACTCAGGCTGTTGTTCCTGTGGCAGTGTGTAATTTCACCTCCTCATCCTCCACGTGTCCTCAGCCTCCATTGCACGGACACGTCTCAGTACCTCTCCAGCATACCATGTGTGTAGGGCACTGTGGTGTCACGCTGTTCTTCACATGGTTTGCCTTGGCGAACAGAGTCATACAGGAGAGGGACTGCTAAAAGTCATTCATAAAGAAATCGAATCATGGCTGACTCCACGAAAACTGGAAATGGAAACCATGGTGACCGACAGCGGGAAGAACCTGTTGTCTGCGCTGCGACAAGGAAGACTGAGCCATGCACCTTGCATGGCACACATGTTCAATCTGGTTGTCAAGCAGTTACTAAAGTGTTCCAACCAATTGCAAGACATCCTAACAATGGGAAGGAAACTTTACATGCACTTCAGCCACTCATATACCGCAAAGCACACCATCCTTGAGCTGCCACGCCAGAATGGCATCCTCCAACATAATTTGATATGTGACATTTCCACCGGTTCGAATTCCACCCTCCAAATGTTGGACCAGCTATATGAACAGAGAAAGTCCATCAACGATTTCTTGATGATCCAAGCAGATAGGAGTACTCCCCTGTATAACTTTGATGTCAACCAGTTGCAGCTCATATGTGACACCTGCCGTTTGCTCAGGCCCTTTGAGGAAGCCACATTATTAGTCAGTTGCCATGATTACGGGATGAACAACGTCATTCTACTTCATTTCTTACAACACGTGTTGCAAACGATGGCTGGTCAGGGCACTGGAGACATCGCGTCTACATCTCATGGCCACATGAGCCCTGTGGGGGCTTAACTGGAGGAGGTGGAGGAGGGGCACATTAGAGCACAGTTTCGGGTGCAGAGTGATAAGTGGTATTCACTATTTCAACTTATGCTTACTATTTATTGGCCGGTAACAACTTCATCCCTCTGGACCATAAGAGTGACGTGACATGTCTGAGCTGTACTTGTTTGTTATGTTACCCGTGCTAAGATTTGCCTTGTTTGCCCTTATTATTGTTCATGTCCTAGCCTTCTGTATTGTGCATACTTATGTGATTTGCCAATCACTAAGATGTCCGAAACGGCTTAGGGCCACTCCAGTGCGCAGGATCATGCCAGAGGCGTAACTCCCTTACTTGAAATGGCCGCCGCGGACTGCATTTGCACAATACGCATGCGCTGTACCATTTGTACTTAGTGACACGATCCCTCACGGAGATGGACGTAACTTCCGGTGCGCTGCCTCCTGTAGACATGCGCATACGCTTTGTTTACAAACCATGAACAGGCGCGATAAAGGCTTACAGCGGGTCAGAAGCGGGTCCCCTCCGGATTGGACGTTACTCTTTGTTGTCTCTGACGGACAGGTCAGATGAATTATTCCTTTATTATTTGAATGTATAATATAGAGATCAGAGAACTGAGATGGCTTATATGGATATAATGTATTATGTCTGTAACACTGTATGTATATTATTCACTTGCACAATGTGTTTGTACTACTTTATATATTGTAATTCTGTTATTTTGTACACGCCCACTGTCATCTGGGGTCACACCTCCTCTACTGGAGGGCTACTCCCCCTTATGATGTCATGAATTGATGACCTTATAAAACACATGGTAGTCACTATATGCACTATGCTTGATAAAGACCTTATTGTTAGGTCGAAACGTCGCATCATTTCCTGTATGTATTGGGATATATAAACCACCTGTTATACTTGGACACCAATATTGGAGTGCCGTCTTCCTTTCTTCTGTGATTACTTCAGCCTTGGTCAAGCTACAAGACTGGCACCCTCTCCCCTAGCAAAGGGGTTTCTTCACTGTGCATCCACTGGAAACTTTTTGCTCTGGATTGGAGCACAGTTTAGGTTTTGCGACATGGGCGGTTTTTCCAGTCATCTGACAGGAGAGGAGGGGCAGAAGCAGCTAGAGGATCATGAGAAAGGCAAGACAGAGGACCCAGACACACCGTAGCAGTATGCATGGGAGATGGAGGCAAGAAGTCCCTCCGAGTCACTTGCACAAATGGCACAATGCATGCTCACTTATTTAGTGACCGCCAAATTGTCACCGTTCGACAGCGGGATGACTTCTGGCTTTCCACCTTATTGGACCCTCGCTACTGGCACAAAATGTGGCCCTTTTACACCCACTGAGAGGGAGGACAAACTGACCAACTACAGAGACATCCTACATAGTTAGTTGACCGATGCCTATCTGCGCCATCATCTATCCTTTTGCATGTCTTACTCGAGGCTCACTCTGCGTTCACCTTCCACTGCCATGACTGATACGGAGGGGTGGGAAGCAGTACCAGCTCCATCAGAAGAAGCCTGAGTCTACAGTCACTGATGAGTAGCTTTCTTCACCCACATAGTGAAGCAACTCATCAGCAGCAGGTAGACCTAGAGCAGGACATGAACTAGCAGGTGGTGGAATACCTTGATATGACCATTCCAACACACCCTGAAGATCCTCTGGACTTCTGGGCAGCCAAACTTGATTTGTGGCCGCAACTAGCAGAGTTTGCCCTGGAAAAGCTGTCCTGCCAGGCCAGTAGTGTGCCATCAGAGCGGGTGTTTAGTGCGGTGGGGGCCATAGTCACCCCAAGGAGAACTTGTCCGTCCACGAAAAATGTGGAGAGACTGACCTTTGTGAAGATGAATCAGGCATGGATCAGCCAGGATTTCCACCCACCAATGCCTGATGCATCAGAGTAGATTGACCATGGTGCCACACCAACATTTCACAAATATGGATAGTGAAAACATTTTTAATGCGCTGCTCCCCAGTTAGAGACATCAGACTACAGGTAAGTGTTGAGGATATTCATTGCGTAAAATGTAACTTTTAGTAATATGCTTAGGATAAAATATATGGACCCAAATTTATTTTTTTAAATCAAACAAAAAGAAAGGTGTGCAAAAAACACCATGTGCCACCTACACAACCAAGTATTGATGTGATGCAAAGACCTCTAAAAGGTGGAAGGGAACAACATATAGTCCATTGTAACCGGTGGGGGTAAAAACTTCCCCTCTAAGGCCCTACTCTTGCATTATTAATTCCCTTCTGGCAAGTGTTACTCGCCCTAAAAAAGGCGGCCCCACACAGGAACCTCTCCCTATGTCCCCCTACAAACAATGCCATTTCCCAGAGTTTTTAGGTGGAAATAGAGAGTTTCCTGTGTGGGGCCGCCCTTTTTCCGGTGAGTAACAATTGCCAAGAAGGGAGTTAATAGGGTGAGAGTAGGGCCTTACAGGGGAAGTTTTTACCCCCACTTGCTACAATTGACAATACATTGTTCCCTTCCACCTTTTCGAGGAAATTGTTAAAAAGTTTGGCCCCACAGAGGAACCAATCCCTATTTACACCTAAACACCCTGGGAAATGTTTGTAGGGGGAAATAGGGAGAGGTTCCTGTGTGGGACTGACCTTTTTAGGGCACGTAACACTTGCCAAGAAGGAAATTAATAATGCAAGACTAGGGCCTTACAGGGGAATTTTTTACCCCCACCTGTTACAATGGACCATACGTTGTTCCCTTCCACGTTTTAGAGGTCTTTGCATTACATCAACGCTTGGTGGTGTACTGTAGGTGGCACATTGTGTTTTTTGCACACCTTTGCGTTTGTTTAATAAAAAAAAAAATTGGGGTCCATATATTTTATCCTAAGCATATTATTAAAAGTTAATCATCACCAAGAAAATGAAAAACAGAGCACTCACCAAGTATATATCCTAGCTAGGCAGATCGTTACCAACGTATCATCCATCTTCGGCAGGGAGGAGGTAGATGGAACGGGCGGAGCTCAGATGCCGGCTTTCACGGACCATATGACGCCAATCGGCGCTTCGTCAGGCCACACACATCATCACGTTGCTGCATGTATTTAACCCCATCTGTGTGAAAAAAACAGGTGAACGACAAAGAAGCTTGTCAATGTGAGTGTTAACTCTTTATGTGCCTAACATAAAAAAGTGGGTTAAAAAACAATATAGAGAAACGTTCATGTGAATAGAAACCGACAGGGACAGAAAGACCTACAAGAGAGGTCCAGGCTCATTCTTATCATTAAGCCCCATAGGGCCAGTAACGTCTACTCTTAGAATCCGTCTTGATTCCTTCAATAGTAGTGTTTGGTGCTTATTCTTCCCCTTCATTACTGCATCCACTTTTTCTAAAGCCGCAAATTTCAATTGTTTGTAATAATTTTTTTGAACATTTTGTATATGATCTATTAATCTTGCTGGACCTTTTCCTGTAATAAAAGATCTTATATATTCTCGTATCCGATGTAATAAGGGGCGTATAGTTTTTCCTATATAATATTGGCCGCAAGGGCATATGGTAAATAGACCACCATTTTTGATCTGCGTGTCACAAATTGCTTCACATTTCACTGTATCAACCTAGATTAAATATCTTCTTTTTTAAAGGGGTACTCCAGCGCTTAAACATCTTATCCCCTATCCAAAGGATAGGGGATAAGATGCCTGATCACGGGGGTCTGGCCGCTTGGGACCCCTGTGATCGTGCACGCCACACCTCGTTAAAATCAGTCCCCAGAGCGTGTTCGCTCCAGGTCTGATTACCGTCGATCACGGGGCCGGAACATTGTGACGTCAAGGCTCTGCCCCGTGTGACATCACGCTCTGCCCCCCTCAATGCAAGCCTATGGGAGGGGGCTGTCACGCCCCCTCCCATAGGCTTGCATTGAGGGGAGAAGCGTGACATCACACGTGGCGGACCCCCGCGATCAGGCATCTTATCCCCTATCCTTTGGATAGGGGATAAGATGGCTAAGCGCCAGAGTACCCCTTTAAATTGAATTTGCAATATGAGCATGAACCACAAGCATGGTTTCCCCTCATGCTATTATTCTCCAGGTGGTTTTCTGATTATGTTCTTATTCCTTATTCCTTCTTATTGTTTTGTTTAGTTTGTATGTGATAATTGGTTTCTTTTTTGTAATGTCCAGAATGTCCGGATTGCTTTGTAGTATAAACCAGTTTGAATAAATAGCTCTTTTAATTTTTTCGTTTAGTGGTCCATTTTTAAATGAAAAATAGCTCGTTGCATATCTCCTTTTTTCCTTTTGTTAATTAGTAACTGTTCTCTGAGTATTCTCAAATTTTCTTTCTCTTGCTTGGGTAAGGATTTTTCGGGGGTATCCTCTAGCAACCAGGCAATTCTCTAATTCATCCGCTTACTGGCAGAAAATGCCGGCGTCTGAGCTCCCCCTGTTCCATCTACCACCTCCCTGCCGAAGATGGATGATACGTCGGTAACGATCTAGGATATATACTGGGTGAGTGCTCAGTTCTTAATTTTCTTGGTGATGATTGGATATGGAGTTTCCTTATTACTCGTGAGCACCTCCCTCATTCCCGGTTCATTAGTAGCATGTCCCATTAACAGCTATCCGCAATATAGAAGCAGTCCTATATTCAGTTGCCGATTCGTAATCCCCCTGTTTTTCTTCTTTGGTGCCTTATTAAAAGTTAAGTTCTATGTAATGCATATCCTCAATACTGCACACTAACACTTTCACAAAAGAGACCGTTTTCTTCTGCCTACCTGCCTCAGCTATTATTCTGATCCTGCCACCTGCCTGATGCCACACATTTAATGCCAAGTTCTCCTTTGTTCACCCACCTTCGTCACTGGGTACTGATATTGCCACCCACGGCACCACTCTGTCACCGGGTCACTTTCAGGACTCCTGATGCTGCTGCTGCCACCTCCAGGCTGTCTCATTCTGCCACCATATGTTCTCATCAAGCTGATGCCAACTCCAGGCTGCCTCATTCTGCCACCATATGTTCTCCTCATGCTGATGCCAGCTCCAAACTGTTTTATACTTATACCATATGTTCTCCTCATGCTTCGGCCACCTCTAGGATGTGTCATTCAGCCACTATATGTTCTCCTCATGCTGCTGCCATCTCCAGGCTGTGTCATTTAGCCACTAAATGGTCTCCTCATGCTGCCGCCAAGTCAAGGTTGTGTCATTAAGCCACTATTTGGTCTCCTCATGCTGCTGCCACCTCCAGGCTGTGTTATTCAGCCACTATATGTTCACCTCATGCTGCCGCCAACTCCACGCTGTGCCATTCAGCCACTATATGGTCTCCTCATGCTGCCACCACCTTCACGCTGTGTCATTCAGCCACTATATGTTCTCTTCCTGCTTCCGCCACCTCCAGGCTGTGTTATTCAGCCACTATATGTTCACCTCATGCTGCCGCCAACTCCACGCTGTGCCATTCAGCCACTATATGGTCTCCTCATGCTGCCACCACCTTCACGCTGTGTCATTCAGCCACTAAATGGTCTCCTCATGCTGCCGCCAACTCAAGGCTGTGTCATTAAGCCACTATATGGTCTCCTCATGCTGCCGCCATGTCAAGGCTGTGTCTTTCAGTCACTATATGGTCCCCTCATGCTGCTGCTACCTCCACGCTATGTCATTAAGCCACTATGTGGTCTCCTCATGCTTCCGCCACCTCCAGGCATTGTCATTCAGCCACTATATGTTCGCCTCATGCTGCCGCCAACTCCACACTGTGTCATTCAGCCACTATATGGTCTCCTCATGCTGCCGCCAGCTCCACGCTGTGTCATTAAGCCTCTATATGGTCTCCTCATGCTTCCGCCTCCTCCAGGTTGTGTCTTTCAGCCACTTTATGTTCTCCTCATGCTGCCGCCATCTCCAGGCTGTGTCATTCAGCCACTATATGTTCTCCTTATGCTGCCGCCACCTCTACGCTGTGTCATTCAGCCACTATATGGTCTCCTCATGCTTCCGCCACCTCCAGGCTGTGTCATTCAGCCACTACATGTTCCTCTCTTGCTGCCGCAAACTCCAGGCTGTGTCATTAAGCCACTATACGGTTTCTTCATGCTGCCGCCACCTCCACGCTATATGATTCAGCCACTATAGGATCTCCTCAAGCTTACGCCACCTCCAGGATGTGTCATTTAGCCACTATATGTTCTCCTCATGCTGCCGCACACTCCACACTGTGTCATTCAGCCACTATATGGTCTCCTCATGCTTTCGCCACCTCCAGGTTGTGTCATTCAGCCACTATATGTTCTTCTCATGCTGCCGCCAACTCCAGGCTGTGCCAATAAGCCACCACATGGTCTCCTCGTGCTGTGCGAACACCAGGCTGTGTCATTCAGCCACTATATGTTCTCCTCATGCTTCCGCCACCTCCATGTTGTGTCAGTCAGCCACTTTATGACCTCCTCATGCTTCCGCCACCTCAAGGCTGTGTCATTCAGCCACTATATGTTCATCTCATGCTGCCGCCAACTCCAGGCTGTGTCGACAAGCCACCATATTGTCTCCTCATGCTGCCCCCAACTCCATGCTGTGTCATTCAGCCACTTTATGTTCTCTTCATGCTTCCGCCACCTCCATGTTGTGTCATTCAGCCATAATATGGTCTTATGCTGCTGCCACCCCCACGCTGTGTCATTCAGCCACTATATGGTCTCCTCATGTTTCCGCCACCTCCAGGCTGTGTCATTCAGCCACTATATGTTCTTCTCATGCTGCCCCCACCTCCATGCTGGGTCATTCAGCCACTATATGGTCTCCTCATACTGATGCCACCTCCAGACACTGTCATTGTGCCGCTCTGCGACAGTGATTCTAATAGCGACATCTCTGATCTGCATGTCATACTGAATAACAGTATTATTTCAGTAACCCAACAGTATTATTTTCAGTAACCTGTTACAGCAGGGCAAAGTGTTCTACACTACACTATTGAGGCTCTCTGTAGGACAGAAATAGCATTTTTTAATAACGATTCACAGCGAATAAATTCGGACCAAAAAATGCTGTTTAAAAATTCGGCGAATCGGCAGAATAGAATTTTTCAAAAAATGTGCTCATCACTACCTATGAGCTTTCTTTGTAGTCACCCAGCGCCCTTTCACCATTCACATGTGGTGGTCTGCACAAAGGGTTTAACAAGATATGTTATCAAGTGTATTATCTTTTTATGCACTATTTATTGATATAATAATTTCAACTATAGTTATGTTTTAATGGGCCTATCTTTACTCATAGGTAAGAATGCAATAAGCACAACAATTCAATGTTTTTATATAACCAAAGAGGATATGTTCCATCAAGCATGGTGAATGAATAGGGTTTGTGTTTTTAGCTCAACAAGGTTGATGGGATGTGTGTTCAATTATGCACTGTGAAATGAAAAAGCAAACAACACAGAAACTGAGCAAATGCTAAAACACAAAGAAAATATTAAATGCTTAATTTATTTAACATCTGGCAAAGTATTGCTTTACACTAAGAAATGGTCAGATATTGACACACTGACATTTAATCCATTGTATTATTAATATTTGAGATTCATTTAATGTGTGATATTGTAGGTGATATTTGTCCACTGCAGAGATGTCCCATGTCGTGTACCTGATTTTATGAACATGAAAATCTATATAATTTTTCATGTGATAAATGTAACTTTTTATATGTGTCACAAAAAATTGTGAGAGAACTCACTGGTGTGTATAAGCTGCCTCATGTACTAAACTGTGTGTTGTATAGGGATTAGCTTGAGAGAAAAATGATCCAGTACTCTCTAGCTAAGATCCCAATTCTTTATTTTAGCATATTCATAAAATAGGTTACATCTTAGAGAGATTAAAAGCCCCCATGATGCTAATGCTTTTTAATAGTATAACATTCTTATTCAAAGCTCATGGAACACATACACGTGTATTTAATGTGAATGTGACACCAAGATTTTTTACTGCTAAGAGTCAGATACTGATTTATGTTTTTTTTTTATGCCCATGGGCATAGACAGAATGAATAACTTCAGACCCTATTTTTGTATGTGAAAGGTTTGTAAGCAGGCTTTGTGACCTCCAGAACCTGTGCAGAGGTCATTCTACAGGGGAGGAGGCTGAGCTCCTATTGTCTTCTCTCTCTACTTGTGTCACCTTTCACTGTTATGTTGTACAGCTCACTCTTCATCAGCCTCCACTTTATCATTACAGACACAGACAAAACAGGAAGTCTCAGCTTAATTGTAAGCTTAGTATTAAGAATTAGAACTGCAAGATTATTTTAAAATACAGATAGTAAAAGGGAATATCATAAGAACAAAAGCACCAAACATTCTACATAAAAGCTTATTTTAAACAATAGGTAATTTCCTGATGATACATTTTCTTTAAGAACAAAAGTGGCCAATCAGGAACAACCACAATTATAGTGATCAGAAGATACTTAAAGTCCAAAAGGTGTATCATAATGCAATCAGTTAAATATACATGAAGCATCATGGTACCTCTAGAATACATATCATCACAAACACGGGGCATAAAGTGTCATGGGCCCCAGGGCAAGTTTTAGATCTGGGACATCAACCCTCCCCTGTGATGTGATTAAAGTTTTTCTCTTTCCTTTTTTTACCTCCATCCAGCTCAGACAGCAGTTATGACTTCCTTTAACCCCTTAAGGACCAAGCGTTTTTCTGTTTTTGCACTTTTGTTTTTACCTCCTTAACTTTTAAAAATCATTAGATTCCTCATACAGATCAATATGGTTCCATTAAACCACATTGATCTGTGTGATCTGCGCTTGATTGATAAAACCTGTTCCTGCCAGGCTTTATCATTGCCAGAGCCGCAGCAGCAGCAGGACGAGAGGTGAGCTCTATGGCTACCTCCACAGTGGATCACCCCGCAGCGTTCGCACTGTCCACCCCAATGGACCACCAGGGATGGGATAAGGGCACCTTTTTACGCCGCTGTCAGCTTTGACAGCGGCGACCTAAAGGGTTAATAGCCGCCCACAGCGATCGCCGCATGTCGGCTATTAATGCCGGCCCCCAGCTACAGGAATCAGCTGGGGGCCGGCCGGTATGACGCTGGCTTGAGTTGGGAATCAGTGCCATACCCCGTTTACGGCACATGGACGAGTATACACGTCCATGGTCGTTAAGAGGTTAACCATGATTTGTGTCTGCAGAACCTGACAAACATCTTAGGCTCTGCACATTTCAAACACCATGCTCAATGTTTCCCCACTTATAGTGAATGAGTAATAAATAGGTTCCTTTGTATCTCCCAAACAGTGGATAGCCCACTTTGGGCATACAGTATGAAAACTTTTTTTTGCCATAGGAAGAATAAAAAAGCAAATTACTCTCACAGCTCCCTCGTCGGGTGCTGAGTCCAGTTTTTGTATGCATCCACTGTAGTTTGTGGCAGAAAGAGATAGTTCAGGCTGTCACAATCACTGGAAGACTGCAGGCACAAAGCAGCCTGTGGCCTACAAATGAGAGTGACACCATACTGAGTGCAGAAGTGAATGTCCTAGATTGCTACCTCTGTGGTCCCTATTGCTCTGCCACTACCCCTCCTCATCAACCTGTACCCCATGCACATGAGACACCTTTATCAGCCTTTTCCTCATGCATAAACACCAAACTTACCCATCAACATGTCCCTTATCCATCCACACCAAGTCCCCACTCATCAGCATGTCCCTCATCTATCCACACCATGTCCCTATCAGCATTTAAAAAAATTGGCCTACAGTCAGAAGGTAATGGACAGGCCGTCAGAAGCTTGATGGAGCCAGAGCATGTGAGTGTACGCTGTCAGGATCCCCAACACATCTCTCACCCTCCGCAACTTCTCCTCCCCATTTCTCCTTGCACCACTACATTGATGGGTTTGTGTGACCTAGTGATACAACTACAGGCAAGGAGGCAGTATGTAGTGTAGTGACAAGGATGGGAAGGGGTCGAGTCGCAACTGCAAACCCTGTGACATCCAAAGCTGTGCCACTGCTATAGGGCCTGTGCTTGTCTGTACTCATATTTGTTGGCATCCCAATTTGACAAGTTGCGAATGTATATGTGCCACTGAAGACACATTTGTGTAAGCACACTACTACAAAGCTGCCCCCTCCCACAGACTTGAATTAACGGGACGTGACCGTGACGTCACGTGAAAACAGCGTTCGGAACATTTAATTTTGAAAGTTGGCCAGTGGAGTACCCCTTTAACCCCTTAAGGACTCAGCCCATTTTGGCCTTAAGGACTCAGACAATTTAATTTTTACGTTTTCATTTTTTCCTCCTCGCCTTTTATATTTTCATCCACAGACTAGTATGAGGGCTTGTTTTTTGCGCGACCAGTTGTCCTTTGTAATGACATCACTCATTATATCATAAAATGTATGGCGCAACCAAAAAACACTATTTTTGTGGGGAAATTAAAACGAAAAACGCAATTTTGCTAATTTTGGAAGGTTTCGTTTTCACGCCGTACAATTTATGGTAAAAATGACATGTGTTCTTTATTCTGAGGGTCAATACGATTAAAATGATACCCATTATTACATACTTTTATATTATTGTTGCGCTTAAAAAAAATCACAAACTTTTTAACCAAATTAGTACGTTTATAATCCCTTTATTTTGATGACCTATAACTTTTTTATTTTTCCGTATAAGCGGCGGTATGGGGGCTCATTTTTTGCGCCATGATCTGTACTTTTTTTTGATACCACATTTGCATATAAAAAACTTTTAATACATTTTTTATAATTTTTTTTTAATAAAATGTATTAAAAAAGTAGGAATTTTGGACTTTTAAAATTTTTTTTCGTTCACGCCGTTCACCGTATGGGATCATTAACATTTTATTTTAATAGTTCGGACATTTACGCACGCGGCGATACCAAATATGTCTATAAAAAATGTTTTTTACGCTTTTTGGGGGTAAAATAGGAAAAAACGGACGTTTTACTTTTTTATTGGGGGAGGGGATTTTTCACTTTTTTTTTACTTTTACTTTTACATTTTTTTACATTTTTTTTTACACTTGAATAGTCCCCATAGGGGACTATTCATAGCAATACCATGATTGCTAATACTGATCTGTTCTATGTATAGGACATAGAACAGATCAGTATTATCGGTCATCTCCTGCTCTGGTCTGCACGATCACAGACCAGAGCAGGAGACGCCGGGAGCCGCACGGAGGAAGGTGAGGGGACCTCCGTGCGGCGTTATGAATGATCGGATCCCCGCAGCAGCGCTGCGGGCGATCCGATCGTTCATTTTAATCGCGAACTGCCGCAGATGCCGGGATCTGTATTGATCCCGGCACCTGAGGGGTTAATGGCGGACGCCCGCGAGATCGCGGGCGTCGGCCATTGCCGGCGGGTCCCTGGCTGCGATCAGCAGCCGGGATCAGCCGCGCATGACACGGGCATCGCTCCGATGCCCGCGGTTATGCTTAGGACGTAAATGTACGTCCTGGTGCGTTAAGTACCACCTCACCAGGACGTACATTTACGTCCTGCGTCCTTAAGGGGTTAAAGAGACTGAGAGGTAGGTAATGGCCCATTGTGCCTTCATGGTGGATAGAACAAGAATTGAGCTATTGGAAAGAAAATATGGATCTACTGTGCTTTCATGGGGCTTAGGGAATTGGAGACCTTCCTAGGGACTGGACATGGGCATTGGCCCATTGGGCTTTTATAGGGGAGGGAAATAATTTTCACAGAAAATAGGAGAGAAACAAGGGGCCATTGTGCGTACTTGAGGTTGGGAGAAAAAGTTTTACCCACAGAAATACGGTCATGTGGAAAAAGGCCATTGTGACTGTATGGAAATGTTGAGAGGAAGAGATCCATGACAACAGACTGCAAATTGATGGTTTATGGAGGAGATTTATCAAAACCTGTGCAAAGGAAAAGTTTCCCAGTTGCCCATAGCAACCAATCATCTCCCTACCTTCATTTTTAACAAGACCCCTGCAAAATGAAAGAAGCAATCTGATTGGTTGTTATGACCAACTGGGCAACTTTTCCTTTGCACAGGTTTTGATAAATGTCCCCCTATGTCCTGTAATAGATAAATGCCAGCACATTTTAATAAAATATCGTAATTCACAGCATTCATGAAGTTATGGCAACAACTCAACGTTAATACGGGCAGTTGTCAATGGTGTGCTAGGGCTTCTTTTAGATCCCAGAATACTATCAAATTAAAAATATGGTAATTTCTGAATAAAGGGGGTTGCAAATGTTCAAAAATGTAAGTGCCAAAAAACATGTTGGCTTTAAAGGGGAACTCCGGTGGAATTTTATTATTTTTTTTAAATCAACTGGTGTCAGAAAGTTAAACAGATTTGTAAATTACTTCTATTAGAAGTATTAGTACTTATCAGCTGATGTATGCTCCAGAGGAAGTTCTTTTCTTTTTGAATTTCCTTTCTGTCTGACCACAGTGCTCTCTGCTGACACCTCTGTCCATGTCAGGAACTGTCCAGAGCAGGAGATGTTTGCTATGGGCATTGGCTCCTACTCTGGACAGTTCCTGACATGGACAGAGGTGTCAGCAGAGAGCACTGTGGTCAGAAAGGAAATTCAAAAAGAAAAGAACTTTATCTGTAGTATACAGCAGCTGATAAGCACTGGAAGGATTACGATTTTTTAATAGAAGTCATTTACAAATCTGTTTAACTTTTTGGCATCAGTTGATAAAAAAATTCCCACCAGAGTACCCCTTAAACATGAAGCTAAGTTCATAATATAAGGTAATTGGGTGAACAACACTCCAAGCTATACCTGCCGTGATTTTAGCAGGCTCAGATTTTAGTTGTGTGTGAATAACACAGATTCAAGTTTTAAGTAATCTCGTAAACACTGATGAGTCATTTCCATTTTAATCTGTCAAAATATTTACAAATATGTCAATTAACTTAACATTTTGTAGACACCTACGAAAGGAGACGCTTCACTCCCCCCCGAGACTGTGGATAAAAAATGTAATCCCTTTCCGTTACTGCCTAATCTGTGAAGTCCAAGACAGACAATGAACTGTATGCTGCTTACTTTATTGATTCTATCAAGCACACAGAGGAGGGAAGGTTTGGGCAAAATGTATAATACATGTAAAATGGTATATGCAGACGAGTTCTTTATTTGACTGTGACAAGCGTAATACAAGGTGTTTCATCACAAGGATGAGAAACGGGAGGGCTAAACTAATTAACTAACCAGCGTTGATCTATGGCTCAGCACCTTGCATTTCTGGTGATTTATCCTATTTCACATTCATTGCCATATCCCTCTAGGGAAATAAAGATTGCTGCCTATTAAAGAAGGGGACAGAAAAAGGCACCTTCACTGGCGACAGCCTGAACAAGAAAATAATACTGTAATCATTCCCTCCAATCATCTGAGAAGGATTAAATCTTCTGCTTCTAAAGTAATGTTCCAATTGAGCCTTGGGGAAGAATAATTCATGATTAGGGGGAAGGCTGGTCTAGCAAATGTGAACATTATGTCCATTACTTAAACACACTTCCTGGGATGACTGCTAATGTACCCACGGGACCTTGCAGCAGCAGTAACTGATAGGAGCAATGAAATAGGCCGACAAGGACAAGAAGTATTATCATCTGCATTCAACGGCACTACATAGACCTTGCTATTGCTAAATCACTGCCTTTGGTAAATAGCCGGGATAAGTCATTTTAATAGGAGAATTCCTCTTTTCTTTATGTGTATTAAACAACAGACTGTTACACGCTGTGGTAGTGTATTGATTCCTCGGAGAGGCAGTGTGAATACCAATTATGTAATTTATGCAGTTTTTAGGTACTAGCTATATTTGTTATGCATAGTCTATTAAAAATTCAATAGTTCTATCCAGTCCTTGCAGTAAAATAGGAAGGTAGGTCGTGCTGTGGAGTAATATACATTATATCATTAATTCATTTACTGTCTATTTTAAAAAGGGAGAACGTAGCAGAAAAGGAACGCTGTAAAAAAACGCTTTAAACCAAAGACGTTTCTTTAACATGCGTTTTAAAATGTATCTAACACCCTCTGATGAGATGCAGCTAAAGCAATTTTAAAGGGATTCTAAGACTATAACCCCAGTCAAATTAACTCCTTAAGGATGCAGGGCGTATATTTAAATGTATGCCCTGCAATGGCTCCCGGTCTATGAAGCACACTCAGGAGCTGAGCGTGCTTCATAGCCAGTTGGTCATGCCTGCTATCAGCAGCCGGAACTCATGGCTAATGCCTGACAACACTAATCAGGGTGATGTCTGGCATTAAACCTTTAGACTACTTTTGTTACGAACAGTTGCCATTTAGCTCAGGTAAGCTGATCGGGACCACTAGGGCAAAATTTCAGTGTGCAGATAAGCTCAGAGGACGGATGGGGATTCCTTATCTAACTTCATCCTGTCTAATTGGCACTCCATCAGTGCAGGAAACCATAGCAGCCTGTAGTCATGGAACACCAATGACACTGATCAATACTGTTCTATAAAACATTGCATTGTTCAATATATGTAGTTGAAAGATTGCATGTAATAGTCACCTATGAGTACAAAAAAATATCCAAAAAAATTGTTCATAAATGTGAATAAGCCCCTTTTCTAATAAAAGTTTTAATCACCTCTCTTTTCCTATTTTTTAATAACATTTTTTAAAGCAAAGTAAACAAACATATGTGGCATTGCCGAGTGTGGAAATATCAGAACTATTAACCTCTTGGGGATGAAGGGCATACCTTTACGCCCTTGTCTCGTTCCCCCTCTATGATGCGCGCTCAGGAGTAGTGTTGCTCGCGAATATTCGCAATTCGAATATTATTCGCGAATATCGCATATTCACGAATTCGCGAATTTCGCGAATATAGTGCTATATATTCGTAATTACGAATCTTCTTTTTTTTTTTTTCCCCACAGTACACATCACAGTGATCATCCCTCTCTGCTTCCAGCTTGTGTGGTGTAAAGAAGGCTCTAATACTACTGTGTGAGACTGGCGTGCGAATTTTCGCATATGCGAACATTTGCATATGCTAATTTTCGCGTATGCGAAAATAAAACGTGAATATTACGAATATGCGAATATTCGCGAATATATGACGAATATTCGTCCATATATTCGTGAATATTCGCGAATTCGAATATGGCCTATGCCGCTCAACACTACTCAGGAGCTGAGCATGGGTCCTAGTGGGGTGGTCCCGGCAGCTATCAGCCACTGGGACTTGAGGCTAATGCATCGAGCATTAACCCCTTAGATGCCGCATTAACCCCTTAGAGCGCAGAGCCCTGCTTGTTCTGCCCACATTTCCTGTATTTGGACTTCTTATAGAGACACACACACAGGCAATTGCTGCAGGAACAGCATTTTTTCACCCAAAGATATACATATTTTTGAACCAATGTATATTACAAATATACATATAATGTTATTATCTACATTATATGAAAAGTTTTTGCAGGTAAGCTGTGACCAATAAATTGTGTGCACTACAGTACAAACAAATAAATAATAAAAAATTCTCCATGAACTGCAAAAAAATAAGCTCAACCCCTTTTAAGGGGTACTCTGGTGGAAAACAATTTCAAATCAACTGGTGCTGGAAAGTTAAACAGATTTTAAATTACTTCTGTTTAAAAATCTTAAACCTTCAAGTACTTAACAGCTGCTGTATACTACAGAGGAAGTTCTTTTCTCTTTTAATTTATTTTTTACGTGGCCACAGTGCTCTCTGTTGACACCTCTGTCTGTCTCAGGAACTGTCCAAAGCAGGATAGATTTGCTATGGGGATTTGCTCCAACTCTGGACAGTTCCTGACATGGACAGAGGTGTCAGCAGAGGACACTGTGGTCAGACAGAAAATAAATCCAAAAAGAAAAGAACTTCCTGTGGAGCATACAGCAGCTGATTTTTTAAATATAAGTACAGTAATTTACAATTCTGTTTAACTTTCTGACACCAGTTGATTTAAAAAAAAAATAAAAATGTTTTCAGAATACCCCTTTAAGGACTCAGCCCATTTTGACCTTAAAGGGGTACTCCACCCCTAGACATCTTATCCTCTATCCCACCGCTGTGGACCTCCGTAATCTTGGCTGCGGCACCCCAGACATCTGGTGCAAGAAGCGAACTTTGCTCCATGCTGAATAACTGGCAATACGGGGCGGAGGCTTATGACATCACGGTCACGCCCCTCCCATAAACTTGCATTGAGGGGGTGTGACCTTGATATCACGAGTGTGGTGCGGCCGTGACACTATGAGCCTCCGCTGCTGCACCCGACACTCTAAACGAACACCGGGTGCAGCAGGGGGATCATGGGGGTCCCCCCCCCAATCATACATCTTATCCTCTATCCTTTCTATAGAGGATAAGATGTCTAGGGGCAGAGTACCCCTTTAAGGACTAGGCCAATTTCTGTTTTTGCATTTTAGTTTTTTTCTTAAAATCATAATGCTTTAAATTTTGTACCTTCAGACCCATATAGGGGCTTGTTTTTTGTGTCACCAATTGTGCTTTTTCATAATATCCCTTATTTAAAAAAAATCTGCGACAAAACAAAAAAACTTATTTGTGGGATAAAATTTAAACTGAGTGGTTTAACTAACCATATATTTTTATTTTTTATTACATTATTTTATTTAACCTCTTGGGGATGTAGGGCATATGCATAGGCCCTGCATCCACGATCCTTAAGGACTCAGGGCGTACCTGTACGCCCTGGTCCGGTATAACGGGTTTAAACCGCTCTCACTGGCGGAGAATGGGTTAAACCTGGTGGGTCCTGGTTGCTATGGGCAGCCAGGACCCACGGCTAATACCGGACATGGCCGATCGGGCCGATGCCCAGCATTAATCCTTTAGACGCCGCGATCAAATTTCATTGCGGCGTCTAAAATGAAAGTAAAAGAATCCCGGCAGCACAGCGGAGCTGATCGGGACTACCGCGACAAAATCGCGATGTCCCAATCAGCTTACAAGGCGAAGGGAGGGTCCTCACCTGCCTCTCCGTTGTCCGATCGGCGATTTACTGATCCATGCGTGCGCAGCAGGCTAGAGCAGCAGATCGCCGGTACACTGATCAGTGCTTTGCAATGGCATAGCACTGATCCATGTATACAATCAGAAGATTGCATGTTTTAGCCTCCTATGGGGGCAAAAAAAATAATAAAAAAGCGGAAACATTTTTCTTTAAAGTTAATTAACCCCTTCTCTATTAAAAGTTTAACCCCCCTTTCCCATTTAAAAAAAAATAAAATAACGTAATAAAGAATAAAAATAATCATATGTGGTACCTCAGTGTGTGTATGTCCGAACTATGAAAATGTAAGGTTAGCTAAACAACACGGTCAATGGCGTACACGTCTAAAAATAAAATATACCATAAAAATATTAATAAAAGGCAATCAAAAATTCCCATCAAAACAAAAATGGTACCGATAAAAACTAAAGATGATGGCGCAAGAAAAATAGCCCTCATACCACCCCATACATGGAAAAGTCAAAAAGTTATAGGGGTCATTTGTAACCGAATGGACCTACAGAATGAAGATAAGGTGTCATTGTTACCAAATATTGCACTGCGTAGAAACAGGAGCCCCACAAGTTACAAAATAGCGTTTGTTTTTCTATTTTATCTCACAAATAAAATTTTTTTGGTTTCTCTGCAGGTTATGTTATAAAATAAGTGAGGTCATTGCAAAGTGCAATTGGTGACATAAAAAACAAGCCCTTATATAGGTCTGTATGTCCAAAATTGAAAGCGTTATGATTTTTAGAAAGGAGGAAAAAGAGAAAATGCTAAAACGAGTCCTTAAGGGGAAAATAGGCTGAGTCCCTAAGGGGTAAAAAAAAATGGGAAAGGGGAGATTCAAACTTTTATTCGAAAGGGGTTAATTCACTTTACTTTTTTTTTTGTCCCCATAGGGGGCTATAAGATGCAATCTTTTGATTACATGTATTGTTCAATGCTATGCCATAGCATAGCACTGATCAGTGTTATCAGTTCTCTGCTGCTCCAGCCTGCAGAGGCTGGCTGGAGCATCAGTGGACCGATCAGACGGCAGGGAGGCAGGTAAGGGCCCTCCCGCCATCCTCTCAGCTGAACGGGACATCACGGTTTCACCACAATGGTCCTGATCATCTCCACTGAGCTGCCAGGATAATTTTACCTTTGTTTTAGATGACACAGACAACTTGGATCACGATGTCTAAAGGGTTAATGCCGGGCATCAGCCTGATCGTCAATGCCCAGCATTAACCCTGGGTCCTGGCTGCTGATAGCACCCTTCAGGGGCACACTACAAACCCTGTACAGGTACACCCTGCTTCCTGAACAGGTTAAAGCTATGGTAAAGATATGGTTTTAGAAATGCATCAATTCATTTTTTTTTTTTTTATTGTAGTCCCAAAGGGCCAAAGGGTTAATGTAAAATAACCCCTTTACTACTGTATCATTTTACAAATGATAAAGAAGTGCCTGCATTGTTCTTCATCTTGGCCGTAAGTAAAGCTTAACTTGGATAACATACCTGGATGACCTAAAGTATGTATTCCACAACAGTATTATTAAAGGATAAGGTGGATTTAGGATGTTTGACTGCAGAGATTCTTGGCTTAGTTTGCATGAAGATAATGTTTTTTTTAAATGAAATATTTCATCCTATTAGTGGGTTAAAAAGAAACCAGATCTTGCATATCTCATTCTTTTTGAATCACCTCCAGGGCCAGCTGCATTATTTAACAACCTACCTCCTGTTTGATTCATTTTGCACTTCCCTTTGGGGATATCTCTTTATTGTTGTGGCTTTGCCATGTAGTGCTACAGGCTAACAGATCGATTCAACCTAAGCATCTTATTGCCTGTCAATAAGAAAAGCGGTAATTAGTGTGCAGTACTGCCTAAAAGCTACCAAAAATCACCTATTGATCCAGTCATTGCATTATCCAGAGAATCATTAACTTGTTAATAAAAATTGATTGGATAGATTGGATTTTCTGGTATCACGGAATCTATTATATTACATGGTTTTCATGAATTTATTTTAAAGAATGTATTTATTCATATACTAATTGATATACTCTGGTTTAACTCATGAACAAAACTATGAATTTATATAATTTTATTAACAGTATTACTATTTATTTCATTAACATGTTATGAGCGTTATAACAATAGGGGATAAGTAACTGATCGCGGGAGGTCCGACCGCCGCCCCCCCCCCCTCAAGATCTCTGTGATGGGACTCCAGATCTCTCAGGGAGTCTTGTCTACCAGTGGATGGCACACACTCTATTCATTTCTATTAGAGCTCAGATGATGCCCGAGTGTGGTATATGGGTCTTTTCGGTGCTTCCATAGAAATTAAAGGGGTTATCCAGGAAAAAACTTTTTTTATATATCAACTGGCTCCAGAAAGTTAAACAGATTTGTAAATGACTTCTATTAAAAAACGTAATCCTTTCAGTACTTATGAGCTTCTGAAGTTGAGTTGTTCTTTTCTGTCTAAGTGCTCTCTGATAACACGTGTCTCGGGAACCGCCCAGTTTAGAAGAGGTTTGCTATGGGGATTTTCTTCTAAACTGGGCGGTTCCCGTGACATGTGTCATCAGAGAGCACTTAGACAGAAAAGAACAACTCAACTTCAGAAGCTCATAAGTACTGAAAGGATTAAGATTTTTTAATAGAAGTAATTTACAAATCTGAATTCGGGTAGAAAACAGACATGGTGCACATCTACAATCTTGTATAATGATCTGATTGCTTCTCAGCATAATATCAAAAACTAACAGGTTGTTAGTATACATTTTTGATCAAAAAGTACAAGCCCACTCGCCACGTCAAGGCCACCTATCCAGAGTGGGTCCCTAACGTCCCTAGCATAAAATGGCGTAGCACTGGGTGGCGACCACCACCGCTGCGACACCAGTGCCCACGGGGGGGAACGACCCACTCTCACTTACCCCTGTAGAGATTGGCTGTCAAGCTGGAATAGCTGATTCCAATGCACTATGGGGATTCTTCTCTTGTCGTGTGACCCTTCAGTAAAATTCCAAATATTCGAAAAACTGAATATTTTGTGAAATTTAGGCTGAATCATCTTGCTCATCTCTATTGTGATTTATTCACTCTTGTGTGTGAGAGGCATAATAAGAATGCTGTCAGTACCTTCCATGCTTGTACATATATCCAAAGGACAGGGGAAAAGATGAATGATCACGGGGATCTGGCCGCTGGGACTGATCACGGGGATCTGGCCGCTGGGACCCCCGCAATCTACAGCTGCCCGCTTCTCTCCCCCTGCCTTTCCTGGGGTCTAGAGCCCTACTGCCGGCCCTTCTCACCCCCTGGTTATCAGCGCCGCTGCCCGTTCTGTCCCACTGACTATTGGTGCCGGCGCCCCATTGCCGGCGCCGATAGCCAAGGGGAGAGAAGCGGCGCCGACAGCCAGGGGGAGAGAAGGGGAAGCGGCACCCATAGCCGGTGCCGCTGCCCCGTTGCCTCCCCCCATCCCCAGTGGCATAATTACCTGGGTCGGGTCCGCGCTGCTCCAGGCCTCCGGCGTGCGTCCCCTGCGTCGTTGCTATGCACGGCGCACTGACGTCATGCGCCGCGCCGTGCAGCGCATAGCAACGACGAAGGGAACGCACGCTGGAGGCCTACAGCAGCGCGGACCCGACCCAGGTAATTATGCCACCGGGGATGGGGGGAGGCAACGGGGCAGCGGTGCCGGCAATGGGTGCCGCTGCCCCTTCTCTCCCCCTGGTTATCGGTGCCGGTACCGATAGTTAGGGGGACAGAACGGGCAGCGGCGCCGATAGCCAGGGGGTGAGAAGGGCCGGCAGTAGGGCTCTAGACCCCAGGGAAGGCAGGGGGAGAGAAGCGGGCAGCGACGGCCTCTCTCCCCCTGCCTTTCCTGGGGCGGTATCGGCGTATAACACGAACATAGACTTTAGGCAAAAAATTTTAGCCTAAAAAGTGCGTGTTATACGCCGATAAATACGGTACTAATTTTGTTAAAATGGTTTGAGATTTTTTTTTTAAGCGGTACAATTATAGAAAAGCATATAACATGGGTATCATTTTAATTGTATTGGCCCACAGAATAAAGAACACATGTCATTTTTACTGTATAGTCTACAGCGTGAACACAAAACCTTCCAAAATTTGCTAAATTGCGGTTTTCTTTTCAATTTTCACACATAAATAATATTTGTTTGGTTGCGCCATACATTTTATGATAAAATAAGTGATGTCATTACAAAGTACAATTGGTGATGCAAAAAACAAGCCCCATATGGGTCTGTGGATGGAAATATAAAAGAGTTATGATTTTTAGAAGGCGAGGAGGAAAAAATGAAAATGCAATAATAAAATTGGCCTGGTTCTTAAGGGGTTAAGATGTGCCAGGTGTAACTACTACCTATGCAATGCTTATATCTACAATTCTGAGTTATACCTTTTTAATACACTAATTTGGTCATCTAAAAAAATCCAAGTGTATAGATAAAGATACAGATTCAAGGTATTTTTTTTAGTATAATTCTAACATTGAACGGTGACCTGCATTTCTGACGATCATAGAGACAGTGCTTATATTTTATGGGCACTGATGGTGCTCACTTTTGGTAGAAGATCTTCATGCCAAAAAAATATCTTTATTGAAATAAATGGCATCCTATACTTGATACAAACATTGGATGTTTGACATGGAGACGATGAACATAAAGGTATATATAATCTTTGTGAATGGGCCATAGGTTATTTTACTGGTTACCTATTGAGAAGCCATTGCTTCCAATGTGTCGTAATGAATGCAATTACTTGAAGGTATTTCTTTGTGTTGAATTATACAGGGTGGTTTCCAAGACATGACCGCATGTGATTCTAACAACAATCTATAAACAATGAGGACTGACTAAAATTGGAGAGGACATAATGAATTCTGGTTGTAAATTTTATTGCCAAATCAGAATCCTCCTGTTTCAAGTACTTTCCAGATAGCATGTGGGCTCTTTCAACACAGCCTTTGCTTTCAGCAAAATTGTTAATTATAGATCATAATAAGCTGTTAGAGAGAAACACACACATAATTTGAAAGTGAAATGAGGCACAGCACATAGATAAAGCAATTGTTTGTTTAAGAGGTGATTAGCAGTAGCAAAACAAGCAAACTGATACTTGAACCTGAGAGAAATTACACTCATTTGAATCATTATATTATTTGCCAATTTGTGTTTTGGATCATAATACAGCGGTACATAGACAATCATTCTAGTTCTTGGTGGTTTACTCGTTTTTTTTAGATATGCTTTCTTTTTCGCAATGCTATTTTGTGCTGTTTAGCCTTATGTGATGTATTGTGGTATATGCTTGTTTTGGGACTATATCATACAGTGTTTGCACATACTGGGGCACTTATGTTACTGAAAAGAATTTGAATAGATGTTTTATACGCAAGGTACTTAGAAACACACATCAAAATCTACTGAATGTATCCTGTAAGGTTTAAAGTGATGTATAGGATCAGATTTTAGGATCACCACTCTTGTTTATGGTCAATCTCTGTTGAGGCAACTTGCTCATTTGCTTCCTCAACCTAATCTTCCTTGTAATTATATAGCTCTCAATATCATTAGTCATCAAATAAATATGTAGACCTTTTGTAATGAACCTATATAACAGTTGATTTTATTATTTGCCACCACGCAATTTAAAGATAGACCACCCTTGATAAATTCCCCATTGTCTTCACCTAAATTTTGCCAGAGGTAACCCTCTGGATGTCTTTTGTACTTTTAGGCGGCATTTGTATTTTCATTTTTTAGTTTTCAAGATTCTACAGCATAGCCTAGCCTTTTTGATTTTATATAGACTTTCCTCAACTGTTTCCTTTCTTAAATACCCTAGTTCATCCATAGCTACATAGAGTGCAAACAATCGGGACCCCCACTGATTGGGTAAGCTGTGCTGCCCAGATGCACTCAATGTAACGAGCTAGAAGCCTTGACTACTTGAGCTACTGGGGACAGTGCTCTTCCATGTCATTGGAGAAAGTTCAAGAGAACTCGTAGTTATTGCCATGTTGTGAGTTTTTTGCACCTATATCAAGCTTGGTGAAAGGAGTGGGGGGTGGGGTAGAGGTGTGATCGCATATCTTTTTACAGGTGGGGGGCATTAATATTTAATGTCAGGTGCAAAAGAAAAAGAGTAGAGAGGAGCCACACAGCACTAAGGAGGGGTAGAAGGGCAGATCTGACACTGCAGAGGACTGTGCCACTGAGAACAATGCTATGACAATATTAGGGTACACAGAGGATTGCAGCTCCTATTTTTTTCTAGTCTGACAGCACTGAACCACGACCCCATACATAACAAATTCCCACCTCCTCATTGTCATCATACTGACACAGCTCATATTATAATAAAGTGTCTGCCCCTCTGACGGATTAACAACTAGACTGCCACCTGATTGGCTGGCATAGCTTTTTGAAAGGCATCCTGAGATTGCCTCAGGTCTTGTGATCTTTCCTCCTACTTCTTTCTTCCATGTGGCTGATGATATTTTAACAGGTTCTGCCAAACATGAACCTCCTGAAGTTCGAATTCTAGCCAAACCCAACTTTTAGCAATGTTCTTAGCGAACTTGAGTTCTACGGTTTGGTCATCTCTAAAATTTATATTTAATGGGGTATTCCGCTCCTGGCATCTTATCCCCTATCCAAAGGATAGGGGATAAGATGTTAGATCGCCGCGGTCCCACTGCTGGGGACCCTGGGGTTCGCCGCTGCGGCACCCCGCCATCATTACTGCACAGAGCGAGTTCGCTCTGTGCGTAATGATGGGCGATACAGGGGCCGGAGCAGCGTGAAGTCATGGCTCCGCCCCTCATGACATAACGGCCCGTCCCCTTAATGCAAGTCTATGGCAGGGGGCGTGACGACATCCACGCCCCCTTCCCATAGACTTGTATTGACAGGGGCGGGCCGTGACATCACAAGGGGTGGAGCCGTGACGTAACGATGCTCCGGCCCCTGTATTGCCCGTCATTACGTGCAGAGCGATCTCGCTCTGCGCAGTAATGATAGCGGGGTGCTGCAGCAGCGATCCCCGGGTCCCCAGCAGCAGGACCCCGGCGATCTGACATCTTATCCCCTATCCATTGGATAGGGGATAAGATGTCTAGGGGCGGAATACCCCTTTAAGATTGTAACCTCTAATTTCTAAATGTACAGTGAAAAAGAAAAACAGAAGAGCGGACATTCCATTTATCTTCAAACTATACACATTCCTTTTTTAATGTCATAAGTGAATACACTTACTTCACCGAGGTGAGCATTGACTTCACTACTCCCCCCAGGCCGGCCTAGAGGGAGTAGTGAAGTCCATACTCCCTTTAGTGAAGAAAGTGTATTCACTTATGACATTAAAAAAGGAATGTGTAAAGTTTGAAGATGAATGGAATGTCCGCTCTTCTGTTTTTTCTTTTTTGTATCTCTTGTTCTATGATCGGGGGGGACGAGTCCTTACCAGAGGGGATTGTAGCGAATATTAAGGAGCATTCATAAGGATATACGTTTTTGTTTGGAGGCAGAGTGGTTTGTTATCAAGCCACTCGCCAAGTGTAAGTGCTTTTTTTTTGGATTCAGTATTGATACACACCTTTTTTTCTGAGAAAGAGGAGGCAGCTCCCGGATTTTTTTCTTTTATATTTTGTATTTTAAATGTACAGTGCATAGGCCGAACTTGGTGTAGCCTGAACTATACCAGGAGAAATATATCAGGTGTAATAGCACAAACAAGCCATCTAAAAGAGTACATTTGTTTCTGAAGATAAGAAACCTTTTTATGATCTTAAGAATCCATTTAACCAAATAACAGATGCCTAATCTTTAGATTTGGTCATTGTATATTTTTATACTTTAACTTAACTTACGGTATACTATCGTAGATAATAAAATACTCGGAGAAAGTCACAGTAAACACAACTCACATAATAGTATATATCTTACTGAATATGTAGAACATTCACAAATGCTCCCAGAAGTTGAACTATTTTTTTATTTTTTATAAATGAATGCAAAAAGTTGGATTTCACTGAGTACTATCACAGCAGAATTTCAGAGCCAGCTATTATGTTGACAGCAATGCCTTAAATTTATTGTGATGTTTTCACAGTGCATATGATTAATATATGGAACTGACTCCTGCCAAATGGAAGCTCTGAATGCTATTATATTCAGACTCACTAGCTTGGCTGGAAGGATTCTTAGCATATTGTATTATGCTCATAAAAATCCAATCTCTTTTCAATAAGGAAAAAATGTTTCCAGCATTGTAACAGTAGCATGAGAAAAATGATGCTACAAGTGAATTTCATACCGGGGGTGACCTCTAGTGTAAAGTAATAGCATTTTATCATTCCCAAGGGTTTGACTTAAAGCACTTTGCCAATTAGACTATACAGCAAACATCATTAGAAAAGACGCATTCATCTTTCCCCCCCCCCACACTTTTCAGTGGTGAACAGTGACACTTGGGCAGTGACACAGTTAACTATTTCATTTAATGGCAATCTGTTCTGCAGTTTCTTAAAACTTTTTTTTATTAATATAAAATATTGTTAATACTTAACAAAATGAGAATGTTAACATTATTACATTATTATAACATTATTATATAGCAATATATTGTGATTAAAGGGGTATTCCAGGCCAAAACTTTTTTTTATATATATCAACTGGCTCCGGAAAGTTAAACAGATTTGTAAATTATTTCTATTAAAAAATCTTAATCCTTCCAATAGTTATTAGCTTTTGAAGTTGAGTAGCTGTTTTCTGTCTAACTGCTTTCTGATGACTCACGTCCCAGGAGCTGTGCAGCTCCTATGGGGATATTTTCCCATCATGCACAGCTCCCGGGACGTGACATCATCATTGAGCAGTTAGACAGAAAACTTCAGAAGCTAATAACTATTGGAAGGATTAAGATTTTTTAATAGAAGTAATTTACAAATCTGTTTAACTTTCCGGAGCCAGTTGATATAGATATATATATATATATATATATATATATATATATATATATATATATATATATATATATATATATATAAATAAGTTTTTGCCTGGAATACCCCTTTAAAGAAAACTAATCTTCTAGATTTTTTTGGTTTGTGCCAGATACCTAAACATGTTATTTTTTCTTATCAATTTCTATTGTCATTTTTTAATTTAATTTTCTGTACATTTTCGTGGAGGTTGTTATCTTGTCTGAGCTTTTTTTAACAGCAATTAGAGATATGCTTTACAACAAGCCCTATTGTATCCCTGACATAGGCAGCAATACAATAGACTGTAGCTGTTCCATTTACATGAATGGGAAAGGTGTCTGGACATGCCTGGTGACCTTTACAGAGGTCACTCTATAGGGAGGGGAAGGCTGACCTCTGATCAACAGGTATTATATTTGCTTCCTCTATCTATACACTAGTGACACTGTTTACTGTACCACTGCCTGTAATGAAAAGAAACACACTGCTGGAATGTGATCTTTACAGAACAGGAAGCCTCTGTTAAAGGGGAACTCCGGTGGAAACAATTAGAAAACAAATGTTTTCAAATCAACTGGTGCCTGAAAGTTAAACAGATTTGTAAATTACTTCTATAAAAAAATCTAAATCCTTCAAGTACTTATTAGCTGCTGTATAAAACAGAGAAATTTGTGAATTTCTTTTCTGTCTGACAACAGTGCTCTCTGCTGACACTTTTGCCGATTCAGGAACTGTCCAGGTTAGAATTATATCCCCATAGGAAACTTCTCCTGCTCTGGACAGTTCCTGACATGAACAGAGGTGTCAGTAGAGAGCACTGTTGTCAGACAGAAAAGAACTTCAAAAATTTCTCTGTAGTATATCTGTAGTATACAGCAGCTGATATGTACTAGAAGGGTTAAGATTTTTAAATAGAAGTGATTTACAAATCTGTTTAACTTTCTTGCACCAGTTGATTTGAATTTTTTTTTTCTACTGGAGTCCCCTTTAAGTTTTAGGCCTAGCGATCACAATGGAAACTGCAAGATTTTAGAATAAAAAAAAAAAATAGATTATAGAGTAAAATGGGAAAATAGAAAAAAAAAGCAATCAAAGATTCTTAAAAAAATATGGCCAACATAAAAACTTGATTTAACGCAAGCCAATAAATAGCATGAAAGAATGTGAAAGCATGGTATTTTGGCGGATGACAGAAGCAGGACGGGCAGGGGGAGGTGAGATGATGTAGGGAAAGCAGCAGATCACATGATAAGCCAGGTTTATCATGTGATTGGCTGCTTTCATGTGTCAATCAGCACGAAGGCCAATAGAATGCAGCAAGAGACACAGATAAAAGGGCAGTGACGTCACCCAACGGAGCTACTGAAGAGAGCAGGAGAGACAGTAATAGGGACAGCTAGTGTTTAGAAAGAGAGAGATACAGATTAGAAAGAAAGAAGAAATAGGGACAGTTAGTGATTAGAAAGATAGAGAGAGAGAGATACAGATTAAAAATAGAGACCTTGTATGTGTGTATGTGTGTGAACAGATCCCCATTCAATCCCCATGCAAGAATCTTCTAGGGGCTCCTAAACACCAAAATAGTTTGATCACTGCCTCTGAAGGACTCATCTTTTGCTACCACAAATCCAAAGCCTTTTTCAAGGATCATACCTGCATATAAACTGAATTGAATAGTGTTCCTGAACCAGCTCCAGTGAGGTGCATTGATCGGTGCCACCCAACCAAAAAAGTGTATTCATGTAATACCTATTTATGCCTATGGGGCCTGTGAAGACAGTAGTGATATGTGACTATAATAGTGTTCCTGAACAAGCTACTGTAGCCAGTGAGGTGCAGCCTGTAGTGTTAATACAGGTCTGTTACATTTCATATTGTTCCGCAAACACTTTTAGTACTCATTGGCCCTTATTTACTAAGAGTGGAGTGTAGGTTTCTTTGTGGGTTTTAATTCCCTACAATTTATTTTCCACAGTATTTACTAAGGTTTACCTACATTTTCCACTTTCCCAACATTTTGCTCTTTTTACACATGCTCTGATCTGTAGGGCTTTCCTCAGCTCAAACCCACCACATTTTATGTGGAAATCTTAGTAAATATGCCCCCTTGCGGAGACCACGCCCCCTTTCCACAGCGGCCACGCCCCCTTTTCGTGTTTTCTTAGCAAAATGGTGAGTTAGTCGGGTTTTTTCAAGTCTAGCACAAATTCTGGCGCAGAATCTGGCGCAGACAGAATTTCTGGCGCAATGCGACAGAATCTGGCACACAACCCCACAAAACATGTAGGGTTTGCAATAGTAAATGAGGGCCATTGTGCTGTCCTCTCTGTCACGCAAAAAATGCGTTGATTAGTTACATTATCTAGCCTGTATTGTTAAAGGGGTTATCCAGGAAAAAACTTTTTTTTATATATATCAACTGGCTCCAGAAAGTTAAACAGATTTGTAAATTACTTCAATTAAAAAATCTTAATCCTTTCAGTACTTATGAGCTTCTGTTAAGTTAAGGTTGTTCTTTTCTGTCCAAGTGCTCTCTGATGACACGGGAAACGCCCAGTTTAGAAGCAAATCCCCATAGCAAACCTCTTCTAAACTGGGCGTTTCCCGAGACACATGTCATCAGAGATTACTTAGACAGAAAAGAACAACCTTAACTTCAGAAGCTCATAAGTACTGAAAGGATTGAGATTTTTTAATAGAAGTAATTTACAAATCTGTTTAACTTTCTGGAGCCAGTTGATATATATGAAAAAAGTTTTTTCCTGGAATACCCCTTTAATACAAGTCTGTTGATTTTCATATTGTTCAGTAAACAAATTCAGTACTCATTGTGCTGTCATCTCTTCATATTTTTCCGCAAACATACCTTAAATCTTACTAGTTGTATACACGCTAACACATATTATACTAAAAGCCGGGGCATTACAAACACATTAGGCTTAATTAAACTTGTCTTATATGTACCTTGTTATAAGATGAACGCAGTTCAAAGCATTGAAACTTTCAGTTGACAAGTAGGTTGTTGAAAAATTTACTCGAAAAGGATAGAACGATCCTTAAAAAAACATATGTCTGATAAAGGAATTGTCCATCCTAGAGGGTCTGTTTCCTCATCTCTGTCTTTGCTCCCCCCCCTACTGCTATGCAGAAGGATTGCACTAGCCACAGGGAGAAGTTGGGTCACGGTCAGCCTTTGGAGCGTGTTGCTGAGGTGGTAGAAGGGGCTGCAGTGGCTGAGCATAGCACTAGTGGGACTGGTGGTAGTCGTGGGGAGGATTCTGGAAGCATCATGGTGGATGTGGTGCGGGAGAACGACGAGGCCACAATGACATATCAGAAGTACTAACTAAGAGGAGTGGTGGGGATGATAAAGAGGAATGTAAAGGGGAGGATGTCAGCGGGCCTTCTGGTCCCAGCAGCTCAGGAGCAAGTGATGGTGACACTGGTACTGGATCTGAAGGCTTGAGAAAGAAATATTCTAGAACAGGGGTACAGTCAGGTGTTGATGTACCTAGTTATTCATGGTATCCTGCCATGTGGAAATTCTTTACTATGTTATCAGATTCAGGAAAGCAGGCATGGTGCCGTCTCTCCGGAGAGTAAGTGAGGCACAGGCAGGGTCCAAATTTCAGAATTAGGCCTCAACGTCAGCATAACATGTATCACAAAGCCTGGGTAGAAGTATACCTAGTCCACCAATGCCTGCTCTCTGCTGGCCACAGATAACCCTACCTCACCACTGTCAGCTGTACGCTGGCTAGTAACACCAATCCACCATCACCCTCCTTTCATCCAGACCTACAGGTACACAACCCATCATCCAAAATAAAAGGGATAATTTTTGGTACACTTGTAAAAATCCATGCCGTCTTTTTCACTTGCTAGACTAAGAACCTGTTGCTACTCCCAAAAAAGGGATACTTTTTGGGACACTTTGAATAATCAATACCATCTTCTTCACTTACTAGACTAAGAAACTCTTGCTACTACCAAAAAAGAGATAATTTTGACATGCTGGGATAAAGCCAGAAATTTTCAAAAGTTCGCTCAACTTTACTCCCAACTCTCTAACAGCCAGGCCTCTTCCATAGGCAGCTAATTTTGCCTCCTCCCCATTCCTGCTTCTACCCAATCCATTGGGGAATCCATGTCCTCCAGACAACAGTATTCTCCCAGTCACCATTTTGTAGTGCGCCTCAATTCCTACCTGGCCAAGTAATTGGTGACACAGGCCCTCCTATACCATCTTGTGGACTCCACTGCCTTCAGGCAACTAATGGGGTGTGTCCAGCCAAGGTGGTACCTACTGCCAAGGGCAATGCATGACCGTAAAAAAAAGCTGTGCTCCATTTCTGTTGTCTCAGTGGGATTTCCCAGCCAGGCCTGGACCGCTTGGCTGGGGCAAAATTCTAATTTATCTTGTTTGCTTTCGCAACCACTCTGCGGCCAGCCAGGGCTGCTGGCCAAATTCAAATTTGTTGCATTTGCTTTTGCAACCACCCTGCGCCCAACAAGAGCTGCTAGCCAGATTCAAATTTTTTGCATTTGCTTTTGCAATCATCCTGCAGCCAGCCAGGGCTGCTGGCCAAATTCTAATTTGTTGCATATGGTTTTGCAACCACCCTGTGGCCAGCCAGGACTGCTTGCCAAATTCAAATTTGTTGCATTTGTTTTTGCAACCACCCTGCGCCCAGCCAGGGCAGCTGGCCAAATTCAAATTTGTTGCATTTGCTTTTGCAACCACCCTGCAGCCATCCAGAACTGCTGGAAAAAATGAGTACCTATCCAACATTATTTTTGCTGAGACAGTTGTTCCCTGCTGTGCACGATTGATATGTGGAGTAGTACCTAGTGTTGAGCGGCATAGGCCATATTCGAATTCGCGAATATTCGCATATTCGAAAAATTCTCATTTTATTTTCGCACATGTGAAAATTCGCGTATGCGAACATTTATATACGCGAAAATTAGCACACAAAATTGACATAAGCGGAAATTCGCATATGCGAAAATTCGCATATGCAAATTTTCGTATATGCGAAAATTCGCACACCAGTCTCACACAGTAGTATTAGAGCCTTCTTTACACCACACAAGCTGGAAGCAGAGAGGGATGATCACTGTGATGTGTACTGTGAAAAAAAAAAAAAAAAAATAATAATAATATTCGTAATTACGAATATATAGTGCTATTTTCGCGAATATTCGCGAATTCGCGAATATGCGATATTCGCGAATAAAATTCGCATTGCGAATATTCGCGAGCAACACTAGTAGTACCTACTGCTAGGGGCAATACTTGGCCCAAAAAAAGGTTTGCTCCTTTGCTGCTACTTCCAGTAGGGCTTGGGCTTTCTGGCTGAGGCAAAATTCAACTCTAAGTTCAACGTAGTCACCATATGTGCATCTTCACTTTATATAGATTAAAGCAAATGTCCTTGATAGTCAGGCTCTACGAACCCCACAACGTGTACTTCTGGTAACAATATCAAGGTATTCAATACTGCAGACAGGTTAGGTGTAACAAATAATTTTCAGACATTTAGAGAAAGAATAAACGTCTTTCTTCTTGTTTATTAATCTTCATATTTAAATACTTTCAATCATGCCGAAAACCATGTATAGCAAGATGTAAAAAGACATACCTCGGTCAGATGGAGAGAAACATGAGTACAAACCTGCCGTGCTATGTTTCAGGTTTTTTTTAGTCATGGGGCAAGATTAAACAAATTTATAGCGGTTGCTTTTGCAACCACCCTGCGGCCAGACAGGGCTGCTGGACAAAATGAAATTTTTTGGCAAATCTGCTACTTCCAGCCAGACCTATGAACTTCTGGCTCACCAGATTAGACCATTGGCCAAAACTAGCCCAGTTTGCCATGAGTGTTCGGTCTTGTACAGCCTCTAGTGTGGTTTCAGGGAGAGTGTTCAGCCCAGCAGGTGGCGTGGTCACCCAGAAGCGAACAAGATTGTCAGCCAGCAAAGTGAAAAAAATGACTTTTACTAAAAGGAATCAGGCATGAATCAGTGAGGAATTTAAACCTCCTGTGCCAGATGCAAATGATTAGGCAGTGGTACCACCACCCCTGCTGGATGCTAGTGACATCAGTACGCATCTCATGCTGTACGCTAGTGACATCATTTCACCATCTCATGCTGAACGCTAGTGACATCAGTCCGCCATCTCATGCTGTGCAATAGTAACATCAGTTAGCCACCAGCCCACCACCTTCCTGCCACTGCCAGTCCGCCATCTCGTGCTATACGCTATAAACATCAGTTTTTCATCTCATGCTATACACTATTAACATCAATCATCCACTACCTGCTGTACGTGGGCTACTACAGTAATATTTCCCTTAGCGGACACCTCCCAATAGTGTACAGTTTTTAATTACCCGGCAGAGTCCCTTACGACTTAATGTATTTGCAACCTCTGAATAGGGGACACTCAATAAAAACAATAGTGGATGCGGACACACCCCATAGGGGACAAAACCTTCCCAATAGGGGACAAAGCACTCCCATTAGGGGACAAAACACTCCCAATAGGGGACAATCAGGCTTATGCCTACTTTGTACAAAGGGCCACTGTCAGGGGGTACAGCCAATACCCAAGTAAGTGGCCAGACTCTCAGGGGCCCAGGCCCCCCACTGCACCCCCTACAGCAGTCCCAGCACAGAAGCAGAAGACCGCTGTTTAAACAGTGGTCTCCTGCTTCTGTACATATGCCGGCCACATAATTCCCCCCCCCCCCCACCTCCTTCCCTGATCCCCCAGTGCCACTTAATTTTCCCTGTGCCAAATCATCCCTCCTTTATTACCCCTTGTGCCACATAAGTTCCTCTTGATCCCCCTGTGCTATTTCATTCCCCCATTATTACCCTCTGTGCAAATTCATCACCCCACTCTTTACCCCCCCCCCCCCCGTGCCATTTCTTCCCCCCTCCCCCTGTGCCATTTCCTCCCCCTTCATCCCCCCCCCCCCCGGTGCCACTTCATAAAGAGGGGGGTGATGAATTCAGACAGATGGTAATAAATGTTGCACAGGGGTAAGGGGGGGGGCTAATTTGGCACAAGGCATAAGATGGCACTGGGTATAAAGGGGGATGAAATGATATGGAGGAGGGATACAGGGTGATTGAACAACACTAGGAGATCCTACTGTAATATTGCTTTTTATCCTGTTTTATAGGTAATTACACTCTGGAGTGAGTACAGTACAGTATTTGGTCATTTAGAAAGATTTTGAGCCTTTTTTCCCAATAAAGGACATCTCCCAATAGCAGACACTTTTTTTTAAATTTTCCCTGTGAGTGTCCGCTATTGGGAGATTCTACTGTACTAGTAACACCAATCCACCATCACCCTACTTCCAGCCAGGCCTACACATATTCAGCCCATCATCCCTAGAAAATTGATAATTTTTACGGCTTTTCATACAAGGGCTATTTCTTCTTCAGTCCTCACTATTTTAGAATGCCAATTCTGTTACTATTCCTAAAAAAGGGACAATTTTTGGAATGCCGGGAGAAAGCCATGGCATCTTCCCATGTCTCTGTGTGCATATTAACACTGGCAGGCATCTACCGACAACCAGTGATACTTTATGCCGCTTTATTTTGGTGTGAATAAGCCTAAAAAAGGGGTGAGCTGGAGTAGTTACCACAGGTTACCGCATGTAGCCATAATTAAGCCTTAAAAACACTTTAAAACTACTTGAATACACTCATAACAGTGTTGTACAGTGTTTAGAGCTGTTAGGCAGTCTTTTAAACATGTTTGTTTAGGGGCTTATTTTATTGCCGGATTGAGTCGAACCGAGCCAAACCGAACTTGCAATTTTCGAAAAGTTTGGCGAGTCCAGCGAACTGAACTTTTCAAATGTTCGCTCAACTCTAATTTGAACTATAGGTCATTTTTTAAAGACACATTGGGGGAAGTTTATCAAAACCTGTCCAGAGGAAACGTTGTTGAGTTGCCCATAACAACTAATCAGATCGCTTCTTTCAGTTTCAGAGGCCTTTTTAAAAAAGTGAAGGAAGCGATCTGATTGGTTGCTATGGGCAACTCAGCTACTTTTCCTCTGGACAGGTTTTGATAAACCTCCCCCATTCCCTTTAACCCCTACAGGACCCATGACGTAACGTTACGTCCCGACACCCTGGGTCTTAAGGACCAACGACGTACAGTTACGTCATGGGCAGTTCTGGTCCCCGCCGTGCACCGGGTGGGGATTGGACCGGGATGCCTGCTGAAATCAATCAGCAGGCATCCCGTGCAAATGCCCAGGGGGGTCATCAGACCCCCCCCATGTCGGCGATCGCGACAAATCTCAAGTGAATTCACACTTGCGATTTGCGCGATTTTGGGTCATTACGGGTCTATAGTGACCCGGTGACCCGGAATGTAAGGGGGATCGCGGGTGTCTAAGACACCAAGGATCCCCCTGAAGCGATAGGAGTGAGGTGGCAGAGGTGCCACCCCTCCTATCCCTGCTATTGGTGGCCTAGACGCAACCACCAATAGCAGATCGGGAGCGGGGGGATTAACTTTCATTTTCCGGTCCTGCCCACCCACAATAGGCGGGGCAGGACGGGGGAAACGACGGGGACCGGCGCTGAAGATCCACTTACCGATCCGGGTGGGCGACGGAGGCTGCGGGCGACGGAGATCAGCGGGCAGCGATGATGTGCGGCTGGATCCGACGGAAGCCAGTGAGTTGTCTAGCAACATCTGCGGGGTACAGTTTGAGACCATTATACAGTGGTCTCTAACTGTAGCCCTCCAGATGTTGTAAAACTACAACTCCCAGCATGCCCAGACAGCTGTTTGGGCATGCTGCGATATGTAGTTTTGCAACAGCGGGAGGGCTACAGTTTGAGACCACTATATAGTGGTCCCTAAACTGCAGCCCTCCAGAACTTGCAAAACTACAACTCCTAGCATGCCCAAACAACTGGTTGCTGTCTGGGCATGCTGGGAATATTATTTTTGCAACAGCTGGAGGACCACAGTTTAGAGATCACTTTGCAGTGTTCTCTAAAACTGTAGCCCTAAAGATGTTGCAAAACTGCAAATCCCAGCATGCCCAAACAGCAATCAGCTGTCTCGGCATGCTGGGAGTTGTAGTTGCGTACCTCCAGCTATTGCATTACTACATCTCCCAGCATGCCCTTCGGCGATCAGTACATGCTGGGAGTTGTAGTTTTGCAACAGCTGGAGGCAGACTGGTTGGAAAATACTGAGTTAGGTAACAGAATATAACTGAAGGTTTTCCAACCAGTGTGTCTCCAGCTGTTGCAAAAGTACAACTCCCAGCATGCACGGTCTTGTCAGTACATGCTGGGAGTTGTAGTTTTGAAACTGCTGGAGGTTTGCCCCCCCATGTGAACGTACAGGGTACATTCACACAGGCAGGCTTACAGTAAGTTTCCTGCTTCAAGTTTGGGCTGCGGCAAATTTTTCGCCGCAGCTCAAACTCCTAGCGGGAAACTCACCGTAAAACGCCAGTGCGAATGTACCCTAAAAACACTACACTAACACATAAAGAGTAAAACATTACATATACACCCCTTACACTGTCCCCCCCCCCCCCAAATAAAAATGAAAACCGTATTGTATGGCAGTGTTTCCAAAACGGAGCCTCCAGCTGTTGCAAAACAACAACTCCCAGCATTTCCGGACAGCCACTGACTGTCCAGGCATGCTGGGAATTTAGTATCAGCTGGAGGCACCCTGTTTGGGAATCACTGGTGTAGAATACCCCTTTGTCCACCCTATGCGATCCCTAATTTAGTCCTCAAATGCGCATTGAGCTCTCTCACTTTGGAGCCCTGTCGTATTTCAAGGAAACAGTTTAGGGCCACATATGGGGTATTTCCGTACTCGGGAGAAATTGCACTACAAATTTTGAGGGGCTTTTTCTCCTTTTACCCCTTATGAAAAGGAAAAGTTTGAGCTACACCAGCTTGTTAGTGTAAAAAAAATAAAAAAATTTACACTAACATTCTGGTGTTGCCCTATACTTTTTATTTTCACAAGGGTTAAAAGGAAAAAAAGACCCCCAAAAATTGTAATGCAATTTCTCCTGAGTTCAGAAATACCCCATATGTAGGCGTAAAATGCTCTGCGGGCACACAAAAAGGCTCAGGAGTGAGAGCGCACCATGTACATTTGAGGCCTAAATTGGTGATTTGCACAGGGGTGGCCGATTTTACAGCGGTTCTGACATAAACGCAAAAAATAAATACCCACATGTGATCCCATTTTGGAAACTACACCCCTCACATAATGTAATAAGGGGTACAGTGAACATTTACGCCCCACAGGTGTCTGACAGATTTTTGGAACAGTGGTCCGTGAAAATGAAAAATGTAATTTTTCATTTGCACAGCCCACTGTTCCAAAGATCTGTCAAACGCCAGTGGGGTGTAAATACTCACTGCACCCCTTATTAAATTCTGTGAGGGGTGTAGTCTCCAAAATAGGGTCACATGTGGGGGGGGGGGTCCACTGTTCTGGCACCACGGCGAGCTTTGTAAACGCACATTCCATTCCAAACAATTTTTTTCCCAAAAGCTCAATGGCGCTCCTTCTCTTCTGAGCATTGTAGTGCGCCAGCAGAGCACTTGACATCCACACATGGGGTATTTCCATACTCAGAAAAGATGGGGTTACACATTTTGGGGGGTCTTTTCTACTTATAACACTTGCAAAAATGTGAAATTTGGGGGGAAAACACACATTTTATTGAAAAAAAATTAAAACATTTTTACATATGCAAAAGTCGTGAAACCCCTGTGGGGTATTAAGGCTCACTTTATTCCTTGTTATGTTCCTCAAGGGGTCTTGTTTCCAAAATGCTATGCCATGTGTTTTTTTTTTGCTGTCCTGGCACCATAGGGGATTCCTAAATGCAACATGCTCCCCGAACAAAATTTGCTCTCAAAAAGCCAAAAATGACTCCTTCTTTTCTGAGTATTGTAGCTCGCCCGTAGTGCACTTCAGGTCAACTTATGGTACCTCCATACTCAGAAGAGATGGGGTTACAAATTTTGGGGGGTATTTTCTGCTATTAACCCTTGCAAAAATGTAAAGTTTGGGGGGAAACACACATTTTAGTGAAAAAAAAATTTTTTTTTTTACATATGGAAAAGTCGTGAAACACCTGTGGGGTATTAAGGCTCACTTAATTCCTTGTTACGTTCCTCAAGGGGTCTAGTTTCCAAAATGGTATGGCATGTGTTTTTTTTTTTTGCTGTTCTGGCACCATAGGGGCTTCCTAAATGCAACATGCCCCCCAAAAACCATTTCAGAAAAACGTACTCTCCAAAATCCCCTTGTCGCTCCTTTGCTTCTGAGCCCGCTAATGCACCCGCCGAACAATTTACATAGACATGTGAGGTATGTGCTTACTCAAGAGAAATTGGGCTACAAACATAAGTATACATTTTCTCCTTTTACCCCTTGTAAAAAATTCAAAAATTGGGTCTACAAGAACATGACAGTGTAAAAAATGAAGATTTTGAATTTTCTCCTTCACTTTGCTGCTATTCCTGTGAAACACCTAAAGGGTTAAAACGCTGACTGAATGTCATTTTGAATACTTTGGGGGTAGCAGTTTTTATAATGGGGTCATTTGTGGGGAATTTCTAAGATGAAGACCCTTCAAATCCACGTCAAACCTGAACTGGTCCCTGAAAAATAGTGAGTTTGAAAATTTTGTGAAAAATTGGAAAATTGATGCTGAACTTTGAAGCCCTCTGGTGTCTTCCAAAAGTAAAAACACCTCAATTTTAGGATGCAAACATAAAGTAGACATATTTTATATGTGAATCCAAAAAAATTATTTGGAATATCAATTTTCCTTACAAGCAGAGAGCTTCAAAGTTAGAAAAATGCAAAATTTTCTAATTTTTCATCAAATTTGGGGATTTTTCACCAAGAAAGGATGCAAGTTACAATAAAATTTTACCACCATGTTAAAGTAGAATATGTCACGAAAAAACAGTCTCGGAATCAGAATGAAAGGTAAAAGCATTCCAGAGTTATTAATGTTTAAAGTGACAGTGGTCAGATGTGCAAAAAACTCTCTGGTCCTTAAGGTGTAACATGGCCTGGTCCTTAAGGGGTTAAAGGGGTACTCTGGTGGAAAACATTTTTTTTTTAAATCAACTGGTGGCAGAAAGTTAAACAGATTTGTAAATTACTTCTATTAAAAAATCTTAATCCCTCCAGTACTTATGAGCTGCTGAATACTACAGAGAAAATTCTTTTCTTTTTGAAACACAGTGCTCTCTGCTGACATCACATCATATAATACTTTGTCAGTGTTTTTATTAGTAGGATGTATTTTAAATAATAGTGAGCTGCATCAAGTATTTAAATTTTATCTTTTTGAAGGCTTATTTCATGAGTTTTTCTGTGTACACCCAATAAAGATAAATGTATTTTCTCATATAATGCAGTGATTCCCAACGGGGGTGCCGTAGGATTTTTTTTATTTCCCACCCTGGCCTGCATGCCTGTGACTCACAACACCAGCACCGCAGGGGGGAAGAGAAGCTTGTGCGTGTGCACTGCGAACACAGCGTCCCCCAGCATTCCCCAGCATACCCCAACATCCTCCTCCCCCTGTGAGGCCGGAAATGGTGCCCCCTGCCGGAGAGAAGAACTGGCCATGGAAGCTGCGCCGGATTCCCGTGCCGGCTTGCTTAAGGTACTGTACCCTTTCCACCCCTATGTTACCGCTTCTCAATCCTGTCAAACCCCCCCTGTCACCCATGTCTCCCCCCATCACCCATGTCCCCCCCGACATCCATGTCCACCCCTCTGTTACCCAAGTCCCCTCCGTCATCTATGTCCACCCTCCCTGTCATTCATGTCCCCTGATCACCCATGTCCCCCCGTCATCCATGCCAAACCCCCATTAACCATGTCCACCACCCCAGCCTAACCCCTGTCACCAATGTTTTCCCCCACCATGTCCACCCCCCAGTCTACCCCCTGTCACCCATGTCCACCCCCCTATTCAACCCTCTGTCCCTTTGTCACCCCTATGTTATCCCCCTTGGCATCCTTGTCCACCCCCTGTCTCCCGTGTCCACACTCCTGTCATCCATGTCCACTTTGACCACCCCTCTGTCAGCCCTGTCCATCCCCGTTACCCATGTTCACCCCCCCCTGTCCACCCCTCTGACCACCCCCCAGTATACCCCTCTGTCACCCATGTCCACCCCCTATTCACCCCTCTGTCACTCCTGTCTACCCCTCTTTTGCCCCCTTGTCACCCTTGTCAAACCCTCTGACCCCCTGTCACCCACATTCACCTTCCTGTCATCCATGTCCATCTTGGCCACGCCTCTGTCACCCCTGTCAACCCCCTATTTACCCCTCTGTCCCTTTGTCACCCATCTGTCCCTTTGTCACCCCTGTCCACCCCTCTCTGTCACTCCTGTCCATCCCTCTTTTACCCCCTTGTCACCCCTGTCCACCCCTCTGACCCCCCTGTCACCCCTGTTCACCCCCATCTCCCATGTCAACTCCCCTGTCATCCATGTCCACCTTGGCCACCCCTCTGTCACCCCTGTCCATCCCCCTGTTACCCATATTCACTCCCCCTGTTTTCCCCTCTGACCACCCCCCAGTCTACACCTCTGTCACAAATGTCCACCCCCATATTCACCCTTCTGTCCCTTTGTCACCCCAGTCCACCACTCTTTTGCCCCCTTGTCCACCCCTCTGACTCCCTGTCTCCAATGTCCACCCTCCTTTCATCCATGTCCACCTTGGCCCCCCTCTGTCACCCCTGTCCATCCCCCTGTCACCCATGTTCATACCCCTGTCCACCCCTCTGACCCCCCCCCCAGTCTAAGCCTCCTTCACCCATGTCCACCCCCTATCCACCCCTCTCTCCCTTTGTCACCCATATCCACCCCTATTCAACCCTCTGTCCCTTTGTTACCCCTGTCCACCCCTCTCTGTCATTCCTGTCCACCCCTCTTTTACCCCGTTATCACCCCTGTCCACCCCTCTGACCCCTGTTCACCCCCGTCTTCCATGACAACTCCCTGTCATCCATGTCCACCTTGGCCACCCCTCTGTCATCCTGTCCATCCCCCTGTCGCCCATGTTCACCCCCCCAGTCAACCCCTCTGACCACCCCCCAGTCTACACCTCTGTCACCAATGTCCACCCCCATATTCACCCCTCTTTTACCCCCTTGTCCACTCCTCTGAACCCCTGTCTCCCATGTACACCCTCCTGTCATCCATATCCACCTAGGCCACTCCCCTATCCACCCCTCAGTCACCCCTGTCCATCCCCCTGTGTCACCCATGTTCATCCCCCATTGTCCACCCCTCTGACCACATCCTTGTCACCAATGTCGACCCCCTATTCACCCCTCTTTCATTTTGTCACCCCTGTCCACCCCTCTGTTACCACCTTGGTACTTCTTTCCATCCCTCTGTCACCCCCTATGTCCCCCTGTCACCCATGTATACACTTCTACACCCATCTTTCACCCAAGTACACCCCTCTACACCCATATGTTACCCACTACACCCCTCTGTCCCACCTATGACCCCCTGTCAACAATGTTCACTCCTCTACACCCCTCTGTGACCCATGTACACCCTTCTGTCACCCATGTACACCTTTCTGTCACCCATGAACACCTTTCTGTCACCCATGTACACTCCTCTGTCACCTATGTACACTCCTCTACACCCCTCTACCATCCATGTGCACTCCTCTACATCCCTCTGTCACCCATTTACACCCCTTTCACCCATGTACACTCCTCTGCCATGCATTTACACTCCTCTACACTCCTCTGCCACCCATGTACACTCCTCTACAGCACACTGCCACTCATGTACACTCCTCTACATGCCTCTGTTACCCATGTACACTCCTATCACCCATGTACACCCCTCTGTCACCCATGTACATTCCTCTACACCCCTCTTTCACCCATGTACACCCCTCTGTCACCCATGTACACTCCTCTACACCCCTCTGTCACCAATGTAAACCCCTGTCACCCATGTACACTCCTCTACACTCCTCTGCCACCCATGTACACACTTCTACACCCATCTGTCACCCATGTACACCCCTCTACACCCATCTGTTACCCCCTACACCGCTCTGTCCCACCTATGACCCCCTGTCAACCATGTTCACTCCAAGTCAAAAGGCAACCATAAAGAGCAAAAAATCACACATGACCATTAGGCTGGTTTCTTAATGTTCTTTCTTTAGTGTTTCATTTTTTAGTGCAAAAATAGATCTGCAGATCTCCATAATCTCATTCATGAATGGATACAAAAATAAAACATCACCCAAAGTGCTCAGTGGACATGCTCGACAATCCTCACTCAGCAGCCAGAGTAGCTTTGCCCTTCCTTGGGCCTCCTGTTGCTGACATTCCTTCCTCTCACAGTGGGGTAGACAGGTGAGTAGTTGCCAGACACGTCCGACATTTTGCAGGACATGCCCCCTTTCTCAAGTCAGAAAGGGGGGGTGTCCTCCGAAACATCGGAAGTGTCCGGCAACTACTCACCTGTCTACCCCTTCGTGAGAGGAAGGAACATCAGCATCAGGATGCCCAAGGAAGGGCAAAGCTACTCTGGCTGCTGAGTGAGGATTGTCGAGCGTGTCTAGTGAGCACTTTGGGTGATGTTTTATTTTTGTATCCATTCATGAATGAAATTATGGAGATCTGCAGATCAATTTTTGCACTATAAAAATGAAACACTAAATCAAGAGCATTAAGAAACCAATCTAATGGTCAAGTGTGATTTTTTTGCTATTTATGGTTACCCATGTACACTCCTCTACATCCCTCTGCAACCCACGAACACTCTTCTACACCCATCTGACACCCATGTACACTCCTCTACACTCCGCTGTTACCAATGTACACTCCTCTACACTCCTCTGTCACCCATGTACACTCCTCTACACCCCTCTGTTACCCATTTACACTCTTCTACACCCCTCTGCACCCATGTACACCCATCTATCACTCATATACACTCCTCTACATCCCTCTGTCACCAATGCACACTCCTGTACACCCTCTGTCACCCATGTACAAAAAAAAGTGATGTTTATCTACCCCACAGCTTCAGTTCCAGGTACACCGATGCTTGCCACTATCTTATGCTTCTGAGACTAAACATTAGAGCAGGACTTGCAATCATTAGCTGAAACAAAACACCCCTGAGGTGAGTGATTGGCTGAATGGACAGGTCATGCTGAAATGTCTCCTCTCAGAAGCAGGAAAAGGCAATCAGCAGTGGGGGACTGGAAGTCACTGAAATAGGAACTGTGTAAGTAAGTAAGTAAATATAGCTTTTTTTTTTTTTTTTTTTTACTTTTATACCACTCCCCAAAAATGATTAACATTTTTATAAAACTATAGTACTCTTTAAGCTGCTAACATTTATTGTAATACTGTTTCAATGCCCTGACATAATACCAAAGCATTCAATCAATATTTTGGGAAATACATTTTGTTTTGCTTGTATAGTACATCATAGGCTATTATCAGAGAATAATGTAGAAGTTCTTGTATATGCCTTTTGCTCACCTCTTTTTGCTGATGTGGCATGGATGGGATAGGCTCCATTTTGGTTTACAAATGCACAATGATGTTGGTCCTGTAATGCTTCCTACATTTTCCATGAATCCTCTGGCTGAGGGTCAGGTGTTTAATCACTCCAGCTGGTCATCTAATTAGGCTGCTGCTGCAGGAGGTTACCAAGGTGATCTATTGAATACGTCATTATTATAAGTCACAAGTGGGTTCGAGTAAATTAACACTGCATACAATTTCGATGCGTTTCTAATTCAAAGTACGTTTCTTAGAGAAATAGTGCCATGAGGCAATAGTGCTGTGATTTAAAAATAATCTTTGTAAAAATGACACACCTACTGTGATTTGCACAATAACACCTTTTTGACAACATTTTTGAAAAATCACGGCAAAAACATAACAAATGCTACAATAAAATGCATTTGGTACATTTACTATATATATTCTAATTCCATAGAGATAGCAGATGGTGCTGGGAGGGGGGTTTGTGAGCTGCTGGGGGGGATCTGATGGATGATGATGTTATCTTGTAGTTTACAAGAAGTCAGACCCAGAACTGACATCCTGTTTGGACAAACTGTACTTTGTAATGACACCTTTAATTTTACCATAAAATGTATGGTGCAATAAGAATAAAAAATATATAGTATTTGTTGTGGCAAATTAAAAAAAAAAATTGAGCTTTGATTTTTTTAAGTTTCTGTACAAGATCATTCACATTATATTTTAATAGTTCTGACATGTACGCATGAGGCAATGCCAAATATGGGGGCAGACTATAGAAGGAGATTCCCGGAGCGGTGTAGAGCAGGTTAGCAGAGCTCTGACCGCATTCATTCTCATATGAACCCCGCGATCATGCTGCAGGGGGTCCGATAAGTGAATACAATTACTGCATCTGCTTTAGATGCCGTGATCAGTATTAATCACAGCATCTGAAGGGTCAATGGTTGGCAACAGTCACTGCACTCACTTTATAGTCGGAATGCCCCATAGGCTATAAATGGACAACCTGATGCATTAAGAACTAGGGCACCAGGATCTTCGTTTATGTCCGATGTATCAGAAATCCTGCTCTATACCATTACCACACAACTACTATATTACATAAAAAAGGACCTGCCACGATCTGGTAGAAGGACATGTGTTAATTTTTTCTACAAATTATTACTGGAAAATTATTCATTTATACTATAATGCTCTCCAAAATCTGACTGAAAATTAATACTATGATTTAACATAAATTTAATAAACTCACATTACACCTGAAAAAACTTAAACATAACTTTTGTGCGCTCCTGCCTTGTAATTTTCACATAACTCCATCTCTATAGGAATTACACTTCAGCTTAACTTCACTTTAAATGAGTTATCCTTTCCAGTCAGAGAAGAAACCTACACTTTACTGTTGTTCGGAATTGGTCAGTAGTGTGTGCTCACCTAATTAAGGGTAAGAGGGATATTATAAGATTATGTTTAAGAAATAATATACATTTACTGCAGAAACTCCCATTGAATGTGTGCTACTGAATGTTTCACATTCTATTCAGAGTCTGCAGGGGAGAAGAAAATGCCATTAAAAATTAATTTTCTTCTAAAGTAATGTCAGGAATTATCCCAGCTCTAAATTGTGGTATCAATTTCAATAGAGGAAGTGTCATTATTAGTTATTTTAATTAATTAGTAACAGGAACCGTTTTATTGAGTGGAATGTCAAGTAATATGCCCATTAAGTTTAACTTTACCATGGTTTTCATTCTTTAATTAGGGATTAGCAAATGGAGAATTTCAGGATAGGCAATAGTTCAACATTCCGAATAAAATACTCAAACGCTTTAACATTCTAAACAATTTAATGTACATTTTTCAATCTAGGGAATCAAGTAAAACATATATTATCAATTATTTCCTACCTTAGCATACTTAGTATATGTCATTCAAATCCTAGAATAAGGCCTTAAACCCACACGGTATTTTGGACCATTTATATGTAAAACAACCATTATACAGTTCCAAAAAGGCCCAAAAATGTCCATATTTTTTACTACTAAGTTCTTTTGTATTCTAAAGTAAAACAGTCCTTTGTTCAACACACATATTTATTTTACAGCCATCATTTTTACAGCCATAAACTTAAGTGTGACATATATTTTGGGCTCAAAATACAGTACATGCCTTTTGTCTAGAGGCCTACATAAAACTGTAACCGACCCTGCCTGTATACTGTACAGCAAAAAAGACATAAAAAATAAAGGAGTAACTAGAAGTAAATTCTATTTACTGTGTATTTCCATTAAGGGACCCAGTACATTTTGGCTTTAAAGGGGTACTCTGGAGGAAATTTTTTTTTAAATCAGCTGGTGCCAGACAGTTATACATCTTTGTACTTTGCTTTATTCTAAAATCTTAATCCTTCCAGTACTTATAAGCTGCTGTATACTACAGAGGAGGCTGTGTAGTTCTTGTCTGTCTGACCACAGTTCTCATTGGACCTAATTTAATATTGTAAACGTGACCTGTTTTGCCGAATTGTGTGAAAAAATGTGTTGCAATGGACACAAATTATTTTGCTCCAGAATTTGCCGCAAAGAGCCAAAAACCCGACCAACTCTCAATTTTACTTAGAAAACCCCTAAAAAGGGGCATGGCCGATGGGGAAAGGGGACGTAACCATCCAAAAAAAGCAGGTGTTCCCGACATTTTAGCAAAATCCCAATAGATTTACTAATTTCCACAGAAAATGTGGTGATTTTGAGCTCTGAAAAACCCCGCAACTCAGAACAGTTGTAAAAAAAAAAAAAGCTATGTAAAGGAAAATGCAAAATGTAGGAAAACATTAGTAAATACCATGGAAAAATATCTGTTGGGAAACAAAACCCACAAAGAAAACTACCCTTCACTTTTAGTAAATCTGGGCTATTGTGTCAGGCACTTACCAGAGCAGAAGCAAATCCTCATAGAAAACCTCTCCTGCTCCAGACATCTTCATAAATGAATGTCCTTGTGCGTTAAGTACCAGAGCCCTAGGACGTACACATTTGCATCCAATTTCCTTAAGGGCTTAAAATATTTTATTATAACATGTATTAATACAAATTTCCTATATAACTTATTTGAACTTTGTTAAACATAAAAACATTAGTAAAGGAGTAAGAAATACACCAGGAATTTGAATTTTCTGCAGCCACTATCATGGCCAAAATACGGTACTCCAGTATATTATTTTTTTAAATATATTTCTGTTGGTGGTGTTAAATAAGAAAAACAAGGGATGCAAAAGACCGCAAGTTGCGGTATTGGAAAGGGTGTACTCAGCGCTCTTCCCCGGTCAATAGAATGCTCCTCTCGGTTACAGAGAAGTGGAGTCAGTGGTATAGTCCAAAAAACTTCTTTATTCCATAAAACAATAAAACGATAGGTACCAATAGATGACGCATTTCAAGGGCGGGACCTCCTCTTCGTCAGATCCGATAATTGGTTTACAGGTAAGTGACGGTATATATACAAAAAAAGACCGCGAACAACGGACACCTTAAATGTCAATCAAACATACAATTTGTTATACTATGTACATACATTGTGTTTGTGATGAATGGATAGGATTCTTGACATAAATTTGGTAGTTTCAATAGTCCTATATAACTGTGGGAGTTTGAAAATTATCCGTTTAATGTTGTGAGCCATATCAGTCGGTTTCTCCTTCATTCAACCTATTATTGACTAGTATGGGAGACCGTCTATTCTTGTGTTAATCAAGATCTCATACAGCCCGATGTGAGGCTATACATCTATAAAATTACTTGAATTTCAGAAAGGTAAATATTTTTTCGGAAACATTTCATATTAGTAAAATGACTTAGATGCAATAAATACAAAGGGTAAATAGATACAGGATATAAAATATGTGTGTACGGAATGTCTTTTAGGTGACATAAAAATGCATAGATTTATAAATACATAGACATATAACGGACATATCCTGGACATATATCATTGACACATAGATATATAGATGCCATAAGAATAAATGTATACAAATTATTATATAAAAAAAAATGTAAATGTGTTATCTCTCTATGAGAGAGAAAAAAGGATAATGATAATAAAAAGGTTCTTTATGTACATATATATTGGTATGTATCTTTCTATGGAGATTGTTGGCTCCAGTAAATTAAAAAAGAAATTCTACACGATGATGTTATTTTTTTCTACTCTTTTGTTTTTTATTCATTTGTTTGTTTTTCTGGTATGAAAGAGTTAATCTGTTCTACCTGATTACTTTGATTGCTTCATTCAGGCTGTACGGCTGTAATGAATGCAGACGATATATCCAATACATTTCTCTTTTGGCTAATGCTTCGAATCGATTTGGCACATGTTCTGGGATAAAATCGATTGGCATGATGGATATTATTATGTTGTCTCCTTCATTGTGTTTCATAGTGATGTGTCGTGATAGACTGTGGCACATGAATCCCTTTTTAATAGAGGTACACCGAAATGGAAATTTCAGAACCGAAACAAAACCGAAATAAAAAAAAAATGTCCGGCCGAAACTGATACCGAAAATGACTTCTACCCGTCTTCTGGTAAAATGCAGCGCTCCGCTCAGTAGATTAGATTAGATTCCCCCACATTAGGTCGGGAGTTCCCCCACATTAATAGGCAGCTCCCCCACAATAGTAGGCAGCTCCCCCACAATAGTAGGCAGCTCCCCCACAATAGTAGGCAGCTCCCCCACATTAGGTCGGGAGTTCCCCCACATTAATAGGCAGCTCCCCCACAATAGTAGGCAGCTCCCCCACAATAGTAGGCAGCTCCCCCACAATAGTAGGCAGCTCCCCCACATTAGGTCAGCATTTCCCCCACAATAGTAGGCAGGTTCCCCACAATAGTAGGCAGTTCCCCCACAATATTAGGCAGCTCCCCCCAACAATATTAGGCAGCTCCCCCCACATTTGTAGGCAGCTCCCCCCACAATATTAGGCAGCTTCCCCCAACAATATTAGGCAGCTCCCCCCAACAATATTAGGCAGCTCCCCCCAACAATATTAGGCAGCTCCCCCCACATTTGTAGGCAGCTCCCCCCACATTTGTAGGCAGCTCCCCCCCACAACATTAGGCAGCTCCCCCCCACAATATTAGGCAGCTCCCCCCACATTTGTAGGCAGCTCCCCCCCACAATATTAGGCAGCTCCACCCCAACAATATTAGGCAGCTCCCCCCAGCAATATTAGGCAGCTCCCCCCACATTTGTAGGCAGCTCCCCCCCCACAATATTAGGCAGCTCCCCCCCACAATATTAGGCAGCTCCACCCACATTTGTAGGCAGCTCCCCCCACAATATTAGGCAGCTCCACCCCAACAATATTAGGCAGCTCCCCCCCCACAATATTAGGCAGCTCCCCCCACATTTGTAGGCAGCCCCCCCCCCACATTAGGTCAGCAGTTCACCCACAATAGTAGGCAGCTTCCCCCCACCCCACAGACATACAGCTTCCAGCCATATACAGTGTATGGCTGGAGGCTGTATGTCTGTACTGCTGCCCCCACAGTGTTCCAGTCACCGCTCCTCCGGCCCGGGGTCACATCTACTGCTATGGCCTATGGACCATAGCAGTAGGTGCTGGGATTGGAGGAGCGGTGACCGGAACACTCAAGAAGATGACGCGCCACCGGTCACTTACCAGGCCCCGGCCAGCGTGCGTTCACCTGCGACGATCCTGCGGTCCTCCTGCGTCTCTATGGTTGTACGCACGGGACGTCAGTGATGTCCCGTGCGTACGACCATAGAGGCAGAGAAGCGAGGGACCGAAGGAGGATTGCAGGAAGATGTCGGGGAATGGTGAGTGACCGGCGGACATCCTTATGTCCCGAAAAGATTTTTCGGGACACAGGGATGTCCGGGATAGGATTAGGAATGCTTCTTTTTATGTGCCCGGGCCGGCTCCCGTGTGTGGCTGCAGGCGGGGGCCGACCAGAGCATATAAAAACTAATACTGTATGCTAAAAATCAGGGGCCTCCAGCTGTTGTGAAACTACAACTCCCAGCATGCCCGGACAGACTTTCCCGGTCCGGGCATGCTGGGAGTTGTAGTTTCACAACAGCTGGAGGCCCCCTGGTTTTTAGTATACAGTATTAGTTTTTATATGCTCTGGTCGGCCCCCGCCTGCAGCCACACACGGGAGCCGGTCTGGGCACTTAAAAAGAAGTATTCCTATCCCGGAGAGCGCGCCCCCCAGATGTTGCGCCCGGTGTGGCCAGCCCCCCATGCACCCCCCACGAGTGCCTCTGCCACTGGCAGTGTTTGCAACTTGTGCTATGGGCGGGCAGGGGAGGTGGGTCATTATCGGCACATTTTTTGTTGTTTCGGCATTTCCCCGAATTAGCTATTTTCGGCCGATGTATCGGCCGCCGATATATCGGTGCATCCCTACTTTTTAATATTTCATCTGTGTTGGTTTAGTCTTTGATGCAATTTTTGGGTAGTACGGTCGACATACTGTTTTTCACAGGTGCAGTTGATGAGGTATATTATAAATTCAGATTGACAGTCCATGGAATTTAATGGGGAATGTTTCTCCTGTATGAGTGCTCTAAAAGAGGGGGCTATCTGCTTTTATTGTTGTACAGCAAAGACATCGTTTTTTCTTACATTTGAAAACGCCTTTTTTTTCTTTTTTTTTTTAAGTTTCCACTGTTTTACTGTTTTCAGATGTGTGTCTTCTTATTCTACTAGGTGCAATCATGTTTCTGATCGTAGGTGCCCTTCTAAATGTCATTTATGGTTTTGTAGGATTTATGTCTTTCAAATATGGGTCACATTTCAAAAGATTCCAGTGTTTGCACAGGATTATTTTAATCTTCTGGTGACCTGTAGAATAGGTAGTAAAGAAATTAGTATTGAAGTGTGAAGGTTTATTTTTCTTTTTCCCTTCTTTTTTATTAACAGATGCATTCCTTCCCAAATGTCGGATCCCGATGTCGGCTCAGAGCTCGATGCCAGACACTCCTCCTGGGTGAGTTTTTTTGCTCTTTCATAGGCATTTTTTTATCAATGTTCTGGTGTACCCTTTTGATAGAAATCGATTTTTTTGAATTTTCGCTTGTTGAGAAAAAGTGTTAAAATCAGTACAGTTTTTTCTTACCCTTCTAAACTGGCCATGGGGTATATTTTCCTTCCATTTATGGAAGTGGCCACTTAGAAAAGGATTATAACTATTTGAGTCCACCGTTTTAAAGAAAGTGGAGATTGTAATTTTATCATCATTGTGTGAAATTAGTAAATCTAAAAATTCTATTTTGTTTTTTGATATGTTGCGAACCAAATTTATCCCCCAGTTGTTAGAATTAATTTCTTCCACCACCTTTTGAATTTCGTTTGTGTTCCCCTTCCAGAGGACAAACAAGTAATCTATATATCTTTTATAGACGACTGCATGTTTTTGAAAAATTTTATTATTGATTATGAATTCGTTTTCAAAGCACACCATGAAAAGGTTTGCTTAAGAGGGTGTGACCCTTGTCCCCATGGCCGTTCCCGTTATTTGTTGGAAGGTCACCCCATTGTAGGTAAAAAAAAATTTTTTAAAATCAGTTTGAGACATTTCATTAAAAACGCAGTTTGTTCCGATGGTACTTCTGGATCATCCTCTAAAAAAGATAAAGTGCTTTTTAGTCCCAGGTTGTGCTTGAAATTAGTATATAGTGCCGACATGTCCATCGTGAGGAACGCCATGTCTTCTTCCCATTTGTATTCCTATAATATTTGCATTAATTGATAAAAAACATTTTTTTAAAGCGGGGTAGATTTTGGACATAGTTTTGCAAAATTAAATCTAGATACTGGGAAATATTTCTTGTCATGCTATTTATCCCCGAAATGATTGGTCTGCTGGGGGGACGTTGCTGGTCTTTATGCATGGTAGGTGGTAATAGAAGGGGGTTGAGGGATTTTGGATACATAGAAAAGCCTTTTCTTTTTTTGTGATTATGTTTTTTATAAGACCATCATTTACTATAGAAGATATTTCACGTTTCAATGAGGGGAAGGGGTCTTCTTTGATCTGTTGATAATATGTAGTGTCCCCAAAAATTTTCCATGCTTCCAGATTGTAATCCTCGTATTCCTGGATAACAATACCGCCCCCCTTGTCTGCAGGGCGGATAAGGATATTTTTATTGTCTTTCAGGGACTTGAGTGCTTGTTGTTCACTCCTATAAAGTTGTCCTTCTTTAGACCTTCTTGGAAATTTATCAGTGAGTTTTTTTTTTTTTTTAATCCTCTGCAACTTGATCATGGAAGCTCTTCAGGAGATGTCCCTGGCTTTCTATGTGATAAAATTGTGACTAATGAATTAATTAATCTCAGGATGTATCCCATTCCGTAAGGAAGATTCAGGTGCTTGTGTTATTGTTTATATTTTTGAGGATATTTTTGGTAAAGCAAAATGGCGTTGGAGAGTCAATCTCCGAGTAAAATTATGTGGATCAACAAATAGATCGAATGTATTCAGATCATTTCTAGGGTAATACGATAATCCTTTTTGTAGCCGAGATAACTCTCCCTGGTTGAGAACATGTTGGGATAGATTAAAGGTTTTTATGAGTGTTGCTGGATCTTTGGAATTCTTTTGGAGGTCTGTTTGACATTTTAATTTTAATTGTTCCTTTTAATTTTTTTCCCCGGAGTTTCCTGATCTTCCCTCCTCTTGTCCCTCTTCTAGTTTTCTTTTGAGAGTTTTTTTGGGGTGAAAGTAATCTGTGATTGTTCTGTTGGGATTTACCCCTAAAAAAGAAGGGGTGCCAGGTGTAGTGGGGGGAATCCTAACCCCAATATGTTCTTGGTCCTCCTGGGTACTGGAACCGGTGGAGTTAGGCGAGGTTAGTGGTTTGTTTCAGCTGGAATGATGGATCTGCGCTTTTACTGTAAAGGTAGAGCCCCTTGCAGATTTAAAAAAAAAGGCACTGACGCTATATTTAAAGCTGCAGAGTTGTCCACTGTAACTGGGATTGGTTGGCCCCCGGGCATCTATGTCCTAACTAGTCTCATGTATTGTAATTTCTCACAAGTTGAGTAGATGTTCCTGAGATTTAGGGGTTGACAGAGACAGTTGTAAAACTGTCGGTGTAATATTCTCTACTTCAAAAAGGTTCTCTTTTAATTTATCTTTTAAACATTTAATGGATTTTCGTATTTCCGTCAAATGTTCGTCCACTCCTAATTTGGTGTTAACTGGAGTCCCCGATTGATCTAAAAGATTATTTTCCTGTTGTTTCATTTCCTGTAGGTTAGTCCTCTTTGAAGGTTGATGTTTTGCTGTGGGGGGAGGTTCCGATCGTCTGGTGGAGAAGTTTGAGTTCCGCCAGGTGTTATTCATAATTCTTCTATTATAGTTGTTATGATAATTATTGGGATGCTTATTGAATCTAGATCTTGCCGTTCCTGCCCTGGCTGTCCTATATTCGGGAGTCCTTGGTGTGTTCATCCCTGGAGTGATAGAGGTGGATCCATAGGTTTGTCTGGTGCTCTCCTCTCTTTCTGTGCATGGTTTTCTCCACCCCTGATGTTCTTGTTATTTTTATTATTGTCATTATTACTGTTATTCTTCTTGTGCCATATCCTATAGATATTCGATATCCTATCAGTATGGTCTCGTTTTAATTTATTTGCCTTTTTCGATATTACTTCTCTTTGCATTTTGAAAATACCGGAAGAAATGTTATTGTTTAAAATGTGGTAATCTGTGTAGGATGGAAATTGACTCAGATTGTCAATAGTGGTCTGAATTCTGCTCATTTACCCCTTGGGGATGGAGCCCATTATAACCCTAAGGATGGGAGCATTTTTTGCAAATCTGACCACTATGCATATTGTTATGCATTAATAACTCTGGGATGCTTTTACTTATAAATTTGATTCCGAGACTGTTTTTTCCTGACATATTCTACTTTATGTTAGTGGTAAATTTACGTCGATACTTGCATCATTTCTTGGTGAAAAATTCCAAAATATCAAGAAAAATTTGAAAATTTTGCATTTTTCTAACTTTGAAGCACGCTGCTTGTAAGGAAAAGGGACATGTGAAATAAATTACATATTGACTCACATATACAATATGTCTACTTTATGTTTGCATCATAAAATTGACATGTTTTAAAAGAAAAGCAGCAATTTTCCAATTTTTCCAGAAAATTTCAAAATCAGAATTTTTCAGGGACCAGATAAGTTTAGAAGTGAATTTGAGGGTCTTTATGTTGGAAATTCCCTATAATGGACCCCATTATAAAAACTGCACCCCTCAAAGTATTCAAAATGACATTCAAAAAGTATGTTAACCCTTTAGGTGTTTCACAGGAATAGCAGCAAAATGGAGGAGAAAAATCTAAATCTCCATTTTTTACACTAAAATGTTATTGTAGCCCCATTTTTTTTCATTTTTACAAGGGGTAAAAGGTAAAAAGGCCCCCAAAAACTTGTAATTAATTTTCTCTCTACAGGGCATACAATTTTGGAAACTACGTCCCTGAAGGAAAGTAACAAGGGGTATAGAGAGCCTTAACACCCCACAGGTGATTGACAAACTTTCGTTAAAGTAAGACATGAAAATGAAAAATTAGATTTTTAACACTAAAATGCTGGTGTTACCCCAAACTTTTCATTTTCACAAGGATTAATAGGAAAAAATTCCCCACAAAATTTGTAACCTCATTTCTCTCGAGTAAGGAAAATTCTATTTTGTTTTTTGATATGTTGCGAACCAAATTTATCCCCCAGTTGTTAGAATTAATTTCTTCCACCACCTTTTGAATTTCGTTTGTGTTCCCCTTCCAGAGGACAAACAAGTCATCTATATATCTTTTATAGACGACTGCATGTTTTTGAAAAATGTTATTATTGATTATGAATTCGTTTTCAAAGCACCCATATGTGGATATAAAGTGGTCTGTGGGCGCACTAGAGGGCTCAGAAGGGAAGGAGCAACATTGGGCTTTTGAAGCCCCCCATGATGCCAGAACAGTAAAAAAAAAAAACACACATGGCATACTATTTTGGAAACTACACCCCTTAAGGAATACAGTGAGTCTTAACACCCCACAGATGATTGACGAACTTTTGTAAAATTGGGACGTAAAAAATAAAAATTAATAAAATGCTGATATTAATCCAAAGTTTTCATTTTCACAAGAGGTAATAGGAGAAAAAGCCCCCTCCCCCCAAAAAAAAAAAAAAAATTCAAACCCATTTCTTTTGAAAATACCCCATATGTGGGTGAACTACAATGCTCAGAAGAGAAGGAGTGCCATTGTGCTTTTGGTGAGAGAAATTGGTTGGAATAGAAGTGGGAGGCGTTTACAAAGCACCCCATGTTGCCAGAACAGTGGACCTCCCCACATGTGACCCCATTTTGGAAACTACACCCCTCACAGAATTTAATAAGGGGTGCAGTGAGTATTTACACCCCACTGGCTTTTGACAGATCTTTGGAACAGTGGGCTGTGCAAATGAAAAACAAAATTTTTCCTTTTTACAGACGATTGTTCAAAAAATCTGTCAGACACCTGTGCGGTGTAAATGTTCACTGTACCCCTTATTACATTCCGTGAGAGGTGTAGTTTCCAAAATGGGGTCACATGTGGAAGGGGGGGTCCACTGTTCTGGCACTATGGGGGCTTTGTAATCGCACATAGCCTTCAATTCCAGCCTAATTCTCTCTCAAAAAGCCCAATTTCACTCCTTCTCTTCTGAGCATTGTAGTTCGCCCGCAGAGCACTTTACATCCACATATGGGGTATGTTCTTTCTCAGAAAAAATGGTGTTACAAATTTTGGGAGGCTTTTTTCCTATTGCCCCTTCTGAAAATGAAAAATTTGGGGTAACAACAGCATTTCAGGGCATTTTTTATTTTATTTTCTTGTCCAACTTTACAGAAAATTTGTCTAAGACTTGTGGGGTGTTAAGGCTCACTATACCCCCTGTTACGTTCCGGGAGGGATGTAGTTTCCAAAATGGGGTCACATGTGTTTTTTTTTTTTTTTGCGTTCATGTCAGAACCGCTGTTACTACCAGCCACCCCTGTGCAAATCACCAATTTAGGCCTCAAATGTACATGGCGCTCTCTCACTCCTGAGCCATGTAGTTTGTCCGCAGAGCATTTTACGTCCATATAAGGGGTATTTCCGTACTAGGAAGAAAAAGTATTAGAGAATTTGGGGTTCTTTTTCTCCTTTTACCTCTTGTGAAAATGAAAAGTATAAGGCAACACCAGCATGTTAGTGTAAACATTTTAATTTTTTTACACTAACATGCTGGTGTAGCCCCCAACTTTACATTTTAATAAGGGCTAAAAGGAGAAAAATCCACCCAAAATATGTAACGCAATTTCTCCTGAGTATGGAAATACCCTATATGTGGCCCTTAACAGTTGCCTTGAAATACGACAGGGCTCTGAAGTGTGAGAGCGCCATGTGCATTTGAGGCCTAAATGAGGAATTTGCATTGGGGCGGACCCGGATACAAGGATGGGGCTTGTCTCCACCAAAACCCTACAGCAGTGTTTACCAAACAGGGTGCCTCCAGCTTTTGCAAGACTCCAAGCCTGCCAGGACAGTCAATGGCTGTCCAGCAATACTGGGAGTTGTTGTTTTGCAACAGCTGGAGGCTCCGTTTAGGAAACACTGCTGTATGAGGCATTTTCCATTTTTATTGGGGGGGGGTGGACGTGTAAGGGGGTGTATATGTACTGTTTTACTTTTTATTTTGTGTTAGTGTAGTGTAGTGTTTTTAGGGTACATTCACACGGTTGGGTTCACAGCGAGTTTTCCGCTGGGAGTTCGAGCTGAGGCGGGAAAACTTGCCGCAGCTCAAACTTTTAGTAGGGTACATTCACATGGGGGGGGGGGGGGGGTTGGCACCCCAAACCTTCAGCTGTGGCAAAACTACAACTCCCAGAATGCACTGACATTCCATACATGCTAGGAGTTGTAGTTTTGCAACAGCTATAGGCACACTGGTGGGGAACCACTGAATTAAGAAACAGACTCTAGCTCAGTGATTCCAAACTGTGTGCATTCTGGGAGTTGTAGTTTTGCAACAGCTGGAGGCACACGGGTTAGAATCACTGAGTTAGGAAACAAAGTCTAGCTCAGTGTTTCCCAACCAGTGTGCATACAGCTATTGCAAAACTACAATTCCCAGCATGGCCAGACAGTCAGGGATGCTGGGCGTGTAGTTCTGCAATATCTGGTCCTTCAGATGTTGCAGAACTACAACTCCCAGCATGCCTGGACAGTCTGGGCATGCTAGGAGCTGTAGCTAGGCAATAACTGGGGAAGAACAGTTTGCAGACCGCTAAGTAGTGGTCTCCAAACTGTAGCCCTCCAGATGTTGCAAAACTACAACTACTAGCATGCCCAGACTGTCCAAGCATACTGGGAGTTGTAGTTCTGCAACATCTGAAGGGCCAGATATTGCAGAACTACACGCCCAACATCCCTGACTGTCTGAGCATGCTGGGAATTGTAGTTTTGCAACATCTGGAGGGCTACAGTTTGGAGACCACCATATAGTGGTCTCCAAACTGTGCCACCTCAGATTTTGCAAAACTACAACTCCTAGCATGCCCAGACAGCATGCACTTTCCGGCCGCAGCTCTGATGTTGCCGCCGATGCCGCCGCTGCTCGGATATGCCGCTGCCGGCCCGGGAAAGCCGGCCATGCTCCCCCTCGCCGCCCGTGTCCCCCCCCCCCCCCCTGATCTGCCCGGACTTCAATCGGCGGGCAGAGCAGGAAATTAACTCTAACCCCTCCCGCCTCCTCCTGCCATTGGTGGTCGTTCTGGTGGTGACGGTATTTATACAAAGGATTTTAGGGGTAAACCCAAACAGAACAATCACAGATAGAGATGAGCGAACTTACAGTAAATTCGATTCATCACAAACTTCTCGGCTCGGCAGTTGATGAGTTTTCCTGCATAAATTAGTTCAGCTTTCAGGTGCTCCGGTGGGCTGGAAAAGGTGGATACAGTCCTAGGAGACTCTTTCCTAGGAATGTATCCACCTTTTCCAGCCCACCGGAGCACCTGAAAGCTGAACTAATTTACGCAGGATAAGTCATCAACTGCCGAGACGAGAAGTTTGTGACGAATCGAATTTACTGTAAGTTCGCTCATGTCTAATCACAGATTACATTCACCCCAAAAAAAACTCTCAAAAGAAAACTAGAAGAGGGACAAGAGGAGGGAAGATCAGGAAACTCCAAAAAAATAAGAAGGAACAATTAAAATTTTAATCTCAACCAGACCTCCAAAAGAATTCCAAAGATCCAGCGACACTCATAAAATTTTTTAATCTATCCCAACATGTTCTCAACCAGGGAGTGTTATCTCTGCTACAAAAAGGATTATCGTGTTGCCCTGGAAATGATCCAAATAAATTTGATCTGTTTGTCGATCTATATAATTTTACTCGGAGATTGACTCTCCAAAGCCATTTTGCTTTACCAAAAATATCCTCAAAAATACAAACAATAACACAAACACCTGAATCTTCCTTACGGAATGGGATACACCCTGTGATTAATTAATTAATCAAAATTTTATCCCATAGAAAGCCAGGGACATCTCCTGAAGAGCTTTCATGATCAAGTTGTAGAGGATTTAAAAAAAAAAAAAAAAAAAAAAAAACTCCCTGATAAATTTCCAAGAAAGTCTAAAGAAGGACAACTTTATAGGAGTGAACAACAAGCACTCAAGTCCCTGAAAGACAATAAAAATATTGTTATCCTCCCCGCTGACAAGGGGGACAGGATTGTTTTCCAGGAATACTAGGATTACAATCAGGAAGCATGGAAAATTCTTGGGGACACTACATATTATCAACAGATCAAAGAAGACCCCTTCCCCTCATTGAAACGTGAAATCTGTTCTATAGTAAATGAGGGTCTTATACAAAACAAAATCACAAAAAAAGAATAGGCTTTTCTATGTATCCCAAATCTCTCAACCCCCTTCTATTACCACCTACCTACCATGCATAAAGACCAGCAATGGCCCCCGGCATACCCATCATTTCGGGGATAAATAGCGCGACAAGCAATATTTCCCAGTATCTAGACTTAATTTTGCAAAATCTACCCAGCTTTTAAAGAAATTTTGATCAATTAATCCAAATATTAAAGGAATACAAATGGGAAGAAGACATGGCGTTCCTCACGATGGACGTGTCGGCACTATATACTAATATCAAGCACAACCTGGGTCTAAAAAGCACTTTATCTTTTTTAGAGGATGATCCAGAAGTACCATCGGAACAAACTGCATTTTTAATGGAATGTCTTAAACTGATTTTTGAAAACAAGTTTTTTTTACCTACCAACAAATGGGGTGACCTTGAAACAAATAAGGGGAACGGCACCCTCTTACGCAAACCTTTTCATAGGTTGCTTTGAAAACAAATTCATAATCAATAATAAAATTTTTCAAAAACATGCAGTCATCTATATAAGATATATAGACGACTTGTTTGTCCTCTGGAAGGGGAACACAAATGAAATTCAAAAGGTGGTGGACAAAATTAATTCTAACAACTGGGGGATAACTTTGGTTCCCAACATATCAAAACATTTTTTAATTTTTAGATTTACTAATTTCACACAATGATGATACAATTACAACCTCCACTTTCTTTAAAACGGTGGACTCAAATAGTTATAATCCTTTTCTAAGTGGCCACTTCCATAAATGGAAGGAAAATATACCCTATGGTCAGTTTAGAAGGGTAAGAAAAAATTGTACTGATTTTAACACTTTTTCCCAACAAGCAAAAATTCAAAAAATCGATTTCTATCAAAAGGGTACACCAGAACATTGATAAAAAATGCCTATGAAAGAGCAAAAAAACTCCCCCAGGAGGAGTGTCTGGCATTGAGCTCTGAGCCACTGTCAGGATCTGCCACTTTGGAAAGAACTGCATCTGTTAATAAAAAAGAAGGGAAACAGAAAAATACACCTTCACACTTCAGTACTAATTTCATTACTATCTATTCTACAGGTCACCAGAATATTAAAATAATTCTGAGCAAACACTGGAATCTGAAATGTGACCCATATTTGAAAGACATTACAGTTACATAGTTACATAGTTAGTATGGTTGAAAAAAGACATACGTCCATCAAGTCCAACCAGGGAATTGAAGGGAAGGGTGTAAGGGGATAAGGGAAAGTGATGTAGTTTTATAATTCTGCATAAACAGTAATGTTATTTTGTTTCAGGAATGTATCTAACCCTGTTTTAAAGCTGTTAATTGTTCCTGCTGTGACCAGTTCCTGAGGTAGACCGTTCCATAAATTCACAGTCCTCACGGTAAAGAAGGCGTGTCGCCCCTTTAGACTAAACCTTTTCTTCTCCAGACGGAGGGAGTGCCCCTTCGTCCTTTGGGGGGGTTTAACCTGGAACTGTTTTTCTCCATATTTTTGTATGGGCCATTTATATACTTATATACGTTAATCATATCCCCCCTTAAACATCTCTTCTCAAGACTAAACTATTGTAACTCCTTTAATCGCTCCTCATAGCTAAGATGTTCCATGCCCCATATTAGTTTAGTCGCGCGTCTCTGCACCCTTTGCAACTCTGCAGTGTCCCTTTTATGAACAGGAGACCAAAACTGAACAGCATATTCCAGGTGAGGCCGTACCAATGCTTTATAAAGGGGGAGTATTATGTCCCTGTCCCTTGAGTCCATGCCTCTTTTTATACATGACAATATCCTGCCGGCTTTGGAAGTAGCAGCCTGACATTGCATGCTATTCTGTAGTCTGTGATCTACAAGTACACCCAGATCCTTCTCTACCAGTGACTCTGCCAGTTTAATCCCCCCTAAGACATACAACGCATGCAGGTTATTAGTACCAAGATGCATAACTTTACATTTATCCACCTTAAACCTCATTTGCCAAGTGGATGCCCAGACACTTAGTCTATCCAAGTCATCTTGTAACTTATGCACATCCTCTATAGACTGTACTGTGCTACAAAGCTTGGTGTCATCTGCTAAGATAGAAACAGAGCTGTTAATACGATCCTCTATGTCATTGATAAATAAATTAAACAACAGCGGGCCCAGTACTGAACCTTGGGGTACACCACTAATTACCGGGGACCAATCAGAGTACGAATCAGTGACCACCACTCTCTGGGTACGATCCATGAGCCAGTGTTCAATCCAGTTACAAACTAAAGCTTCCAAGCCCAAAGACCTTAACTTACCTGTCAGACGTCTGTGAGGAACAGTATCAAACGCTTTGGCAAAATCCAGAAACACTATATCCACAGCCATTCCTCTGTCAAGGGTTCTACTCACCTCTTCATAAAAGCAAATTAGATTGGTTTGACAACTTCTATCCTTAGTAAACCCATGCTGGTTATCACTTATAATACTATTATCCCCTATATATTCCTGTATGTAATCCCTTATAAGTCCTTCAAACAATTTACCCACAATGCACGTTAGACTTACCGGTCTATAATTGCCTGGCGAAGACCTAGAGCCCTTCTTGAAGATTGGTACCACATTAGCCTTGCACCAGTCCCTTGGCACAATACCAGACACCAGAGAATCTCTAAATATCATGAACAAGGGTACAGATATTACTGAACTTACCTCTCTAAGAACTCTTGGGTGCAATCCATCCGGCCCTGGAGATTTGCTTACATTTACTTTACCTAACTTACCTTGTACCATCTCTACATTATGCCAGTTCAGTACATTACATGATGTGTTACCAGCACTGACCTGGCCAATGTCAGCTCCTTCTTCCATAGTATATACAGAACTAAAGAACCCATTCAGTAGCTCCGCCTTCTCTTGATTGCCCGTGACAACCTCCCCATTATCATTATTAAGGAGTCCTACATGCTCTGTCCTTGGTTTTTTTGTATTTATATATCTAAAAACATATTTAGGATTAGTTTTGCTTTCTTTGGCCACCTGTCTCTCATTTTGAATTTTTGCTGTTTTTCTTACATTTTTACAGATTTTATTAAGCTCTTTGTACTGTTTAAATGTTATAGCTGACCCATCAGATTAGAATTTTTTGAAGGCTATTTTTTTGTTGTTTATTGCTCTTTTAACATCATTTGTCAGCCATGTAGGATTTAGTTTTAATCGTTTATATTTGTTCCCCTTTGGTATATATTTAGCTGTATAGTTATTTAGAGTTGATTTAAAGATGTCCCATTTACCTTCTGTATCAGTATTTGAGAACATTGTTCCTATAAAGCCACAAATTACATTTAGAAGGTCATCTACGATCAAAAACATGATTGCGCCTAGTAGAATAAGAAGACATACATCTGAAAACCGTAGAACGGTGGAAACTTAAAAAAAAAAAAGTGTTTTCAAATGTAAGAAAAAATGATGTCTGTGCTGTACAACAATAAAAGCAAATAGCACCCTCTTTTCGAGCACTCATACAGTGGAAACATTCCCCATTAACCCCTTAACGGCGCAGGACGTAAATGTACGCCCTGGTGATCTGGCACTCAATACACCAGGACATACATTTACATCCTATGCATGGCAGGGATCTGCCCGTAATGGCGGATGTCCGCCATTAACCCCTCAGATGCCATGAACAATACAGATCATGGCATCTGCAGCATCGTGTACTTTGAATGGATGATTGGATCGCCCACAGAGCTGCCGCGGTGATCCGATCATCCAGCATGGCGGACGAAGGTCCCCTTACCTGCCTCCGCTGCCTTCCACGGGTCTTCTGCTCTGGTCTGCGATCGAGCAGACCAGAGCAGAAGATGACCGATAATACTGATCAGTGCAATGTCCTATGCATAGCACTGAAGAGTATTAGCAATCAAATGATTGTTATAAATAGTCCCCTATGGGGACTATTAAAGTGTAAAAATAAAAGTAAAAAAAGTAAAAATAAAAGTAAAAAAAATTTGAAAAACCCCCTCCTCCAATAAAAACGTAAATTGTCCCATTTTCCCTATTTCACCCCCAAAAAGTGTAAAAAAAATATGTATATACATATTTGGTATTGCCGTGTGTGAAAATATCCCAACTATTAAAATAAAATGTTAATGATACCGTTATGGTGAACAGCGTGAAGGTGAAAAAAAAGAAAAGTCCAAAATAGCTGCTTTTTTTTTATAACATTTTATTCCCCCAAAAAATTTATTAAAAAAGTATTCAAAGTTTTCTATAAGCAAATATGGTATCAATAAAAATTACAGATCATGGCGCAAAAAATGAGCCCTCATACCGCCGCATATACGGAAAAATGAAAAAGTTATAGGTCTTCAAAATAGGGGGATTTTCAACATACTAATTTGGTTAAACAGTTTGCGATTTTTTTAAGCGCAACAGTAATAGAAAAGTATATTATCATGGGTATAATTTTAATCGTATTGACCCAAAGAATAAAGAACACATGTCACTTTTTTACCGTAAATTGTACGGCGTGAAAACGAAACCTTCCAAAATTAGCAAAATTGCGTTTTCTTTTTAATTTCCCCACACAAATAGTATTTTTTTGGTTGCGCCATACATTTTATGATAAAGTGAGTGATGGCATTACAACGGACAAGTGGTCGCGCAAAAGACAAGCCCCCATAGTCTGTGGATCAAAATATAAAAGAGTTATGATTTTTTGAAGGCGAGGAGGAAAAAACTAAAACGTAAAAATAAAATTGTCTAAGTCCTTAAGGCCCAAATGGGCAGAGTCCTTAAGGGGTTAAATTCCATATGGACTGTCAATCTGAATTTATAATATACCTCATCAACTGTACCTGTGAAAAACAGTATATCGGCCGTACTACCCAAAAATTACCCAAAAAGACTAAAACAACGCAGATGCAATATTAAAATGGGATTTATGTGCCACAGTCTCTCACGACACATCACTATGAAACGCAATGAAAGAGACAACATAATATCCATCATGCCAATCGGTTTTATCCCAGAACATGTGCCAAATCGATTCGAAGCATTAGCCAAAAGAGAAATGTATTGGATATATCGTCTGCATTCATTACAGCCGTACGGCCTGAATAAAGCAATCAAAGTAATCAGGAAGAATAGATTAACTCTTGCATACCAGAAAAACAAACAAATAAATAAACAAAAGAGTAGAAAAAGAGAACATCATTGTGTAGAATTTATTTTTTAATTTACTGGTGCCAACAATCTCTATATAAAGATACATACCAATATATCCCTTATTTATTGGGGTATACCATGCACCCTCATTTTACCAAGGATATTTGGGTAAAAACAATGTTTTACCCAAATATCCTTGGTAAAATGAGGGTGCATGTGTGTGCATGTGTATACCCCGATACACTGTTTCTGACCCCGCAGAAGCCCCCAGGAAAGGCAGGGGGAGAGAGGCCGCCATTGCCTGCTTCTCTTCCCCTGCCTTTCCTGGGTTCTAGAGCCCTGCTGCGCCGCTTCTCTCCCCCTGGCTATCGGCTCGCTGCCCCTTCTCTCCCTCTGGCAATCGGTACCGCTGCCCCATTGCTGGCGCCGATACCCAGGGGGAGAGAATGGGCAGTGGCACCCATTGCCGGCGCAGCTGCCCCGTTGCCTCCCCCATCCCCGGTTGTATGTGACGTCACTCGTCATTGCGTGTCGCAGTGCATAGCAACGACGCAGGGGATGCCACACCGGAGGCCAGAAGCAGCGCGGACCCGACCCCGGCAACAGGTAATTATACAACTGGGGATGGGGGAGGCAATGGGGCAGCGGCGCCGGCAATGGGTGCCGCTGCCCCTTCTCTCCCTCTGGCTATCGGCGTCACTGCCCCATTGCCCATCGCACCGATAGCCAGGGGGAGAGAAGGGGCAGCAGTGCCGATAGCCCGGGGGAGAGAAGCAGCGGCAGCAGGGCTCTAGGCCCCAGGACAAACAGGGGCAGAGAAGCCGGCAGCGACGGCAGGTCTCTGCACCTGCAAAAGCCGCTGCAGTTCATTGATCTAAAGTGCCCACTTTAAATCATTGGACTGCAGCAGCTTATCGGTGTATAACACGCAGATAGACTTTAGGCTAAAAAAATTTGGCCTAAAAAATTTGTGTTATACGCCGATAAATACGGTATGTACATAAAGAACCTTTTTATTATCATTATGCTTTTAACACTGTCGGAGAGATAAAACACATTTAAATTTTTTTTTTATATAATAATTTTATACATATTTTATATCATGTATCTATTTACCCTTTGTATTTATTGCATCTAAGTCATTTTACTAATATGGAATGTTTCCGAAAAAATAAGTACCTTTCTGAAATTCAAGTTATTTTATAGATGTATAGTCTCACATCAGGCTATATGAGATCTTGATTAACACTAGAATGGAAGGTCTCCCATACAATTTTACGCCGGAATGTGTTCTGTTGCACTAGTTACACACACTGGGGTTTTGGACACCTCACCCACCTGATATAACTGTGATATCTTCACCTAGTCAATAATAGGTTGAATGAAGGAGAAACCGTCTGATATGGCTTACAACCTTGAACGGATAATTTTCAAACTCCCACAGTTATATAGGACTGTTGAAACCACCAAATTTATATCAAGAATCCTGTCCATTCATCACAAACACAATGTATGTACATAGTATAACAATTTGTATGTTTGATTGACATTTATGCTGTCCGTTGTTCACTGTCTTTTTTTGTATAAATACCGCCACTTACCTGTAAACCAATTATCTGATCTGACGAAGAGGGGGTCCCGCCCCTGGAAACGTGTCGTCTATTAGTACATGTCATTTTATTGTTTTATGGAATAAAGAAGTTTTATGGACTATACTACTGACTCCACTTCTCTGTAACCGAGAGGAGCATTCTATTGACCAGGGAAGAGCGCTGAGTACACCCTTTCCAATACCGCAACTTGCGGTCTTTTGCATCCCACGTTCCAGACTGTCCAGGAGGCTTCCAGGACGGAGTGGTGCTGGCAGCACTCCGGGGTCCCTACACGAGGATATTTGCTCACTGCCTCGACAAAAAGTGCTTCCTGGTGTTGTACTCACAGTGCAACACCGCAAGGTGAGCAGAACTATTAAACTCTCTGCTGCGCCTTGTATCTCTGCTTTCTTTTCATATTATCTACCTGTAAAAAAAAAAAAAAAAGTGATACTAAGTGATACCTATTTTCCCACACAGCCTTCAAAATGTCCATATTTTTATTGAACTCAAAAGTAAAACACCCCTTTGTTCAAACACATATTTATTTTACAGCCATAATTTTTATAGCCATAAAGTAAGTATTGGGCCAAAAATATGTGCCCAATAAAAATATACATTTTTGGGGCTACAGTGTTTACTACCAATGAAAGAACAGCTTCAAAAATAGTGAACACTAGGCCAAAAGCAAAAAATGGCTGAAAAATGGCTAAAAAACTATTCATTTTTAAGCCATTATATCACAGCTCAAAATGATTTGTAAACATAGCCTAATTGTGTTAAAACCTTTGTGCACCTCTAAATAAAATCTGAGATATTCAGTACAATATTAAGTTATGAACGCTTTATCACAGGTTTATTACAGTATGTGCAGATATAACACTATGGATGCTTTATTACAGGTTTATTACAATATGTGCCTATATTACACTATGGATGCTTTATTATAGGTTTATTATAGTATATACCTATATTACACTATAGATGCTTTATTACAGGTTTATTACAGTATGTGCCTAAATTAGGTTATGAACGCTTTATTACAGGTTTATTACAGTATGTGCCTATATTACGATATGAACGCTTTATTACAGGTTTTTAACAGTATGCGCCTATATTGTGTTATGAATAATTTATTACAGGTTTATTATAATAATATTTGCCTATATTACACTATGGAGGCTTTATTACAGGTTTATTACGGTAGGTGCCCATATTATGCTATGGATGCTTTATTACAGGTTTATTACAGTATGTGCCTACATTAAAGGGGTTCTCCCTTGTTTATACTGTTTTTTGTTATTATGTTTGTGTGTATAAGTATGTGTTTTTTTATGTGTGTTGTGATTATGTATATATGTATTTTCTTACCTTTTGTGAAGATCCGGAAGCTGGCCCCTTTTTCTTCCAGTGGCTTGCTGTGCACCTCGGCCTCCGCCATGTTGTGTTCGGTAAGTGGGATGTCGGGGGGTATTTTCTTGCTTCTGTCCTTCCTATCTTCTGACGTCCGAGGCAAATCTTTTCTTCCTGTTTCTTCCGTGGCTCAGCGACGAATCTGCTGCCTCTTCCGATGCATGCGCAGGTAGTTTTTTTTTTTTTTTACCAATAACGTTTTTTTTGTCTAATTGACCAACTGTCTGTGCATGCGCGAGTACGCAAGTGCTAAGCTAACAGCGTAGCGTACGTTAGGTCTACGTTAATAGCTTAGCTTCGCGCAAGCGCATACAGTTTGTCAATTAGACAAAAAAAACTTTATTGGTAAAAAAAAAAGAAAAAAAAACTACCTGGCTGGTAGCAGATTCGGCGCTGAGCCACGGGAGAAACAGGAAGAAAAGATTCGCCTCGGACGTCAGAAGATAGGAAGGACAGAAGCAAGAACACATCCCCCGACATCCCACTTACCGAACACAGCATGGCGGAGGCCGAGGTGCACAGCAAGCCACTGGAAGAAAAAGGGGCCAGCTTCCGGATCTTCACAAAAGGTAAGAAAATACATATATACATAATCACAACACACATTAAAAAACACATACTTATACACACATAACACACAAATAATAACAAAAAACAGTATAAGCAAGGGAGAACCTTTAAGTTATGAGCGCTTTATTACAGGTTTATTTACAGTATGTGCCTATATTAGGTTATGAACGCTTTATTAAAGGTTTATTACAGTATGTAATAAAGGCCGGGGGAGAGGCCAGAAGAAGCAAGCACTGTTGAGTGAAATGACCTTCTGAAGGCTGAAGGCCGCACTGCGGGAGGATATTTGGGAGGGAGACGATAATGTGGAGTCATTATGGGTAGAAATATATGGAGATAAAAATAAAAAAAATTCTGATAGGGGTTTGCTATAAGCCACCAAACATAATGAAAGAGGCAGAAGATCAATTACTGAGGCAAATAATCAAGGCAGCAAATCAGAATGAGGTGATAATAAAGGGGGACTTTAACTATCCTGATATAAACTGGGAGACTGAGTCCTGTAAATCTCATAAAGGAAACAGGTTTCTGACTATTGCTAAAGACAATTATCTGTCCCAAATGGTGCAGGGCCCGACCAGAGGGGGTGCCCTGCTGGACTTAATATTAACCAACAGACCTGACAGAGTAACTAATGTGCAGGTAGAAGGACACCTAGGAAATAGTGATCATAATATGATACAGTAAAACTTGTTCTTCAATAAGGGAATCTCTCGAGGGGCCACAAAAACAATGAACTTTAGGAAGGCAAAGTTTGACCAACTCAGAGAAGCCGTTAACAATATAAAATGGGATAATGTCCTCAAAAACAAGAATACTGACACTAAATGGGAGACCTTTAAAAATATCTTAAACTCACACTGTACAATGTATATATCTTATGGGAATAAAAGGGTCAGAAATAAAAGAAAACCAATATGGATGAATAAAAATGTTAAGGGGGCAACTAATGACATAAATAAAGCATTTAAACTACTAAAAGAGGACGGCAGTGAGGAAGCATTAAAAAGCTATAGAGAAAAATGTAATATATGTAAAAAACAGATAAAAGCTGCAAAAATAGAGACAGAAAGACTCATTGCATAAGGCTATCATTCATATAAGAAAGGGCCATGGACTATTCATAGTATTCAGATAATTGGGCAGACTAGATGGGCCAAATGGTTCTTATCTGCCGACACATTCTATGTTTCTATGTTTAACTAACCCCAAAATATTCTTTAACTATATAAATAGCAAAAGGTCAAAAATGAAAATGTAGGCCCTTTAAAAAAAAACAATAAAGAAGAAATTATAAACCGGGATCAGGAAAAAGCAAATATATTAAACAAATTCTTCTCCACTGTGTTCACCAAAGAAAATGAAATGCCAGGTGAAATACAGCAAGATAATGTAAATTCCCAGTACATGTCACCTGCCTAACGCAGGAAGAAGTACAGTGCCGCCTACAAAAAATCTAAATAGACAAATCGCCAGGTCCAGATGGCATTCACCCCCGTGTTCCAAAGGAATTAAGTAATGTAATAGACAGACCCCTATTTTTTATATTCATGGACTCTATAGTAACAGGGACTGTTCCCCAGGACTGGCGCATGGCAAATGTGGTGCCAATGTTTAACCCCTTAAGGACTCAGGGTTTTTCAATTTTTGCACTTTCGTTTTTTTCCTCCTTACCTTCTAAAAATCATAACACTTTAAATTTTCCACCTAAAAATCCATATTATGGCTTATTTTTTGCGTCACCAATTCTACTTTGCAGAGACATTAGTCATTTTACCCAAAAATTCACTGCGAAACGGAAAAAAAAATAATTGTGCGACGGGGGCTTCCGTTTCTACGCAGTGCATATTTCGGTAAAAAATATACCTTATCATTATTCTGTAGGTCCATACGGTTAAAATGATACCCTACTTATATAGGCTTGATTTTGTAGTACTTCTGGAAAAAATCATAACTACATGCAGGAAAATTTATACGTTTAAAAATGTAATCTTCTGACCCTTATAACTTTTTTATTTTTCCACGTACAGGGCGGTATGAGGACTAAATTTTTGCGTCGTGATCTGAAGTTTTTATTGGTATGATTTTTGTTTTGATCAGACTTTTTGATCACTTTTTATTCATTTTTTAATGGTATAAAAAGTGACCAAAAATACGCTTTTTTAGACTTTGGAATTTTTTTGCGTGTATGCCATTGACCGTGCAGTTTAATTAATGATATATTTTTATAGTTCGGACATTTACGCACGCGGCGATACTACATATGTTTATTTTTATTTTTTTACACTGTTTTATTTTTTTTATGGGAAAAGGGGGGTGATTCAAACTTTTATTAGGGAAGGGGTTAAATGACCTTTATTAGCACTTTTTTTTAACCTTTTTTTTTGCAGTGTTATAGGTCCCATAGGGACCTATAACACTGCACACACTAATCTCTTGCACAGATCACTGGCGTGTATTAACACGCCTGTGATCAGTGTTATCGGCGCTTGACTGCTCCTTCCTGGATCTCAGGCACGGAGCAGTCATTCATCGATCGGACACCGAGGAGGCAGGTAAGGGCCCTCACGGTGTCCTGTAAGCTGTTCGGGATGCCGCGATTTCACTGCGGCAGTCCCAAACAGACCGACTGAGCAGCCGGGTCACTTTCACTTTAGAAGCGGCGGTCAGCTTTGACCGGCGCTTCTAAAGGGTTAATACCGCACATCGCGGCGATCGGCGATGTGTGGTATTAGCCGCGGGTCCCGGCCGTTGATGAGTGCCGGGACCGTAAATATACGTCCTGCGTCGTTAAGGGGTTAAAAAGGGACAAAAAGTGACCCTGGGAATTATAGGCCTGTTAAATTAACCTCTGTTGTATGTAAATAGTTTGAGGGTTTTCTAAGAGATGCTATTTTGGAATATCTTGATAAGAATAAATGTATGACTCCATATCAGCTTTTATGAGGAGGTGAGCTCCAGACTGGACCAGGGGGAATCACTGGATGTTGTATATCTGGACTTTTCCAAAGCATTTGATAGGGTGCCACATAAAAGTTTGCTGCATAAAATGAGAGGGATTGGGCTGGCTGAGAATGTATGCCATTGGGTAAGTAACTGGCTCAGTGATAGGAAACAGAGGGTGGTTATTAACCCCTTAAGGACCGGGGGTTTTTCCGTTTTGGCATTTTCGTTTTTTGCTCCTTGCCTTTAAAAAATCATAACTCTTTCAATTTTGCACCTAAAAATCCATATGATTGCTTGTTTTTTGCGCCACCAATTCTACTTTGTAATGACGTCAGTCATTTTGCCCAAAAATCTTCGGTGAAACGGAAAAAAAATCATTGTGCGACAAAATTGAAAAAAAAAATGCCGTTTTGTAATTTTGGGGGCTTCCGTTTCTACGTAGTACATTTTTCGGTAGAAATGACACCTTATCTTTATTCAGTAGGTCCATACGATTAAAATGATACCCTACTTATATAGGTTTGATTTTGTAGTACTTCTGGAAAAAATCATAACTACATGCAGGAAAATTAATACGTTTAAAATTGTCATCTTCTGACCCCTATAACTTTTTTATTTTTCCTTGTATAGGGCGGTATGAGGGCTAATTTTTTGCGCCGTGATGTGAAATTTTTACCATTACCATTTTTGCATTGATAGGACTTATTGAGGGCTTTTTATTCATTTTTAAATGATATAAAAAGTGACCAAAAATGCACTATATTGGACTTTGGAATTTTTTTGCGTGCATGCCATTGACCGAGCGGTTTAATTAATGATATATTTTTATAATTCGGACTTTTCCGCACGCGGTGATACCATATATGTTTATTTTTATTTTTATTTACACTGTGTTTTTTTTTATGGGAAAAGGGGGGTGATTCAAACTTTTAATAGGGGAGGGGTTAAATGATATTCATTCACTTTTTTTTTCACTTTTTTTTTGCAGTGTTATAGCTCCCATAGGGACCTATACCACTGCACACACTGATCTTTATCATTGATCACTGGTTTCTCATAGGAAACCAGTAATCGATGACTCTGCCGCATGACTGCTCATGCCTGGATCTCAAGCACTGAGCAGTCATTCGGCGATCGGACAGCGAGGAGGCAGGTAGGGGCCCTCCCGCTGTCCTGTAAGCTGTTCGGGATGCTGCGATTTTGCCGCGGCTATCCCGAACAGCCCACTGAGTTAACCGGCATGGTTTCACTTTCGCTTTTAGCCGCGATCGGCGCTGCGTGCTATTAGCAGCGGGTCCCGGCTTCACTATGACGCCGGGCCCGCCGTGATATGATGCGGGATTACCGTATAGGGGTCAATTGTACTTATTCTGATTGGGTGACTGTTACTAGTGGGGTACCACAGGGGTCAGTCTTGGGTCCTGTCCTATTTAATATATTCATTAATGACCTTGTAGAGGGGTTGAATAGTAAAGTAGCAATCTTTGCAGGTGATACTAAACTCTGTAAAGCAGTAAACACGATAGATGACAGGGCACTGTTACAATTGGATCTGGATAGGTTGGAGGCTTGGGCTGGGAAGTGGCAGATGAGGTTCAACACTGATAAATGTAAGAAACATTATCAGAATTAGGGTTATTTAGTTTAGAAAAAGAAGGCTTAATGGAGACCTAATAACTATGTATAAATATATCAGGGACCGTAGAGAGAGATCTCTCCCAGGATCTATTTATACCCAAGACTGTATCTATAACAAGGGGGCATCCTCTACGTCTAGAGAAAGAAGGTTTCTACACCAGCACAGACGGGGGTTCTTTACTGTAAGAGCAGTGAGACTGTGGAATTCTCTCCCGGAGGAGGTGGTCATGGTGAACTCTGTAAATAAGTTAAAAAGGGTCTGGATGCAATTTTGGGGAGTAAGAACATTGCTGGTTATTAGTGTTGCTCGCGAATATTCGCAATTCGAATATTATTCGCGAATATCGCATATTCGCGAATTCGCGAATTTCGCGAATATAGCGCTATATATTCGTAATTACGAATATTCGTTTTTTTTTTTTTTTTTTTTCTTCACAGGACACATCACAGTGATCACCCCTCTCTGCTTCCAGCTTGTGTGGTGTAAAGAAGGCTGTAATACTACTGTGTGAGACTGGCGTGTGAAAAATCGCATATGCGAAAATTAGCATATGCTAATATTCGCATATACGAATTTTCACGTATGCTAATTTTGTATATGCGAATTTTCGCATACGCAAATTTTCGCATATGCGAAAATAAACGAGGATATAACGAATATGCGAATATTCGCGAATATATGACGAATATTCGTCCATATATTCGCGAATATTCGCGAATTCGAATATGGCCTATGCCGCTCAACACTACTGGTTATGTATACTAGATTTATAGGGAAAGAACGTTGATCCAGGGATTTATACGTATGAGGGTTTTTTGCCTTCCTCTGAATCAACTCAGTAGGGACTCATTAGGGTTATAGGTTGAACTTGATGGACTCTGGTCTTTTTTCAACTTTATGAACTATGTTACTATGTTACTACACTGGATCTCCATACTGTTCGGTGCACCTATCCTCTAAATCAACTCTATAGTATAAGTTTATGGTAGTGCTCTCCCCTTCGTTCTTCTATGATTGCATGTATTACAGTATGTGCCTATATTACGTTGTGAACGCTTTATTTCAGGTTTATTACAGTATGTGCCTATATTACACTGTGGAGGCTTTATTACAGGTTTATTACGGTATGTGCCCATACTGCACTATGGCTTCTTTATTACAGTATACACGACTATATTATGCTATGGCTGCTTTATTACAATACACACCTACTGTATATTACCCTATGGATGCTTTATTACAGGTTTCACCACATGTGTAAATTATCATGCTCATTACAACTTGGCCTTAGTTTTAAAAGTATAGCTATGATATAACAAGCATTTAATATATCATTTCATTCATCTATCTAACTAGAATAGTATACAACAGATATATTTTAATTTGTTACATTGGGAGCAATGCTAGACTGTTTTTGTGTCCATATGTGGGCAATCATCATTACAATATTTTAAATACATTAACATCATTTATGCAAATATATACTTTAAAATACAAAACAATAGTGTGCAAAGAAATACACCATATAATTCACTTTTAGGAATCTAACTGACTCCAAAAGGTATGATTTCATCCAATAAATGAAATATTAACACTAACAAATACATAATTAATCTCTGTGATGCTATCAGAAACTCTAACTAAGCCCCAATGTGGCTTTTTCAATATAATGTATAATTTAGCCTATTAGTAATCCCTAATGAAGCTATGTCCAAATTCCCTTTATGAGAAGCACATCTGTTCTAATATTAAAAATCGAAAACCCAATGTTTAATTCTGTTTCATTTTACAGTCATTCTGGCTTAGAGTTTTTAAATATTTATTTTAGATATCTAGCAACCATTTTGACATGGCCAATAAAAACTAAAGGCATATGAGTGTGAGGAGTAGATAAAAGTAGATAATCAGTAGTTCAAATAACGTAAACTTTGTGTTTATACTGCAACACTTTGAAGTATATTTCTTGTGCCATATCAATCTTCTGAGATATCTAATAATGAGTAACTTAATAAATATGAATCCTACAGCTTGTTGACTGCTGTAATAGCTATGTGTTTTTTATGACTTTTTCCTGTGTGAAAATGATTCACAATAATCCGAAAACATTATCACAGTAATTTCAACTCAACTAAATAATAAATTAATGCACTTGAATCATAGTTTCAAAGGAAAAAGTGGCATACTTGATGAGATCAACCATTTAAATATTATGAATTTGGAATTATTTTTAGATTTCTCTTGCTTTGTTCAGAGAGGCAATATGAAATTGGATTTAAAGGGGTACTCCGGTGAAAATCTTTTTTCTTTTAAATCAACTGGTGCCAGAAAGTTAAACATATTTGTAAATTACTTCTATTAAAAAATCTTAATCCTTCCAGTACTTATTATCTTCTGAATTCTACAGAGGAAATTCCTTTCTTTTTGGAACACTGATGACATTACAAGCACAGTGCTCTCTGCTGACATCTCTGTCCATTTTAGCAACCGTACAAAGCAGATGTATGCTAAGGGCAGCATGGTGGCTCAGTGGTTAGCACTGCTGCCTTGCAGCACTGGGGCCTTGAGTTAAAATCCCACTAAGGACAACAATAAATAACGAGTTATTATTATTATTATAATGACGTCAGCAAAGAGCACTGTGGTCTTGATGTCATCAGAGAGAATTCCAAAAAGAAAAGAATTTCCTCTGTAGTATTCAGCAACTAATAAGTACAGGAAGGATTAAGATTTTTTAATAGAAGTAATTTACAAATCTGTTTAACTTTCTGGCACCAGTTGATTTAAAAGAAAAAAGGTTTTCACCGGAGTACCCCTTTAAATAGGCACTGTCAGATACAAAAACTTTTGATATGTTGTAAAGCATGCAAAACCAATAGGTTTTGTAATAGCTTACATTAGAAATTTTTTAGTATTTCATACTAAAAAAGCCAGTCAAACAACTGCCCCCTGTCTGCTTCGACACATACTAGTCCTGCTGTGCCCATGCATCATCACCTATGTCATGGACACACTTCCTTGATTGACAGCTGTGAGCGCAGCTACTGTCAGTGAGGACAAGCTGGGATTTGTAGTTTTGCTAATGCTAGGGGAGATGTGGGCAGACAGCATATTGAGGGAGGGGGCGGAGACCTGCACAGTGAGGCCACGCCCACTCCCTTTGAGAGGAATTCAGACTAGTGAGCTAAATTAAGTGTAATAAAAAAATAAATAAAGGTTCTAGACACATAAAAATGAGATTTACATGGTCAGGATTAGCTGAGTGATATATTAAAACTGTGTTTTTTTGTTGGATCTGACAGGTACGCTTTAAAGATATTGGGGAAGATTTATCAAAACCTGTGCAGAGGAAAAGTTTACCAGTTGACGATAGCAACCAATCAGATTGCTTCTTTCATTTTTCAGAGGCATTTCAAAAATAAAAAACAATCTGATGAATGTTTGTAAATTTTTTTGTAAACAGAGACCGTTTTTGTAAACAGAGACCTTTCTGTTGTACTCTGCCCCTAGACATCTTGTCCCTATCCAAAGGATAGGGGATAAAACGTCTGATCACAGGAGTCCCACCGCTGGGGACCCACGTGATTGCTCCGTGGCTGATGACGGGCGATATAGAGGACGGAGTATCATGACGTCACGGCTCCGGACCCTCGTGACATCACGATACTCCATCCCCTATATCACCTGCCACAAAGCGATAATCGTTCCGTGCAGCTGAGGAACGAGGGTTCTGCAGGAGAGATCGTGGGGGTCCCCAGCGGCAGGGCCCCCGTGATGAGACATCTTATTCCTTATTCTTTGGATGGGGGATAAGATGTCTAGGGGTGGAGTACCCCATTAATCAGCATAGTCAGTGAATATCCCTCTGAGCGATACACAGAGCAAATGCATCTGCTTAAAAGGTGGAGAAGCTCAATACAGCCTTTTCAGCGACTGTGTGTGTCTCAGTGGCATTTTCATACACCAGTCTACGGGTACCTTTCTTTTGGGCATAACTTATCAATAAACATCTAAAAGGTTCTGGAACTTCAGCTCACATAGACAAAACATCCTTTAAGGTACAGTTAACCCATGAATGAACATAATAATATACACTATAGAAATACATTGATATTATTACCTATATTATAACTACTATAAAGTGCAATTTAAACATGTCTAACTTCAAATATTGACCAGGAAGTAGAATAATAAAGCATATACACAAACTCTGATCAAATGTAATCATTAGGACCTTAGTTAGGGGGTCCTGATCCCTTGCTCTTTATTCTACTTCAACGGAAGTGCATCAGTAACATTACATCGGAAACACTGTGCACAGGACAATGCAGGCATTCACTGACCCTAGCAATCATGAACAATTGTTTTAGGTCACTGCTGAGGCTAGTAATAGGGTGCAGTGTCCTATGGACAATGTATGGTGATGCCACCAGGGAACTTCTGATGGGCAGTCCTGAGCAGCAGTGACACAAGACTGAAAATCAGTGGTGAAGTCAGTATGTTTTTTTTTTCCTCCTGCCCATCCCAGTTACTCATTTTCCGAAAAGTTTACAAATTCCCATTACCCCTACGCTAGATCACCAGGAAAACATCAATTACACCTCCACTACTCTAAACTATGAAGGAAAAAAGAATGAACTCCTTCAGTATCCTAGACCACCATATAAAAACTAACCCTAAAACAGATGTTAATTCCTCTACAAGGGAAATGAGCATCAGGAAAAGTAGCTCTATAAATAGTAGATCACCCATTAAATAGAAATAAGCCATTAATTCTATTATTTATTATGATGACAATCAAACTGTTGTCCACTGCTTGTTATTAGGGGGTATTTCATCTCTAGTAACAGAGAGACCAAGACAGAATATAGAAAGTTGGGACCGAACTTTGCTAGTGCTATTTACAGGAGAGATGTAGAAAGTCTGGGTTATATATCCGGAATCTGTCAGCCTGTCTGCCCCTCCAGAGGACCTTCACTGTAAATTAGAGCTTTACACTCATGTCAACAGCAATAACAGTTGCTGTGCTGCTGATTTTTCTTTCATTTCTACTCATTCACCAGCACAGCACCAGCCTGTCCAGTCCACTTTCACCAGCTCTATGTCATGGCATAGCAGAGTAAGTGCTGTGCCGGCCAGAAAGCTAAGGAAAAGGGAGTGCCTGTGTGTGTACAAAGTTAGTGTAGTAGAAAGTGGCACTCGAGTGTAGGGGCTGTGCTCATGGTTAGTGTAGATAATGGACAAAACAATCCCAACACCAGCTTCTTGAATGCTTCATTCAGTTTATTGGTAATATAGCATGTTACAAGTGTGCAAGATGCATTTCGGCTTATTGCCTTTATCAGTTGTATACAGGCAATGGTAGAAAGCACACTTATATACACAACTTCCTGGGTGTGAAGAGACCACAGCTGAGTCCAAATGATGATTGACAGCTCATCAATGCCGCAGGAACGAAAACAAGAAAGAACATGTCTATTTAAATAAAAACAAAAAGCCTGTGTCTGTATGTCATGCACTCCCGCAATTATTATGTTCCTGTAGGATCACGCATTTGCATCTAGAAAATAATTAAAAAAAAACAGGTAAATCCAAACATTACTAGTATTAGTAATATTTGGATCCATATATTTACCTATTTTTTTTTTTATATTAACGTTTTATTAAAAGTACAAAGTTCAAGTAAATTACAAAAACACCATCAATAAACATGCATCGTAGGAAACGCGGTTGTCGGTAGGGTACACACATATGATGCATACCATCACTATATAAAGTCAGGTATTCAGTTACAAGACAGGATGTTGAATACATTAAAGTGAATAGTTAAAGACATGACTATTCAAACATCAACTAGTCAACTCAAGGTACATGGTCCAAGCTTCTATGTGATCAGGGTAGGTACAATCAACAACAATGTGGTTGGTGTAAGCAACATATGGGAAGAAGAGGAGATGAGGACAGAAAGAAGGAGGAAGAAGAGACAGGAAAGGGTTCCAAAGGGACAGAAGGGAATGGGAACGAGGAAGACTACTATGTTCGTAAGAAAGAGGTTGTTAGACTTACCCAGCGGGTCAGGAGGGCTTCAGAACAACATGGCAAAGCAATGAGGCATGGTGGCTGTTTTTTATTTTTTTTATTTTATTCTTTCTCGATGCAAATGTGTGATCCTACAGGAACATAATTGCTGGAGCGCATGACATACAGACACATGCTTTTTATTTACATAGCCATGTGCTTTCTTATTTTCTTTCCTGCAGCATTGATGAGCTGTCAATCATCATTTAGACTCAGCTGTGGTCTCTTTACACCTAGGAAATTATGTATATAAGTGTGCTTTTTACCATTGTATGCATACAATAAGCCGAAACGCGTTTTGCATACTTGTAATATTCTATATTACCAATAAAATTGATGAAGCAGTCAAAAAGCTGTGCCAGGAATGTTTTGTCCATGTGGGTGTACTACTAGTAGGTATCCCAGCTCTGGAATCACCCCATGATATTGGGAGATTAAAAAATACCTATGCATCATGAAGAGGAATCTCAGAAGCTTAATAACAGCAGTGAGAGTACTAAAGTCACTTTGTCACCAAAATCTTTATAAATTACAGGTTTGTTTCAATATGACTTTTTTGGATGTTTACCCTGAAGTTTTGGACACATTATTTTCAAATAATAATTTGATAAATGAATATTAATAACAATATACAGTAAATATAATGACTTATCATTATTATTAAAGATTCCTCTTAAATAATTTGAGTAAATCAGGCAATTTATTTATTTCCAAATACATGTCTCAGTACATAATCAAATTCATAGCATGTTTAATGCTGTACTCTCTGAGTGGCCTTTATTACTTTACTCCTTAAAGTAAATTAAGCCCCAGATATTGACACACATAGCAATTAGTCTCCTGCAAAATATTTGATGTCACATTAAAGTTATATTTTGCCAGATAGTTGTTTGTATGAAGTGTTTATTGCCTTCTCTTTTTTACAGATATCTTATAAGGATTGTGCTTTAAAACTATCTTAAGGATTCTTCTGTAATATACACTACTAAGAAATTTCAAAAAGCACTGCCCATAGTATGCACCATCACTTGTCCTACAGCATAATATATTTTATTTCAGCACAATTGCATCCATGTTTCACCAATGTACTGGATCATGTGATCACCAGTCTAATCCAAATCACAGTGTTTAATGTGTCAGAGAAAGTTGTCTAATCTGGGTAAGCTGCCTACTTGTGAACTACATGATGACATTATCACCTACAAAACTCCCCTGGAAGCTCTGACCCCTTGCCACCCAGCATAGCTCTATCTGTATACTGCTATTGCAGCTACCTCTATAGGATTGGGATATAAACCTCCTCTAAGACAGTGTTCTCACTGCATTTTTGACAGTTTTTGACTTTTTTCTTCTTGCTGTGATTTTACCCAAATCCCTTTCTCCTTATGGCAATATTTCTCAAAAAAAAAAAAAAAAAAAAAACACCATGACAGCCCTTAGTGGAAAATTCCAGCCATTTATCCACAGGATTTTCTGTGAATTCAATAGTAAATAGGTCCGGTTGTGAAACCACGTCCCTTTTGGGATCGGCCACGCCCCCTCTGCAACAGACCACACACCCTTTTGGCTTTTCACAGTGCAATGTCTGGTTTGTCTGATTTTCATGGCGCACACTGGCGCAGACAGGTGCAGACATGTCTCAGACACTCTGCGCCAAGAAAACCCAACAAAAAATGTGTTATTTCAACTTAGAAAATAAGGCCCAATATGTAATTAGTCATTTTATATATTCGTACTTAAATCAAAGTCACATATACGGAAAAAAAAAAAATATATATATATATCATCGCACATGAAATGATAATGTGTATATTTTCAGATACTTTAGTTTTCATTACAGTGTTTATTTTATGTTATATTTTCTTTCAAGGAGTCTTCAGAAATCAATTTTGTCCCTGCTCTTCACAGACCAATTGGTTGATCGAATGAGAAGGCTGTGAAAGCTGCAGGTAAATTAATAGCTGGGGATGTGCCCTACCAACATGCCTGGCTGCTCTTGAAATTCTTCTGAAACCTGAATTATTTGTTCTGAGATAGAAGCTGTACTCATACCTCTGTGAGTCAATTCTTTGTAACAGCTGCCAATATTTTTATACCTGAGAGATTTGCTTCATTCTTTATTATTGCTCAGAAATCAATACTCCCATTGCCCTCACAAAATGCTATACAAGCACTATTGGCATTTCACTTGACAATGAAGGGTATCAACATCAATCTCAGACATTGCACACTTCACTAACCCTGTTCCGCTTCTCTATAGCCTACTTGTATTTTATCCTTGATAGTTTTGTTGCTTTATTAACATTACAATAGTTTTGTATTAGAAGACCACTGTGTTATCAATAAGTCTCCAAATTACATACAACAATAATATATTTTAATCTAAATGTTAAATACTACTTAATATTTCCATATTCTGTTTTCAGCTTGGCATTAAAAAAAGAGTTCAGGTGAAACTAGCCTAAAACTGTACATGTACTTTCCCATACATTTCATGCCAAGCTAATATCTAAATGTACTAAATAATATGCAATAATATTTAACTTCTTTTCCATTTCCAGTATAATTATATTGGGGGAGATTTATCAAAACCTACGTAGAGGAAAAGTTGACCAGTTGCCCATTGCAACCAATCAGATCGCTTTTTTTATTTTTTAAAAGGCCTTTGAAAAATATAAGAATTGATCTGATTGGTTGCTATGGGCAACTGATCAATGTTTCCTCTGCACAGGTTTTGATAAATCTCCCCCAATATTTTTACCATTCTTTACTTCACATATCTTTAATTACACATATAATTAGATCACAATATCATATACAGTTAACTCCTTTTCATTTTTGCACTTTTTCCTCCTCACCTTGTAAAAATCATAATGCTTTCAGTTTTCCACCTAAAGACCAATTTTACTTTGTAGTGACATTAATCATTTCACCACAAAATCTATGGCAAAACAAAAAAAAATATTTATTTGCGGGACAAAATTGAAAAAACAAAACCTTTGGTCATTTTTGGCAGCTTCTGTTTCTACGCAGTGCACTTTTCAGGAAAATGATACCTAATCTTTATTCTGTATGATTAAAATGATACCCAACTTATATAGGTTTTATTTTGTTTTACTTCTGTTAAAAAATTATAACTTTTTGCACGAAAATTTGTATGATTAAAAATGTCTTCTGATCCTTATAACTTTTTTTTTCTGTATACAGGGATGTGTGAGGGCTAATTTTTGGCACCGTAATCTCTAGTTTTTATTGGTACCATTTTGATGGGACCTTTTGATTGCTTTATATACATTTTTTACGGTACACAAAGTGACTACAAATATACAATTTTGGGCTTTGGTATATATATATATATATATATATATATATATATATATATATATATATATACGCCACTGACCATGTGGTTTAAGTGACATTATATTTTTATAGTTCATACATTTACGCACGTGGCAATACCACATGTGTATGTCTATTTTTGTTTACATAATTCTCTTTTTTTTATGGGAAAAGAGTGGTGATTCAAAATTTTATTATGGAAGGGGTTACATTTTTTACAATATTTTTTAGTCCTCATATTGGACTATTACATGCAATCCTTGAATTGCATACAAAGCATAGCATTGATCAGTGTTTTTGGTGCACTGCTAATCCAGCCTGCCATTGCTGGCTGGAGCATTTAAAAATCCATATGATGGCTTATTTTTTGTGCCACCAATTCTACTTTGTAATGACGTCAGTCATTTTGCCCAAAAATCTACGGTGAAACGGAAAAAAAAAATCATTGTGCGCTAAAATTTAAGAAAAACGCTGTTTTGTAACTTTTGGGGGCTTCCGTTTCTATGTAGTACATTTTTCGGTAAAAATGACACTTTATCTGTATTCTGTAGGTCCATTTGATTAAAATGATACCCTACTTATATAGGTTTGATTTTGTCAGACTTCTGGAAAAAATCATAACTACATGCAGGAAAATTAATACGTTTAAAATTGTCATCTTCTGACCCCTATAACTTTTGTATTTTTCCGTGTATGGGGTGGTATGAGGGCTCATTTTTTGCGCCGTGATCTGAAGTTTTTAACGGTGTCATTTTTGCACTAATAGGACTTATTGATCGCTTTTTAAATTATATAAAAAGTGACCAAAAATGCACTATTTTGGACTTTGGAATTTTTTTGTGCGCACGCCATTGACCGAGCGGTTTAATTAATGATATATTTTTATAATTTGGACATTTCCACACGCGGTGATACCATATATGTTTATTTTTATTTTTATGTACACTGTGTTTTTTTTTATTGGAAAAGGGGGGTGATTCAAACTTTTAATAGGGGAGGAGTTAAATTATCTTTATTCACTTTTTTTTTTCACTCTTATTTTGCAGTGTTATAGCTCCCATAGGGACCTATAACACTGCACACACTGATCTTCCTCATTGATCACTGGTTTCTCATAAGAAACCAGTGATCAACAATTCTGCCGCATGACTGCTCATGCCTGGATCTCAGGCACTGAGCAGTCATTCGGCGATCGGACAGCGAGGAGGCAGGTAGGGGCCCTCCCGCTGTCCTGTCAGCTGTTCGGGATGCCGCGATTAGCCGCGGCTATCCCGAACAGCCTGACTGAGCTAGCCGGCCACTTTCGGTTTCGCTTTTAGCTGTGCGGCTCAGCTCTGAGCGCGCGGCTAAAGGGTTAATAGCGCGCAGCGCCGTGATCGGCGCTGTGCGCTATTAGAGGCGGGTCCCGGCTTCACTATGACGCCGGGCCCGCCGTGAAAAAAAGGAATGCACATCCCTAGTAAATACCATCAAATAGGTGGATATGAAATAACAGGTAATGCACTTACCGGACAGTGTTGCACTCTGAACGCAACACCGTGAAGAGCCTTTAAAATGTATAAAAAGGTCAGCAGACTCTGATCCTCCCGATCTCTGAGTCCCCAAAGTGGTCAAGATATGGGCCTGGTAAACATTCCAATGGAGTAAAACTTGATATATTGGTCTAGTGCTTTTCCATGTACAACTTTAACGCAAGAGATTGATGTTAGAAAAAAACAGTTCATTCCAAAGCACATGTATAATGTGTTTCTATCTGATGAAAAACATCATGTGGGTAAGAAACGTGTGCTTTTGGATAAACAATTTTTTCTAATATTAATCTTCTATGTTGAAGTTCCATGGGAGAAAAATCGTCAGACCAAAATATCAAGTTTTAAAACATCCATTGGGATGTTCACCATACCTAAGCCAATTTGATTGTCTTAAACCATAGTATTTTACAGCTGGACTTCTCTACTGGGACCTCATCAGCAAAACAACTGGTGCATTTGAGGCTTCAACAGGGGTTAACATTTGCGTTAAATATTTCTTAATTTTTATTCTGTATCCATAGCATTAAAACTTCCTGCCCACCTGTCCACCTGCCCACATGCACCTTCAAAGTTCAGAAAATGCAATCTAAAAAAAAAAAAAGAAACATTCCAACATTCATTCTTTCTTTTATCTGCTGCTTTATTAGTTGCATATTGATTGATTATAGTCTTACTAGCATTCCAAATGACTCTCAGTATGTATATTGATAATGTACAGATGTCTTGGATTTCTTATGTGAAAGGTACAAACCATTACTTCATCTTAGTAGGATAACATTAGTTCTTTTGCATTTTGCCCACCTTTTCTTCCTGTTCCCTTTTGTGGGTTCAATAGTTTCAATTGTTTTTATCTTGGTCTGCTTGCCCAGTGGGTTTATGCAAACACCATAATTGCCATGATAGTCATGATACATGATATAAAGATGTACACTTTGATGCTAGATAACCGCATTTTTACCCCATTATTATTATACTTTTAAGTACTGCTGTATTCTATTTATCAGTACAGTTCCTTTGTCACTTGTCTGTTTTTTTCTGTATAAAACTATAAAAATTGAGTCCTGTTTACATGTAAAATAATTTGTACTAAGCTTTAAGTTGTTGTAGGCAGTTATAACAAAAATTGTCTGCTGCGTATATGCAAAATCATAAGTGATTAATGATATAAAGATTATTTATGCTTAGTGGAAACTGATGAGCTATAAATAAAAATAATTGTTCTCATTTATTTCCATTTGGTTGCCCTCCAAATATTCCCTGCTGTATTGTATTAGAAGTATGATCAATTATATGCAAATGAAAGCCATAAAATATTTTTATATTAGACCTAAGTCTAAACATTGCCATTCTATTGCTTTTTTATTCTCAATAAAATAACAGGTAGGTGTTAGAAAATCTATGAAAATAAACTATGAACAGTCATGCTGATTTTATTACAGAATAGGGAATGCCTTGCAGCTGGGTCATTATGTAAATGATGAAGCCATTAATGGAGCAGCCCTATGTGCTCGGGTTATAACAAACATCTGAAGCATAGCATTGTAGAAACATGAGCTCCTACAAGAACCATAAGAACACGGAACCACCACCTTTTGCAGAGTGCATCCATGAACTGTGAAGTAAGTGGTGACTATGCTTTTGAGTCTGCCTATTCCTTTATATTGATGTTTTTATATGTATGTGCTGTAGACCTGTGGTCATATGTCTGGAGCACCAGATCCTTAAGGAGTACCTGTCACCAAACTAAACTAAATATATTATTCCTTATGTAAATATAAGACACTTTGCTATTTACATTCTGTTAAAATTCTTAACCTTTATATGTTTTTAATGTTCCCTGCCACAATTCAAACAGTTATTTTGGTCTCCCGGCCTGGCTGGAGACCAAACTCAGGAAGTGCATGTGGGGCATGGCGAGACACAGCTCTCGCAGACGTCAGTGATGTCGTGCCTGCTGGGGAAAGCCCAATTTCTCCTTCCGGGAGCTCACACAATGTGAGCAAGGGGAAAGATATGATACAGAGATTTTTTTTTTTTAAGGGCAGGAGGGGTGTTAGGAGTAGTTAGGGGATATAATCTGAGTTAGTTTAGAAAATATGGTTTGAACACAGGTACTCTTTAAACTGTTGAGAAAGTATGGGTCTATGAAGACAAGTGTTTTATCCATCATGTGCAGTGAGTAGCAGCAGAGGACTGGGTGAATGCAATGAATTGTAACCATTCCACTATTGCCCTTATATAGAGACTGAGCCATAGTAACCGCTACAAGTTGTAAATTTTAATTTAAATTGTTTTCCAAGCTGTTTTTTATTAGGTTGTGGGCCACAAGTTTGGCGCATTAGGAATCGAAAGGAGGTTCATCTTTTAACAGGACAGTGACCCTACTGAAATAGTTTAGATAAAAGCATGTTAATGTCCAAAAATGGCATAGTCTGTTGCCTTGGCAACTGGAGACATACCCCAAAAGACATACCCCACTGACTAAGAAGAGTGAATACTTGTGCATCCAACAGAGGTCAACTGTTTTGTTCTCATTATTGTTTGTGTCACAATAAAATGTATTTTGCCCTTGTATTATGCATGTTGTGTTGATTAAATGGTAAAAGTCTATTTTAAGATACAATCACACACACACACACACCGGATCTGCCACGGATTTGAAGTTGTAAAATTCAGATTTTACAAGGCAATTCTCATATATTTTACAAGGCAATTTTGATGTATTTTTGTCAAACTGTGGGTCCTCAAGCAACTTCAAATATGCTACAGACCCATTGTGTATAAATATATCCTTGTCTATTTAATTTCTAGTTTGTAACAGTAGCTAATCTGCAAAAAGTCCAAGAGGATGAATACTTATGAAAGGCACTAAATTCACATGATATTTATTAATGCTACCAATTATAAAGATACATTTATCAGAGAAGTCTGAAGCTTTCAGACTATACACACGTACAGTATAATCATTTTGGTTATGCTTAAACATTAGTGGAAGGATTCAGTTATGTCTTAATACATTATCATGGAATGTGTAATTATTTCTATCTTTTGTTCTTACTCTTATACATATTTTTACAGAATTAAATTAGCCTTATCATTAAATTAAACTACCATGGCTGAGAGCTAGGGTTAACCTTTGCATATATTTAAATCAAGTACATCTAATCCGATGAATTCCAGTGCTATGGCAAATCACTGAAACACAGCTTCTCTTTCTGCTTGATTTATTAACCAACTCCTAAACATGCTGGATCTTAAATGACTGAGAAGTTTTCGTTACACTATAAGAGATTTAGAAAATTAAGAATTTTTTTTATTTTTTTAAATTCATGTATTCTTCTTTATACATTTTTTTAATGCTACATAAATAAAACAATAAAACAAGGAGTCCAATAAAATGGAATTTTATGTTAAGAAATGGACCAAATATAGTCACTATTAAAGGGGTATTCCAGGATTTTTTATTTTATTTGACTATGCTACAGGGGCTATAAAGTTAGTGTAGTTCATAATATAGTGTCTGTACCTGTGTGTGACGGTTTTCTCACAATTCTTCTTTGATTGTCACCCCAATATTTATTTTTAGCAGCATACAAAATTACTGTTGTTTCAGATTTTTCCTAGGTTGCAATGCGGCCGAGACCTGACTCACTAGTCAGCTGATGACAGGGAGCCTGCCTGCTTCAATGGGTGGAGGGATCGCTTGGTGGGAGAGAGATCAATCTGCAACTAATGCAACAGCTGTAGGCACCCTGATTGAAAACCACAGGTCTTTTGAATGGATGCAGCTCATTTATGTTTTAATGGGTGGGGTGGCTGATGTGTGGGAGGGAGGAAAATGGAATTATGGGATTTGTAGGCAAAGAAGAAAACTAAAACAGGAAATACCAGTTCTCAAAAAGCTAGCCACAATGTTATGGTAATCTCACAACATAGCCATTTAGCCCCAAGACAAGCACAGATCCTTCCTAAGCATGTCCATTACTGTCCGCCAGGTACGTACTAAAATCACCTAATGGTGGATAACCCCTTTAAGCTATGTTTGTTACATTAAACTGAATAAGCAGGGGTCAGGTACTTAGCAGTATAATTTTTCTTCCATTATTCTAACTAGAGATAAGCATACTGAACTCGTATAATACAAGTTCGTTCAGAACATTGCTAAAAGTTCTGTTTGGGTAAAACTCAAATTTTGGGTGGTTTGGTTCTACAGAGCCTGCTAAAATAACATCAGCCATATAGCAGAAAGAATAACAAAAGATCACATCACTTCAGGGAATCCCATAATGCCTTGCAAACAACTCTCCCAACCAATTAGAAGGCAGTATAAGGTTGATGTCAGAGCCACTATAAAAGCCTATGCACACAGGTGTTAGGTGAAGATCTCTGTGAAGGACACTAAGCAGTGAACAACACACCAGTTATGTTGCTACACCCATAAAATTGGAATCATTTCCCACAACTTGTGAAAAGCCACTGCTTCTTCCCTTTCCAGGCACAAAATCTATTGCTACTTCCAAAAAATCCTTTTTGGACCACTTGGAAAAAGCCATTGCTTCTTTCGATGCCACTGTGTGCAGGTATTACCAGCGGGCATCTGCCTCCAAAAAGGGATATGTTTTGTACATAAATTTCAAAATTCATAAAAAATCAACTAGTGAAGTGTTTTAATTTCTTTTATTTAACCTGTTACCATCTCTTTAGCTATAGCCATACATGTTACCATAACCATTTGAAATGAACTTTGCCTTAAAAACAGCTCAGAAGTACATATGCAAAGCTGCAGAGCCAAACTTTTGAAAAGATCGCTCATCTCTAATTCCAACATATACAGTACATGTGATCTACTTTTATGTGAGTATGTATAAGTGAGAAAGTTACCTTTTATAGAAATTTGGATATGAGTTACAGATTACTGAGTTCCTTAAAATTCCTTTTAGGTCTGCTTTGATTGAATCAGCTGTCCAATTTTACTGGGAGGCTAATACAGAAGAGCCCCAATAGCCCTAAAAAGTCATAGATGAAACTTTGACTTGTCCAATATCTAACCCCTTTCAAACTCGTTTAATGGCAAAACAGCATTTATAATGTCAAAGTAACAGCAACATATATATATATATATATATACACACAGCAACAGGAGAATACAGCAGCACACTGCTAGCACAAAGATATAGATAAAACATGAATATATGGATGAAACATGAGTATATAGATAAAACATAAAAGGCTATACAGCTGTAGTGCAATAAATGAAAATATGAAATTATGAAACAGTGAGGTACTTAGCTTGCGAATTTGGCGGCCAAATAGCTTGGACCGTCCCACCACGGTAAGGTGACCTCATTTTGGAACGGACCCTGCACTATGAATATGCCTCTGTGTGAACAGTTCAGCAGGCATTGCAAGATCTGAAACATCCAAGGCACCTTATATACACCTGATAGAGGTAGGTGGGGTGCAAGAGCCAACATGGAGGTAGCCACACCCCCATATGTGTAATACAAACAAAGAATAAGTTGGCCAGCACTAATGATTACAAACTATTATATGGACCTGGCTTACAGGTGCAGGCTGCTGGGCTAAATATACAGCAACAGGAGAATACAGCAGCACACTGCTAGCACAAAGATATAGATAAAACATGTATATATGGATAAAACATGAGTATATAAATAAAACATGAAAAGCCATACAGCTGTAGTGCAATAAATGAAAATATGAAATTATGTTTGTATTACACATATGGGGGAGTGGCTACCTCCATGTTGGCTCTTGCACCCCACCCACCTCTATCAGGTGTATATAAGGTGCCTTGGATGTTTCAGATCTTACAACGCCTGCTGAACTGTTCACACAGAGGCATATTCATAGTGTAGGGTCCGTCCCAAAATGAGGTCACCTAACCGTGGTGGGACGGTCCAAGCTATTTTTCCGCCAAATTTGTAAGCTAAGTACCTCACTGTTTCATAATTTCATAATTTCATATTTTCATGTATTGCACTACAGCTGTATAGCTTTTCCTGTTTTATCTATATAATCATGTTTCATCCATATATTCATGTTTTACCTATATCTTTGTGCTAGCAGTGTGCTGTTGTATTCTCCTGTTGCTGTATATTTAGCCCAGCAGCCTGCACCTGTAAGCCAGGTCCATATAATAGTTTGGAATCATTAGTGCTGGCCAACTTATTCTTTGTTTATATATATATATATATATATATATATATATATATATATACATTTTTTTTTTATTATTGAAGATTTTAACCCCTTAAGGACCCAGCCATTTTACACCTTAGGAACCCGGCCATTTTTTGCACATCTGACCACTGTCACTTTAAACTTTAATAACTCTGGAATGCTTTTACTTATCAGTCTGATTCCGAGATTGTTTTTTCGTGACATATTCTACTTTAACATAGTGGTAAAATTTTGTCGATACTTCATCCTTTCTTGGTGAAAAATCCCAAAATTTGATGAAAAATGTGAAAATTTTGCATTTTTCTAACTTTGAAGCTCTCTGCTTGTAAGGAAAATGGATATTCCAAATAATTTTTTTTTTATTCACATATACAATATGTCCACTTTATGTTTGCATCATAAAATTGATGTGTTTTTACTTTTGGAAGACACCAGAGGGCTTCAAAGTTAAGCAGCAATTTTCCAATTTTTCACAAAATTTCCAAACTCGCAGTTTTTCAGGGACCAGTTCAGGTTTGAAGTGGATTTGAAGGGTCTTCATCTTAGAAATACCCCACAAATGACCCCATTATAAAAACTGCACCCCCCCAAAGTATTCAAAATGACATTCAGTAAGTGTTTTAACCCTTTGGGTGTTTCACAGGAATAGCAGCAAAGTGAAGGAGAAAATTCACAATCTTCATTTTTTTACACTCACATGTTCTTGTAGACCCAATTTTTGTATTTTTACAAGGGGTAAAAGGAGAAAATTTATACTTATATTTGTAGCCCAATTTCTCTCGAGTAAGCACATACCTCATATGTCTATGTAAAGTGTTCCGCGGGCGCAGTAGAGAGCTCAGAAGCGAAGGAGCGACAAGGGGATTTTGGAGAGTACGTTTTTCTGAAATGGTTTTTTGGGAGCATGTTGCATTTAGGAAGCCCCTATGGTGTTTTCACTAAAATGTGTGTTTCCCCCCAAATGTCACATTTTTGCATGGGTTAATAGAAGAAAATATCCCCCAAAATTTGTAACCCCATCTCTTCTGAGTATGGAGGTACCCCATAAGTTGACCTGAAGTGCACTACGGGCGAACTACAATGCTCGGAAGAGAAGGAGTCATATTTGGCTTTTTGAGAGCAAATTTTGCTCGGGGGCATGACGCATTTAGGAAGCCCCTATGGTGCCAGGACAGCAAAATAACCCCAACATGGCACACCATTTTGGAAACTAGACCCCTTGAGGAACGTAACAAGGGGTACAGTGAGCATTTACCCCCCACTGGTGTCTGTCAGATCTTTGGAACAGTGGGCTGTACGGAATTTTTAATTTGCACAGCCCACTGTTCCAAAGATCTGTCAGACACCTGTGGGGTGTAAATTCTCACTGCACCCCTCATTACATTCCGTGAGGGGTGTAGTTTCCGAAATGTTGGGTTTTGTTTTTTTTGCGTTTGTCAAAACTGCTGTAACAATCAGCCACTCCTGTGCAAATCACCTCAAATGTACACGGCGCACTCTCCCTTCTGGGCCTTGTTGTGCGCCCCCAGAGCACTTTGTGCCCACATATGGGGTATCTCCATAGTCGGGAGAAATAGCATTACAAATTTTGGGGGGCTTTTTTCCCTTTTACCTCTTGTCAAAATGAAAAGTATAGGGCAACACCAGCATGTTAGTGTAAAAAATTTATTTTTTTACACTAACATTCTGGTGTAGACCCCAACTTTACCTTTTCATAAGGGGTTAAAGGAGAAAAAGCCCCCCAAAATTTGTTAGGCAATTTCTCCCGAGTACGGCGATACCCCATATGTGACCCTAAACTGTTGCCTTGAAATACGACAGGGCTCCAAAGTGAGAGCGCCATGTGCATTTGAGGCCTGAATTAGGGATTTGCATAGGGGTGGACATAGGGGTATTCTACGCCAGTGATTCCCAAACAGGGTGCCTCCAGCTATTGCAAAACTCCCAGTATGCTTGGACAGTCAACGGCTGTCCGGCAATACTGGGAGTTGTTGTTTTGCAACAGCTGGAGGCTCCATTTTGGAAACAGTGGCATACCAGACGTTTTTTTATTGGGGAGGGGGGCTGTGTAGGGGTATGTGTATATGTAGTGTTTTTTACTTTTTATTTTATTTTGTGTTAGTGTAGTGTTTTTAGGGTACAGTCACACAGGCGGGGGATTACAGCGAGTTTCCCGCTGCGAGTTTGAGCTGCCGTGCAAAATTTGCTGCATCGCAAACTTGCAGCCTGATACTCACTGTAAGCCCCCTGCCCATGTGAATGTACCCTGTACATTCACAGGGGGGACCTCCAGCTGTTGCAAAACTACAACTCCCAGCATTCACAGTCTATCAGTGCATGCTGGTAGTTATAGTTTTGCAACAGCTGGAGGCACACGGGTTGGGAAACACTGAGTTAGGAAACAGACAATGTTTCCCAACCAGTGTGCCTCCAGTTGTTGCAAAACCACAACTCCCAAACATTCTCAGGCATGCTGGAAGTAGTAGTTCGGCAACATCTTTAGAGCCAGATGTTGCCGAACTACAACTCCCAGCATGCTTGGAGTTGTAGTTTTGCAACATCTGGAGGACTACAGTTTGCAGACCACTAATACAGTGGTTTCCAATATGTGCCCTTACAGATGTTGCAAAACTACAACTCCCAGTATGCCAAAACTGTCCAGGCATGCTGGGAGTTGTAGTTCTGCAACATCTGAAGGGCCAGATGTTACAGAACTACAACTCCCAGCATGCCTGGACAGTAAGGGCATGCTGAGGATGTGTAGTTTTGCAACATCTGGAAGGGCACAGTGGTCCCAAAACTGTGGACCTCCAGATGTTGCAAAACTGCAACTCCCAGCATGCCCAGATGCCAAGGGCTATCTGGGCATGCTGGGAGTTGTAGTATACAGGGTCCGCTTTACGGCGACGTGCATTGCTGTAAAGGGCCCGACCGCGGATGAAGAGGAACTCACCTGTCGCCGCCGCCGTCTTCATCGCCGGGATCCGGGTCTTCAGGGACGAGGTAAGTACCGTGGCTGGGCCCCAGCACCCCCCCGTCCCCCGCCGCGTCCTCCGGTCTTCCTCCCGTCCTCTCCGGACTTCCAGGGCCCGGGCATGGCAGGAGGAAGTAACTGCCCCCCCCCCCCCTGCGATTGGCCCGGTATCACCGCAGATCGCAGGGGCGATTTCCCTTACGATTTGCGGCGATCGCCGACATGGGGGGCCTACGTGGCCCCCCTCGGCATTTGCCCTGGATGCCTGCTGAAGCATTTCAGCAGGCACCCAGTTCCGATCTCTGCCCGGCGCGCGGCAGGGACCAGAAAACGCCAGGATGTACGGGGACGTCCTGGGTCCTTAAAGCCCAGGGTGCGGGGACGTTCCCGCACGTCGTGGGTCCTTAAGGGGTGAAATAGATTAACATTTTAAATGTTTAATGAACCAACAACATGAGGAGACCATATGGTGGCAGAATGACACAGCCTAGCGGTGGCAGCAGCATCACAAGACCATATAGTGGCAGAATGTCCCAGCCTGAAGGGGGCAGCAGCCTGACGAGACCATAAGGCCTAACAATTGAAGAGATTTAAGATGTTTTAATTTTTTATTTTAATTGAATATTTCAAATAGATTAACATAAAAAGTTTTATTTAATGTGCCAGCAGCATGAGGAGACCACATGGCGGCACAATGACACAGCCTGGAGGTGGCAGTTGCATGAGGAGAACATATGGTGGCAGAATGACACAGCCTGGAGGTGGCATCAGCATGAAGAGAACATATGGTGGCAGAATGACACAGCATGGTGGTGGCATCAGCATGATGCCTGATGCATCAGAGTAGATTGACCATGGTGCCACACCAACACTTCACAAATATGGATAGTGCAAAACATATTTAAGGCACTGCTCCCCAGTTACAGACATTCCTTCGCATCAGACCAAGTATTGAAGATATGCATTACTTAAAACTTAACTTTTAATAATATTCTTAGGGTAAAATATATGCGCAAAAAACACCATGTGCCACCTACATCACCAAGTATTAATGCGATGCAAAGACCTCTAAAAGGTGGAAGGGAACAATGTGTGGTCCATTGTAACAGGTGGGGGTAAAATCTTCCCCTGTAAAGCCCTACTCTCAGATTATTAATTCCCTTCTTGGCAAGTTTTACTCGCCCTAAAAAGGGCGGCCCCACACAGGAACCTCTCCCTATTTCCACCTAAACACTGCCATTTCCTAGGGTTTTTAGTTGGAAATAGGGAGAGGTTCTTGTATGGGGCTGCCCTTTTTAGGACGAGTAACACTTGCCTCCAAAAGGTGGAAGGAAACAACATTTTGTCCATTGTAGCAGGTGGGGGTAAAAACTTCCCCGACAAGGCCCAACTCTCGCCCTATTAATTCCCTGGGAAATGGCAGTGTTTTTAGGTGGAAATAGGGAGAGGTTCCTGTGTTGGGCCGCCCATTTAGGGTGAGTAACACTTGCCAAGAAGGGAATTAATAATGCAAGATTAGGGCCTTACAGGGGAAGTTTTTACCCCCACCGGTTACAATGGACTACACGTTGTTCCCTTCCACCTTTTAGAGGTCTTTGCATCACATCACACTACTTGGTGGTGTAGGTGGCACATGGTGTTTTTTGCACACTTTCCTTTTGTTAGATTTAAAAAAAAAATTGGGTCCATATATTTTATCCTAAGAAAAGTTAAGTTTTAGCTAATGCATAGCCTCAATACTTACTTGTGGTCTAATGCGGAGGAATTTCTGTAACTGGGGAGCAGCACCTTAAATATTTTTAGCTGTATCCATACTTGTGAAGTATTGGTGTTGCACCATGGTCAATCTACTCTGATGCATCAGGCATTGGTGGATGGAAATCCTGACTGATCCAAGCCTAATTTATCTTGACAAAGGTCCGTCTCTCCACATTTTTGGTGGACAGATGAGTTCTCCTTGAGGTTACTGTGGCCCCCGCTGCACTAAACATGCACTCTGATGGCACACTACTGGCCGGGCAGGACAGCTAGTTGTGGCCACAAATCAAGTTTGGCTGCCCAGAAGTCCAGCAGATCTTCAAAGTGTGTTGGCATGGACATGTCAAAGTATGCCACCACCTGCTGATTCAGGTCCTGCTCCAGGTCTGCCTGCTGCTGATGAGTTGCTTCACTATGCGGGTGAAGAAAGCTACTCATCGGCGACTATAGACTCAGGCTGCTGATGATGGAGCTGGTACTGCTCCTGCCACCTCCCCAGCAGCCATGGCTGTGGAACGTGAGCACAAAGAGCCCCCCAAATCAGACCTGTGAGTGGATGGACGATGGTGCAGATAGGCATCGGCCAACTGACTACGTAGGATGTCTCTAGTAGGTCAGTTTGTCCTCCCTCTCATTGGGTATAAAAAAGGCTCCCATTTTGTGCCGGTAGCGAGGGTCCAACAAGGTGAAGAGCTAGAAGTCATCCCACTGCCGAATGGTGACAATTCAGTGGTCACTTTGCAAGCAACTGAGCATGCATTGTGCCATTTGTGCAAGTGACTCGGTGGGACTCCCTGCCTCCATTTCCACTGCATACTGCCATGGTGTGTCTGGGTCCTCTGTCTCGACTGCCTCATCACCCTGTAGCTCCACAGGCTGCTCCTGCTCCTCCTCTCCTGTCAGATGACTATAAAAACCACTCATTTTGTGAAACCTTGCCTGTGCTAAACTGGCCCCCTCCTCCTCTTCCAGTTCAGCCCCAACAGGGCTCATGTGGCCATGAGATGTAGGTGCCACGTCTCCAGTGCCCGGACCAGCCATCTTTTCCACCATCTTTTGTAGGAAATGAAGCAGCGGAATGACGTAGTTCATCCCATAATCCTGGCGAATGACTAATAATGTGGCTTCCAAAAAGGGCCTATGCAAAAAGCAAGTGTCACATGTGAGCTGCCACAGGTCGATATTGAAGTTACACAGTGGAGTCCCCCTATCCGCTTGGGTCATCAAGAAATCGTTAATGGCTTTTCTCTGTTCGTATAGTCGGTCCAACACATGGAGGGTGGAATTCCAACGGGTGGAAATGTCGCATATCAGACTATGTTGGGGGATAGCGTTCTGACGCTGCAGCTCAAGGAGGGTGTACTTTGCAGTGTACAAGTGGCTGAAGTGCATGCAAAGTTTCCTTCCCATTGTTAGGATGTCTTGCAGATGGGGGGAACACTTCAAGAACTGCTTCACAACCAGATTGAACACATCTGCCATGCAGGCTCAGGCTTCCTTGATGCATCACAGACAAGATGTTCTTCCCGTTGTCAGTCACTTTTCCAGTTCTTGTGGAGTAAGCCATGATTCAATTTCTTGATGAATCACTTTTAGCAGTTCCTCCCCTGGGTGACTCTGTTTGCCAAGGCAAACCAGGTGAAGAAAAGCGTGACACCGCTGTGCTCTGCACATATGGTATGCCAGAGGAGCACTGAGACTTGTCCGTGCAGTGGAGGCTGAGGACATGGTGGAGGATGAGGAGGCGGAGTCGCATACTTTTGCACGACCAACGGCCTGAGACCGTAGAGGCGGAAGCGGCATGTCCTCTCCAAGTAAAGGACATGTATTGTCCCTGACCGTAGTTACAGCTCCACACATCGGTGCTGCCGTGCACTTTTCTACACACCGACAGGCTCAAGGACTTGCCCACCTTCTGTTCCACATAATTGTGCAGGGCTGGTACTGCTATTTTCACAAACAAATGACAGCTTGGGACTCTCCACCTCAGCTCGGCACAAGCCATCAGTTCTCTGAAAGGTGCAGAGTCCACCACTTGAAAAGGGAGGGACTGCAGCACCAGCAACTTGGACAAGAGCACATTCACCTTCCGCGCCGTTGAATAAGTGGGCGCATTCTGCTGTCTCTTGGACATAGCTTCGCTGATGGATTGCTGGTGGAATGATTGACTCGAAGTAGGAGGAGCAGGAGCATCTGGACCGACAGAAGAGGGATATGACACACAGCTCCCTTCGGCTGAGGTGGAGGAGCCTTCTCTGGCTGAAACAGGGAGCGGCATGCCATTGGGTGATTGGGTGGAGAGGCAATTGGAGGACAGGGACTGCTCCCGGGCCATACCAACTGATGGTTGTGTCTGAGGAACCCACCGACTGTTGATTGGGGTTGTCAGATGTCACTTGTGATTAAGTAGATGACCGAGTTAACCAATCAATGATGGCAGATGGGTTGCTGGTCGAGACACAATCGCTAGCTGATACCGGGAGCTCAGGCCTCTTGCTGCGACTCCTGCTGCCACTCGCCCCTAATCTGCTGCGACCTTTGCCTGCGCCTAATTAATTTAGGCCTTTGCCACTCCTCTGTGCATATCCTTGCACTTCTCTGCCCGACATACTTACACACCAGCTGAGTGTGTAAATGTTACACTTATGAGAGGAGGACTATACACTCCACTACGCTTAAAACTACATTTGGCTACAAAAGCAGGTGTGTAGTTTTATCTGGCCTTTCAGAGTAACAAGGCCCTTATGACTTTAATCGGAACAAAATTGTACACCACGTAGGTGTAAGTACAGTTTAAACTTATGAGAGGAGAATAATATGCTCCACTATGCTTAACCCCTTTATATCACAGCCCATTAGACCTTAAATACCAGAACATTTTAGAACAGTGGGCTTTGGAAATGAAAAATTAAATTTTTCATTTTCACGAACCACTGTTCAAAAATTCTGTCAGACACCTGTGAGGCATAAATGCTCACTGTACACCTTATTACATTACGTATAGGGGTGTAGTTTCCAAAATGGGGTCACATGAAGGGGGTCCATTGTTCTGGCACCATGGGGGCTTTGTAAACACACGTGGCTTTGAATTCCGGACACATTTTCTCTCTAAAAGCCCAATGGCTCTCCTTCTCTTCTAAGCATTGTAGTGCGCCTGCAGAGCACTTTACATCCACATATGGGGTTTGCTCTTACTCAGAAGAAATGGAGTTACAAATTTTGGGGGGCTTTTTTTCCCATTTTCCCAATTTATTTTTCCTTTTCCCATCCAACTTTAATGAAAATTCGTCAAACACCTGTGACGTGTTAAGGCTCACTATACCCCTTTTTATGTTCCTTGAGGGGTGTAGTTTCCAAAATGGGGTCACACATGGGTATTTCTTTTTTTGTGTTTATGTCAGAACCACCGTAAAATCAGCCACCCCTATGCAAATCACCAATTTAGGCCTCAAATGTACATAGTGCGCTTTCACTCCTGAGCCTTGTTGTGCGTCTGCAGAGCATTTTACGTCCACATATGGGGTATTTCTGTACTCTGGAGAAATTGCGTTACAAATTATTATTATTTTTTTCCTTTTACCTCTTGTAAAGTATGGGGCAACACCAGCATGTTAGTGTAAATTTATTTTTATTTTTTTACACTAACAAGCTGGTGTAGACCCCAACTTTTCCTTTTCATAAGGGGTAAAAGGAGAAAAAGCCCCCCAAAATTTGTAACGCAATTGCTCCGAGTATGGAAATACCCAATATGTGGCCCTAAACTGTTTCCTTGAAATATGACAGGGCTCCGAAGTGAGAGAGTGCCGTGCGCATTTGAGGCCTAAATTAAAGATTTGCATAGGGGTGGACATAAGGGTATTCTACGTCAGTGATTCCCAAACAGGGTGCCTCCAGCTGTCGCTTAACTCCCAGCATGCCTGGACAGTCAGTGGCTGTCTGGAAATGATAGGAGTTGTTGTTTTGTAACAGCTGGAGGCCTTATTTTGGAAACACTGCCGTACGAGACATTTTTCATTTTTATTGGGGGAAGGGGGGGGGGACAGTGTATGTTTGTGTATATGTAATGTTTTACCCTTGATTTTGTGTTAGTTCAGTCTTGTGTTTTTAGGATACATTCACACGGGTGGGGCTTTACAGTGAGTTTCACGCTAGGAGATTGAGCTGCAGCAAAAAATTAGCCACAGCTCAAACTTGAAGCAGGAAACTCACTGTAAACCCCCGCCCGTGTGATTGTACCCTGTACATTCACATGGGGGAGAGGGGCAAACTTCCAGCTGTTGCAAAACTACATCTCCCAGCATGCACTTACAGATTGGGAATGCTGGGAGTTGTACTTTTGCAACAGCTGGAGGCACACGGGTTGGAAACCTTGAGTTAGGTTCTGTTTTCCAACCAGTGTGCCTCCAGCTGTTGAAAAACTACAACTCCTAGCATGTACTGATTGCCGAAGGGCATGCTGGGAGATGTAGTTATGCAACAGCTGGAGGTAAGCAACTACAACTCCCAGCATGCCGAGACAGCCATTTGCTCTTCGTGCTGGGAGTTGTAGTTTTGCAAGATTTAGAGGGCCACGGTTTAGAAACTTCTGCACTGTGATCTCCAAACTTTGGCCCTTCAGATGTTGCAAAACTTCAAATCGCAGCATGCCCAGACAGCAAACTGCTTTGTGGGCATGCAGGGAGTTGTAGTTTTGCAAGATCTAGAGGGCCACAGTTTAGAGACCACTGCACAGTGATCTCCAAATGGTAGCCCTCCAAATATTGCAAAACTACAAATCCCAGCATGCCCAAACAGCAAACAGCTGTATAGTGGTCTCCAAACTGTAGCCCTCCAGATCTTGCTAGGCAACAACTCACCAACTTCTGTAGTCAGCAGGATCGCGGCACCAGGGAGAGGATCGCCGCCCGCTGCCGCCCGCTGCCGATAGCCACCGGTAAGTGACCTCTGGCGCCGGTCCCAGCACAGTTCCCCCGCTCTGCCCAGACTACCATGGGTGGGCAGAATAGGTGAACTCTAACCCCCCGGCCCCGATCTGCTATTGGTTGGTCGCTTCTTCAGGGGGATCCGGGGTGTCTTGGACAGCCCAGGACAGCCCCGATTCCCCTTATTTTCTGGGTCACCGGAGATCCATATGACCCAGCAAATTTGCGGCGATCATTGACATGGGGAGGGGTGGTCTCAGGACTCTTCAGGCATTATCACGGGATGCCTGCTGAGCAAAAGGGAGCGGAATTCCCACAGGCGTACATGTACGCCCCGGGTCCTTAATGCCCAGGGAGCCAGGGCATACCTAGATGGGTTAAAACTGTATTTGGCTACAAAAGTAGGTGTGTAGTTTTAGCTGGCCTTTCAGAGTAACTAGGCCCTTATGACTTTAACAGGGACAAAATCGTACACCACATAGGTGTAAGTACAGTTTACAGTTATGAGAGGAGGACAATATGCTCCACTTTGCTTAAAACTGTATTTGGCTACAAAAGCAGGTGTGTACTTATGGCTGGCCTTTCAGAGTACCTAGGCCCTTGTGACTTTAACAGGGACAAAATCGAACACCACATAGGTGTACGTACAGTGTACACTTATGAGGGGAGGACAATACGCTCCAATCCCCTTAAAACTGTATTAGATTACAGAAACAAGTGTGTAGCTTTGGATGGCCTTTCGCAGTAACTAGTCCCAAATTTGTTTTAACAGGAAAAACAATCGTACACCTCGTAGGTGTATGTACAGTTTACCCTTATTAGAGGAGGACAATATACTCCATTGAGCTTAAAACTGTATTAGGCTACAAAAACAAGTGTGTAGCTTTGGATGGCCTTTCACAGTAACTGTCCCAAATTAGTTTTAACAGGAAAAAAAATCATATACCCCGTAGGTGTACCTACAGTTTACACTTCTGAGAGGAGGACAATATGCTCTGCTACATGCTCCGCCGCTGAAGGACCTCTGTATGGTGCCCTTAAATTTGCCTTCTCGGAGCGGCAATATGCCGCTCCGAGCAGACACATTGCGATGTGCGAGTCACCGCGCATGCGTGGTGTACTCGCACACATCGCGCCCACTTCCCCTGCCACTTCTGAGAGCTGCCGGGATGTGTGAGTATACTGCCCATGCGCGCAGCGACTCACACATCGCAGTGTGTCTGCTCGTAGCGGCGTATTGCCGCTCCAAGCAAGCACATATAAAGGCAGCATATAGGAGGTCCGTCAGCGGCGGATCTGCAGCGAAATACGCTGCAAAAATCCGCATGTCTGAATGTGCCCTTAGGCTACAAAAACAACTGTGTAGCTTTGGCTGGCCTTTTACAGCAACTCGGCCCTTATGACTTTAACAGAAACAAAATCGTACACCACGTAGGTGTACGTACATTTTACACTTACGAGAGGAAGACAATACGCTCTGCTTCAAACTTTATTAGGCTACAAAAACAAGTGTGTAGCTTTGTCGGGCCTTTCACAGTAAATAGGCCCAAATTAGTTTAACAGGGAAAAAAAACATACACCACATATGTGTATGTGCAGTTTACACTTATGAGAGGAAAACAATACGCTCCGCTACAAACTCTATTAGGCTACAAAAACAAGTGTGTAGCTTTGGCTGGCCTTTCACAGTAACTAGGCCAAAATTAGATTGACAGGAAAAAAAATCTTGGTTGGTACTTAAGGACCAACGGCGTACCTGTATGTCCGTGGGAATTTCGATCCCCGCCGCTAGCCGGATGGGGATCGGACCGGGATGCTTGATAAAATCATTCAGCAGGCATCCCGTGCAAATGCCTAGGGGGTACTGAGACCCCCCCCATGTCAGCAATCACCGATTAATTCAGATCGGTGATTTGCGGCCATTACGGGCTGATCGGATCTCTGATGATCGGAGCTGTCAGAGACAGCCCCAATCATCCTGAAGGATAGGAGTGAGATTGCAGGGTGCACCCTCCTCCTATCCCTTGCGATTGGCCGATCAGGCAGAGCAGGGGAAAGATGGTGGATGATGGTGTTGCGGGGACCAGCAGCAGTTCCCTACAATCACGGTGTGGGGACCAGGGACCGGCAGCTGACAGGAGGTGGCAGAGGCAGCAGTGAAGGTATCCGTAAAGTGATCTTCACTGCTGCTTCTAGGAGTTTCAAAACTACAACTCTCAGCATGCCCAGACATCTGGCCCTCCAGATGTTGCCAAACTACAACTCCCAGCATGCCTGGGCAGTCTGGGCATGCTTGGAGTTGAAGTTTTGCAACATCTGGAGGGCTACAGTTTGGAGACCACTACACAGTGGTCTCCAAACTGTTCTCCAGTTTTTGCATAACTACAACTCGCAACATGCCCTTTGGCTGTCTGGGCATGCCGGGAGTTGTAGTATTGCAACAACTGTTGGCACACTGGTTGGGAAACATTGTCTGTTGGAGGCAACCTGTTTGGGGAAAACTGACATACAGTATTTTTGGTGGAGGAGGCAAGTGTAACGCTTGCATTCGGGTCCACCCCTATGAAAACCCCTAATTTAGGCCTCAATTGCGCATGGCGCTCTTACACTTCAGAGCCCTGTCATATTTCAAGGCAACAGTTAAGGGCCACATATGGGGTATTTCCATACTCGGGAGAAATTGCACTACAAATTTTTGGTGGCTTTTTCTCCTTTTACCCCTTATGAAAAGGTAAAGTTGGGGTCTACATCAGCATGTTAGTTTAAAAAAAAAAATTTTTTTACACTAACATGCTGGTGTTGCCCTATACTTTTCATTTTCATAAGAGGTAAAAGGGAAAAAAGACCCCCAAAATTTGTAACACAATTTCTCCCAAGTACAGAAATACCCCATATGTGGACGTAAAATGCTCTGCGGGTGCACAACAAGGCTCAGGAGTGAGAGCGCCATGTACATTTGAGGCCTAAACTGGTGATTTGCACAGGGGTGGCTGCTGTTTACAGCTGTTCTGACATAAATGCAAAAAAATAAATACCCACATGTCACCCCATTTTGGAAACTACACCCTCATGGAACGTAACAAGGGGTGCACACCCCACAGGTGACTGACTGATTTTTGGAACAGTGGTCCGTGAAAATGAAAAATGTAATTTTTCATTTGCGCAGTCTACTGTTCCAAAGATCTGTCAACTGCCAGTGGGATGTAAATGCTCACTGCACCCCTTGTTACATTCCTTGAGTGGTGTAGTGTCCCAAATAGTGTTCCATGTGGGGTGTTTTTCACTGTTCTGGAACTATGGGGCTTCCTAAATGAGACATGCCCCCCAAAAACCATTTCAGCAAAATTCGGTTTCCAAAAGCCCAATGTCGCTCCTTCCCTTTTGAGCCACCTAGTGCACCCATAGAGCACTTTACATAAACATATGATATATTTCCTTACTCAAGAGAAATTGTGTTTCAAATTTTGGGGGACATTTTCACCTAATACCCCTTTTGAAACTGAAAAATGTGGGGTAACATCAGCATTTTAGTGAAAAAATTACATTTTTCATTTTCACGTCCAAATTTATTGAAAATTCGTCAAACACCGGTGGGGTGTTACGGCTCAATGTACCACTTGTTACATTCCTTGAGGGGTGTAGTTTACCAAATAGGATACCATGTGGGGTGTTTTTTCGTTGTTCTGGCACCATAGGGGCTTCCTAAATGAGACATGCCCAGCAAAAACCATTTCAGCAAAATTTGCTCTCCAAAATCCCATTGTCGCTCCTTCTCTTCTGAGCCCTCTAGTATGCCCACAAAGCACTTTACATTAACATATGAGGTATTTCCTTACTCAAGAGAAATTGGGTTACAAATTTTCAGGCAATTTTTCTCCTTTTACCCCTTGTAAAATTAAAAAATATGGGTCTACAAGAACATGTTAGTGTAAAAATTTAAGATTTTGAATTCTCGTCTCCACATTGCTGCTATTCCTGTGAAACACCTAAAAGGTTAACAAACTTATTGAATGTCATTTTGAATACATTGAGGGGTGCACTTTTCATATTGGGGTCCATTATGGGTATTTCTAACATAAAGACCCTTAAATTCACTTCAAAACTGAATTGGTCCCTGAAAAATTCAGATTTTGAAATTTACTTGAAAAATTGGAAAATTGCTGCTAAACTTAAAAGTCCTCTGATGTCTTCAAAAAGTAAAAACATGTCAATTTTATTATGTCAACATAAAGTAGTCATATTGTGTATGTGAATCAATATATAATTTATTTGGTATGTCTATTTTCCTTACAAGAAGAGAGATTCAAAGTTATAAAAATGCTACATTTTCAAATTTTTCATGAAATTTTAATATTTTTCACCAAGAAATGATGCAAGTATTGATGAAAATGTACCACTAACATAAAGTAGAATATGTCATAAAAAAACTATCTCAGAATCAAATTCATAAGTTCAAGCATCCCAGAGTTATTAATGCTTAAAGTGACAGTAGTCAGAATTGCAAAAAATGCTCTGGTCCTTAGGGTCAAATGGGCTTGGTCCCCAAGGGGTTAAATAGGAGCTGAGGCTGAAGTATCATTGCTCTGCCACTACACGAAGTATGAAGCCAACTGCCTCTGGCCCAATACCCTGTAGTGCAGGTGCTGAAAAGCTGAATGGCAGATGTGCTTGGTGTTGGCACCTGTGGATACCTTGAAAACCCCTTTAAAAACAATTGTCGCTTAGACCCAGGTTGATGCATTTTTGTTGCCAGCCATCACATGTGTGACACACAGATACCTGTTTCACAAGGCACGGCATGCTATCAGCAACAAGATTAATATTATTGAATGAAGTGATATGGTATGATGAAGACTGGTGACTTAAAAAGTATGCAGTGCAGTAGAGTCGCATTACCGGCAATGGGATTCTACTGCACAGTGTACACTGCAGAGTTTTTGAGGCAGACTTTGCACCCGAAAAATTAGCTCGAAAAAATCGACCAGAACATTGAACTTGTTTCGTAGACATTGCAGTCTATAATTACTGGCTGTGCTACAATAAGGGTTGCCTACAAGGAATTACGGAGAAGCCTGCCAGGACACCACCCAAGGTCGTTTGATCCTACTTTCTTCTGATGTCTTAAATGTCAGCTGGCTGGCCCAGCTGCCATTTTAAGTGGCTTGTCTGAAAAAATCAGATTTGCTGAAGTTTCAACATTTTCTAAAATCTGGGACAAATACGGTAAGTGGCAAATTGATTTTCTTATTGATATGGCATAACTGTCCATGAAAATATTACATATATCACATAAACTGCTGCTTAAGGGACACTATTTTTTTTTTTTTTTTTTTTTTTTACCTTGTGCAGTTGATCAATATAAGGGCTCATCAGTTACACTAAATTATTAATGTTTTTTTTTTTTACATCATAGATGATAGTTCCATGATCAAGACCCCACTCTGTTAGGGTGCGTTCACACTGCGAAATGAACGCTGAATCTCTGCTCACAGAATTCACCATTGACAACTATGCAGTGCTTGCGGAATTAAGCACAAAGAATGAACATGTTCATTCTCTGTGCGGAACAATTTCAGCAGCAGAATTTTTCACCGCTGAAATTGCTCAGTGTGAACGGGTCTCGCGGAAACCAATTCACACTGATGTAAAAGTTCACTGTTCGTAATTCCACTAGCAGAATTGCCCCCGCAGAATTCCGGGGGAATTGTGTAGTGTGAGCGCACCCTTAAACAGAGGAAAGAGCAATTACAAAAAACTGATTTTAATGGGAGCCGCACAATACAGTTTTTTTTCTAAAAGCAGAATGTTAAGTAGTGATAACAGCTTATATCACAGGCTGACAAGTAGACATATAACTGGACATTTTTCAGGATTTTCTGACAAGGTATAATATTTGTGTCATGTAATAATAAGGTTTAGTTATTGTAAATCTATACAAGTAAAAGTTATACAAATGACAAATGACATGTCGTAGGATCAAAGGCTATAGACAACCGTCATGTGAAAAAACATGAATTTTTTGGCGCAAATCTTTCATTTTTCTTTCATTTTTAGACCCCCCTTAATATGCAGATTACAACTTGCTTCTAGTTTCAATTATTTTTTCTTATGGATATGTCACTCCAGTAAGACATCCTGGATATAAGGTCATCACTTCAACTTCATTCGTTTACCGATTTCTCCTTCCACAGCATGAGGGATCTCTTCAACCCCAGTGCTGGTGTTTTCCTCTGCCTATGATGAGTCTGCCTTGGGTGCTCCTCTTTCTTTCTATCTGTCTACAGAGTCTATGTGATTATTTCCCCTGCAGAATGCTTTGTGTGTGCATTCCTCCCCATCTGCAGCCCGTCTTTCCTGAATCCCCAAATGCTTTGCCCTCTATTCACACGCTAAACTGTCATGCACATCCATCTTTCCCTCTATACTGTGATTTCTAACACTGAGATATGGAAGAGGGAGAGCACAGAGCTGATACAGCCAGTAATGTGCGGTCAGATGAATATTAGAATAAAGAGTTACAGTGAGAATAAAGAGTTAAAGTGTTAAGAAATTTTAAATTCATTTTTAACAAAATAATAAATATATAAATATTACTAAAATAAGGAAGCTTAAAACTATATAAAAATATACTTAATGTTACATGTAATGAGTCAATGAACAATAAAAAAAATCAGCACAAAGATGTCCACAGCCTTTGTGACCTATAGCAACTGTAGATAATTCTGGTTTGTTATTCTGGCATAGCTAACATACTTTTGGATCACTAATGATCTGAATACAGATAAAACTTCTTTGCAAGACCTCCCATTGAAAAGCTCCTTCATGATCTTCTCACCTAAGCATAGTTGTTATTAATATCAACAATGAATATATATTTTACAATATCAAAGCATTCTTTTTGAAATCAACAGAAAAAACTAACAAACAGATTTTTCCAGTTCTCAGAAAATCCCCAGATAAATCTGGTGCATAATATGTTTAACACCTTAAGGACAGAGGGGGGAATTTACCATTGTATATAGAGCTGTTTTGTGTCTATATTTTTGAGCAAAAATATGCACATGTGGTTTTTTTGCTTCTTTTTTTTGCGCAAATTTTGATTCTTCATTGCCTTGTCAACGGTTAAGTTTACCATAGAGCATTTTCTACTGTAGAATCGAATTTACTAACTGTGCAAACTGCATTTTCTTGCGCAAATACACACCACCTCGGAAGACACGTTCCAAAGTGTCTATTTTGGCACAGTAAGGACTGCTACTCCCATCATGGACAGACTCTGCCCATGATGGGAGTTGTAGTCCATGGTCTGAGGTGCAGATCCCACCGGGTCATTCTGCAGAGACCTGCTGCAATCCGCATTTATTAACTGTACAAGCCGGCGGTACATGCGGCTACAATGCACTGCACGCCACTCCTGTATACACTGTCATAATTCATAATCCCCGCCACCAGGAGAGGGGAGCTCTGATTAGTGAATAGCTATAGACCAATCAGAGTTCCCATCTCCTTGCGGGGATTATGAATTATAAGAACTGTATATAGGAGCCGGCGTGAAGCGCAGTGTAGCCGCATGTGCCGCCGGCTTGTATACTTAATAAATACGGATCAAAGCTGATCTCCAGAGAATGATCTGCTTCAATCTGCCCTTGGACTACTACTCCTATCATGGAACAGAGTCTATCTCATGATTGGAGTAGTTGTAATACCGCAGCGTTGAGGGATGGCACTTGCACTTGCTGCGGGACTTTTAGGACTACTACTCCCATCATGGACAGACTCTGCCCATGATGGTAGTTATAGTCCCAGGGCTGAGGTTCAGATCATACCAGGTCATTCTGTAGAGAGCCGCTGCAATCCTCATTTAAGTTAAAAAGCCGGCGGTACATGGGTCTACAATGCACTTCCCTCCGATTCCTGTATACACTGTCATAATTAATAATCCCTGCCACCGGGAGAGGGGAACTCTGATTAGTGAATAGCTATTGACCAATCAGAGCTCCCGTCTCCCTGTGGGGATTATGAAATGTGACAGTGTATATAGGAGCCGGTGTAACAAAGAAAACTGTGCCTTGTAGCGGAATGTGACCCTCCGCTCAGGGACACAGTTTTGCAGGCCTCTCCCTCTCATTCCATTCCCACTACCCTCCCTCAGGTGGACGGGGGCACAGTTTCTTCACCGCTTAGACAGACTGTGGAGCTCAGCCAGAGGAGCGCCCTACAGCCTTCCTCCCACCTGCCGCAGTGCATTTCAATCACCGGCCGCTACCTGCAGCGCAGTGTAGCTGCATGTACCGCAGACTTATTAACTTAATAAATGCGGATCGCAGCAGGTCATTCTCTGGAGATCCGCTGCGATCCGCATTAATTAACTATACAAGCTGGCGGTACATGCGTCTACACCGCGCTGCCCACTGTCATAATTCATAATCGCCACCGCTGCAGTACGGGAGCTCTGTTCGTGAATAGCTGTTGACCAATCAGAGCTCCCCTCTCCCGGCAGCGGGGATTATGAATTATGAAAGTGTATATACAAGCCTGCGGGGAGCGCAGTGTAACTGCACGTACCGCCAGCTTGTTAACTTAAATGAGGATTGCAGCGGGTCTCTGCAAAATGAACCTGTGCGATCTGTACCTCAGCCCCTGGACTACAACTCCCATCATGGGTAGAGTCTGTCCATGATGGGAGTAGTAGTCCTAAAAGTCCTGTAGCGGGGGGATGTGCAAGTGCCATTCCTCAGCAGCAATGTGGTACTACAACTTCTCCCATCATGGGACAGACTCTTTCCCATGATAGGAGTAGTAGTCCAAAGGCAGAGGGACAGATCTCTGTTTACATTTTGCGTTTTGCATAATGGGAACAGTGCCTTTCTGGCAGTGTGTTCCCAAACAGGGAGACTCCAGCTGTTGCTTAACGATAGCCCACCATGACGGGAGTTGTAGTTTAGCAACAATTGGAGGCTCCCTGTATAGGAACACGCTACATTATGTGCGCTCTCCCAGGGGAGTGCGCAAAAAATGTACTTACCCATATTTCTTGTTTTTCTTTTCTTATCATTTCAGATACCTGAATGCAGAGGACTATGTCAGATTGGGTGGACTGCAACGATGACCAGCGTTTTTTTTTATTTCAATAAAATGGTTAACGAGTGCTGAGGGGGAGTGTTTTTTTTATAATTTTTTTTTCAATGTGTCATGTTTTTTTATAATTAGTGTTAGCTCCAAAATCAGCTAGTGCTAACCACCAATTATTACCCCAGTACCCACCGCCCAGGGGAGTCGGGAAGAGCCAATACCAACAGGCCCGGCGCATCAAAAATGGCGCTCCTGGGCCTAGGCAGTAAAAGGCTGGCATTATTTAGGCTGGGGAGGGCCAGTAGCAATGGTCCTCGCCCACCTTGGTAATATCAGGCTGTTGCTGCTTGGTTGGTATCTGGCTGATACTGAAAATATGTGTAACCCTATCCTTTTTTTTATTTTTTATGAAATATCTTTTTATTCGTTTTTTTCTGCAAGATAATACAACTTAATGTAAAACATACATCAACCAGGGCTACAAGCCCTAAAGTACAAAACAGAGATATAACAAAAAATGTCAGCATCAATGTATAGGGGGGGGGGGGGTTGGGGTAAGAGGGGAAGGGAAGGGGAAGGGACGGATGGGTCAGAAGGTTTTGCGGCAGTAGGTTAGTCATCACCTCAAGAACGACGAGAGGAGTATACATGACAGGAATACCAATATTACATCCAACAAGGTGACATTTTGTGCTATGAGTCATGTCTCCAACATTTGTTCTCAGTCTAACATCACGGAAGCTACCGACTAGTCTTCCCGGGTATCTCAGAGTTGATGATCACCATCTATACAATGACCAGAGGATAACCAGGGTTTCCATATTTTTTGAAATTTGTCATAGGTTCTCATTAATGGTGCATCCCCTCGAATCTACATATCTGGTGAACCTTGGAGAGCCATTCTGCAACAGTGGGTGGTTCAGTTTGAAGCTAATGTAGCGGTATAATAGATTTAGCCACCATCAATAGGTGGGTAGTCAAGGAGTCTCTCCCAGCTGAAAAATTCAGACAAGGAAGGCCCAGCAGCACGGCTGCAGGCAAGAGCAGGGTGGTTGTTTTGAAAATGGAGTCTATAATTTTGGATATCTCTTTCCAGAAAGGCTCTATAGAAGGACATGCCCACCAGATATGTGCAAGTGTTCCCACTTGAGACCGTGGTTGTAGAGATGGTCTTATACCATCGGGAAGTAAGTTTGTATTGTGTTTCCTGGAGTCTCACACACCTTGAGAAGCCATGTGAGTGTTTTAGTATGAGGGATGTGTCTGTGTCAGATAATGTTAGGTTTAATTCTTTGGCCCATGAGGCTACAAAGTGAGGCATGGTCTGAGGTGAGACCCCCTCCACAGCGTTCTGGCACCATTTTAACCTTCTCTTCTGCGGGCGTGTATCTAGGAGTGATTCTTCAAACCTAGTGAGTTTCCTCAGAGGGCCATGCTGGTGCCAAAAAATATTGCAACATGAGACAAAGTGGTTAATGTGTAAGAAAGAGAACCTTAGGTTTGGAAGAAGGGTCTGAAGAGTTGCCGATATCGGCTTCACCCCATCCCCGAACAACTGTGTTACTGATATGTGGGACAACTTATTCCACATGTTCTGAAATGTCTCTGACTCCCTGTGCACAACCGCAGGTATGAGACTAGCACGAAGAAGAGGCGTGATAGAAGGTGCAAGGATAGGCGAGAGAGCAGACCAGACAGAATAGATACCTTGAAAGAGGACATGAGGTCAGTCGTTCCTAAACCTGCCTTTAGGTGGAATCCACAAGTTTTTCACAATATTGTGCGGATGATATCTGGGAGGGCCATGTTGACCATTATCAAAGGGATTCAAGGGTGCTGCTAGCTCCATCCACATCTGCAGTTGAATGGCCTTATGTATCTTTTGTATATCCAGCAAGCCAATTCCACCACCCTCGGGTTCCTAATAAGTATACTATGGGCCAATCTAGGCTTTTGAGACTTCCAGACAAATTTGGAGAATGAGGATTTGGTGTGTTTGAAGAAGGACTGGGGCAGTGCTATAGGGAGCATTCGCATGACATACCTAATTTTAGGAAGGACATAGCAGTTAATGACGTTTTTTCTATCGAACCACGAGATTAAAGGTATATCATATTCCTTTAGCAAGTCAGTAATATCCTTTAGAAGTGGAATATAATTGGATTAATATATTTTGGTGATACTCTTTGGGATCCTGACACCTAAGTATTTTAAGGATGACCGGGCCCAGGGAAAGGGGACAGATGTGGCTAGCTGTTTCTCCAGGGTTGTAGGCAGTGACACATTCAAGAGTTCCGATTTTTGAATATTGACCTTACAGTTAGACATCTCTCCAAACTGGTCAACAGTGTGAGGAGGTGAGGTAAACTATGCTGTGGGTCACTAAGGAGAAAGAGGAGGTCATCAGCGAAAGCTAGAAATTTCAATTCGGTCCCATGTGTGTGCATACCCCTGACCTCCGTCATCTGATGAAGTTTTTGTAGGAGGTCTCCATTACTATGATAAAGAGTGTGGGTGATAGGGGGCAACCTTGACGAGTGCCGTTCCCTATGGTGAATGGCGAGGAGATCACCTCATTTACCAGTAGAGAAGCCATGGGGTTTGAGTACAGGGAGAAAACTGCTTCTATATAGGGGAGAGGTATTGCGAACTTCCTCAGGACTTCCCTCATAAAATTCCAATTTACTTTATCAAACGCTTTTTCAGCGTCAACCCAAAGAAGAGCTAGAGGAGTGTTATGAGTGGTGGCGTCATGCATACTAAGAAGCAGTTTCCATGTGTTTGTACGTCCCTCCCGTCCAGGTACAAAGCCCGATTGTTCAGTACCGATCAGATGTGGTAAGTATTTCTTTAGGAGCAGGGACAAAAGTTTAGCCCCCACCTTTATGTCAAGATTTAATAAAGATATGGGCCTATAACTGCTACATTCTACTGGGTCCTTCCCCTCCTTCACCAACAGCGTGATATGAGCCTCCAGGGATTGAGTTGGAAGTTTCTCCCCTTGGAATGCTGCATTGCACCATTCGGTGAGCCTAGGCGTCAGTAGAGCACTGAACTTTTTGTAATACGCGAGGTGTAGTCCGTCAGGACCTGGGCTCTTGCCCGGGGGGAAGGAGAATAACACAGTCGTCACCTCCTCTTCAGTCACAGGACGGATCAAATCCTGTCCCATCTCCAAGGAGAGGGAGGGCAAGTGTAAGCTTTGTAGGAAGTCCTGAGTGAGAATGTTCCTATTGTTTACCTGTTGTATGGTGTCGTCCTGTTGTAAGTTATAAAGAGATTGATAATAGTCCCTGAAAGAAGTGGCCATGTTGTGCGATAGTTTGTGAAGCTGCCCAGCATTATCACGGATTGCGTGTATGTGTGTTTTGGCTCTCGCTTTTTTAATTAGTGTGGACATGAGTTTGCCCTCCTTGTTGCCATGAGCGTAAATTCTGTGACTCGAGTGAAGATAAAATTTCGCTTATTTACATTCTAAGTAAGTGAGAAGTTGCTCTCTGAGGGTACACAGGTCTTGCTGGGATTCTAGGGCTTTCGATCTTTTATGTGTTCTTTCTATTCTGGAGATATCTGTTAGAAGCTGGTTTATATGTTTCTGTTGGTCTTTCTTCATAGTGGCACCCCAAGAGATGGATACCCCTGGTGTAGGTTTTGTGAGCTTCCCAAACTATGGGGATCGATGGGCCTGAATTTGAATTAATGGTAAAGTATGTTGTGAGGTGGGAGACTACATCCTCTCTAATTTTCTGGTTATCCAAAAGACTCTCATTAAGTTTCCATCTAGTCTGGGCTGGTGACGTAGGCAATAGAGAAAGAGAGACATAAACCGACCCATGGTCAGAGATAGTGATAGCGTCCATACCTGTGGTTGAAACACTGTGAAGCAAAGAGGAGTGAGCCATCAAGTAGTCTAACCTTTGGTAAAAATTGTGAACTGCGGAGTAGTGGGAGTAGTCCTTGTCCGCTGGGTGGAGAGAACGCCAGACATTTAGGAGAGAAAGGTCAGACAGTTTAGAGTTCACTTTAGCAATGGCCCGCTGAGGAATGTGAGATTTACCTAATGTAGAGTCCAGCAGAGGGTTCAGGGTGATGTTAAGGTCGCCTCCTAGTATGATAGGTCCCTCCGCATACAGGGATAATCTGTCTAAAGTGGTCAGCAACCAGGAGACCTGACCCTGGTTCGGTGCATACAGGTTCGCTAAGGTAAATGTCAAGGCTTGTGTTTGCAGTTTTACAAAAAGTGATCTGCCTTCTGTGTCTGTAAGGACATTTAATGCTTTCAGATGTAGCGAGTGGTGAATAGCAATTGAGACACCTTTCGAGGCAGAAGTGGCATTACAAGAGTGGTACCACCTATCATAGTGTCGGGTGGGTAGTTTGTGTATCTTCCCTTCTTTGAAGTGTGTTTCCTGCAACATCAAAATCGAAGGGGGAAATGTGGACCACCAGGAAGTTTGGGCAGCAGATGAGAAGAGCAGTGGCGTGGATGAAACAATATGTGCATATAGAATTAACATTACTCTAGGTCAAAACATAGTTCAATGCAGAGTACATTGACATACCCCCAGTGCGCCTCGAGGAACAAGCAGGAACAGTCCAGCTATGAGAAAATAAGCAGCGATGCCACCTGCAGTCGTAGCCACACTTGAGTACACATTCATTACACTTTTTAAAGAAGGAGCAAGGGTATAATGTTGTCCCACAGAGCAGTTCCGTTAGCCCATAAGTGACTGAAAGACCATCTAGTAGGAGGGGGTAGTTCAGGAGAAGATACAGGGGAAGAAGAGGGGGAAGTGGGGAAAAATGAGGGCATAGAGAGCGAACAATGGAAAGAAAAGGTGAAGACTAAGTCAGGAGGAAGGGGGTAAAAAAGAACTTCTCTGTAGTCATATGAAGACAGTCTCCGTATCAGCACGGGTCTCGACTGGCGATTCTTGCTCTCAGCTCTGGAATGCCGCAGGAGGGATAGGCTGTCATTTTCAGCGTGTGTCGTGATAACGGGCATCTCCCGAGCAGTCACTTACGTCCAGAACAGCATGAATCGGCAACTGTCTCCGAATCAACGTGTGGGCTGATGATCTTTGGTTGGTGTCTTCTTAGCTTTATTCGCTCTTTGTTTGGTAAAGCGTTACCAGTCATCCTGCCGGGGTAGAACGTGTAGCGGAGGAAGATCAGGTACTGGCATCCATGATGGTATGTCTATCGGGGCCATGTCCAGCACCTTCCAGACAGCAGGTAGGTCTTCTGGTGTTCTGACTGTGAGCTGCCTCCCATTCAGGATGAGAGATAGTCCGAATGGAAAAAGCCAGGCATAGACGACGTTTCTTTTTCTCAATATTTCCATCAATGGTCTCAGGAGCCTCCGCTTGGCTAACGTGGCTGGTGAGATGTCTTGATAGATCGCTATCTCCTCTTCACCTAAGACCAAAGGTCCGTGGTCTCTAGCAGCTTTAAGTACTGCTGCAGTGTCCACACAAGAAAGCAGTCCGCATATCACATCCCTAGGGGGTTCAAGGGGATGCGACTTGGGACGGAGGGCCCTATGGATCCTCTCTATGGTGATCTGCAATGCCCTCTCAGGGCCCAGGAGGGTGGCAAAGAGTTCCCTTGCTGCATCAGGTAGTGAGTCCGGGGCCCAGGCTTCCGGGATACCCTTGAATCTAATGTTCTTCCGTCTGGACCTATTCTCCTGGTCCTCAATGAGTGTCATAGTGGAATTGATATGCGACACTAGCTTGCTCCGTCTGGCCACCACAGCTTCAGAGTGGGCAGCAAGGCCCGTACACGTTGCCTCCAGTGCTTCAGTGAGATATCCAATGCTCTGGACTTCAGTCTTAATTTCAGTTAAGTCCTCCATGACGGGTTTTAGGGCATCGTTCAGCGCTTTTTTCATAAAGATTTTGAGAAAATGCTGTGTGATTGCAGCCGATGCCTGTCCCCCCTCCTCACCTCCCGAATCCTCCGCATCCTCAAACAGGTTTTGCAGCTATGTTGCCGGCGCCATCTTGGGTGGCCTCGCTGGGGATACGGCTCCCTTTTTCTTCAAGAATTTGGCCATGTCTGCCTGACTTATTCCGGGGACTTTTTCAGTGCTTTCCTGATAGGTTCCCCTACCTATTTTACCCATTTTCAAGCTGATGAAAGGGTAGTTTTAGGTGTTAGGAGCATGCTAGAACAGAGAGCTGCAGGCTCACACGTCCATTCAGTCCGCGGCTAGGCTCTGCCTCCTTTTTTTAAATTATAAATAAATAAATGAAAAACCTGTGTGGTTCCCTAATTTTTTTGAGTGTCAGCCAGATACCAACCAAGCAGCAACAGCCTGACATTACCAGGGTGGGCGAGGAACATTGCTACTGGCCCTCCCCAGCCTAAATAACGCCAGCCTGTTACCGCCTAGGACCAGGAGCGCCATTTTTGAGGCGCCGGGCCTGTTGGTACCGGCTCTTCCTGGAACCCCTGTGGTGTCTTGGGGGCTAGCACTAAGCCCCGGCTTGGTAATGGATTCTGTCTACAAGACGCCTTCCACTACTAAGCCTGAAAGTTCAATTATAAAAAACACAACACATTGAAAAAAAATGTTTAATTAAAAAAACACTCCCCCACAGCCCTCATCAACCCTTTTATTGACATTTAAAAAAAATGCTGTTCATCATTGCAATCCACAAAATCTGACATAGTCCTCCACATTCACATATCGAAATTTCGAAGAAAAACAACAACAAAAAGTTTAGTAAATTTTTTTTGTTTCCACACACCAGCAAAAACGCAAGAAAAAAAAAACAAGAAAAACTGACAAAATGCAGGAAAAAGCTAGGGCAGTTTTTCTGGCATTTTTGCTGATAGACAAAAAAACTCAATGGAATCCTGGCCTCAAAGCAATAGAACAAAATCCCTACGTCGACTTTTCCTGTGCGGTAGAGAAGGAGAGCACGGTAGAGTTTTGGAGCGTTTCTATATTTGCACAAGATTTATCAAAGGACGTGCACAACTTTAGTAAATTCTGAGCAAGAGTGTAACTTAGACAAGCTGTGTAAAGGGGTAGATCTGTGTCTACAATAGACAAATAATGATAAATCTCCCCCATAGTGTTTTTCCATTTTTGCACTTTCATTTTTTCCTCCTTACCTTTCAAAAATCATAACCCTTTCAATTTTGCACCTAAAAATCCATATGATTGTTTTTTGCACCACCAATTCTACTTTGTAATGACATCAATCATTTTACTGAAAAATCTACGGCGAAACAGAAAAAAAGATTTAATTCAAACTTTTATTAGGGAAGGGGTTAAATCATCTTTATTAACTTTTTTTTCACTTTTTTTTGCAATGTTATTGCTCCCATAGGGAACTATAACATGCAGTATATTGATTCAATACACTGATCAATGTCATTGCATTGCAATGCATTGATCAGTGCTATCGGTGACTGATTGTGCAAGCCTGGATTTCAGGCTTGGAACAATCAATCGCCGATCGGACACGTAGGAGGCAGGTTAGACACCCTCCTTATGCATCCTAGCTGATTGCGACATCACAACTTTACCTCGATGGTCCCAATCAGCCCAATTGAGCTGCCGGGAAGCTTTCACTTTCACTTCTGATACGGTGATCAACTTTGACCGCCGCGTCTAAAGAGTTAATGCCGGACATCTGCCTGAATGTCGATGTCTGGCATTGGCCACGGGTCCTGGCTGCTGATAGCAGCCGGGACTGTGTGGGTATGATGCAAGCTCAGCTCCTGAGCTTGCTTCAGAACCCTCCCGTGCCACAGTGCCATTTATAAATGATGTTTTGTGGCAAGGGGTTAAGAGAAATAGAAAAGAGTGACTCTATAGTAGTTAAACAATGTATATAATGACTAAATTTTTTAATAATTTAAAAACTAATGTTCAATTATAATATCCAGACCACAGGGCCCATACACTGTTTTATACACATGGTTTGGGTATTATTATTGTACATTCATTTTTATTATTAAATAATTTAGCCATTATATACATTGTTTTACTACAATAGAGTCATTCAGCTATATTAGAGATAGGATTTTCCATTTCTCTTAAAGATGTCATTAGGCACCAAATTTTTCTGGTGGTTTTCTGATGAAAAATCATAATTTTTCTGTTGATTTCAAACTTACACTTTTTATGTATAAGTGTTTTCCTGTTAATTTCTTTTTTTTAAAGGGGTATTCCAGGAATTTATTTGAGTATGCTATAAGGGCTGTAAAGTTAGTGTAGTTCATAATATAGTGTCTTTACCTGTCTTTACGGTGGTCTCGTAATTCTTATGTGATTATTGCCCCAATATTTATTTTTAACAGCATACAAAATTACTCATGTCTCAGGATTTCCCAGGTTGCAGTGCGTCGAGACCTGACTTCACTAGTCAGGTGAAAACGGGGAGCCTATCCTGCTTCAATTTTGCAACAGCTGTAGGTCCTCTGGTTAGAAAACACTGTGTTTCAATGGGTGGGATGGCTGATGTATGGGAGGAAGGAAGGCCCACATTCAAGTTCTGTGTGTGGCACTGCATCTTAGCTATATGTATGTAAAGCTCTCAGCCTCGGTCAGTATAGCTGAGGGCAGCATTATGTAGGTACCCATGCCTTTGCTCTGTGTGCCTGATTGATGTATTTTGCAGCATACCTATCTTTTGAAGTGGCCATACAGGATAAGTTGCCAAGTGTATGTACATTAGAAGCAACAGTGTTTCTGGCCATTACATAACTTGTATATGACATTTTTTTCTATAGCATATTTATAGTCTTTAGGATTTAGCTGTAATTTTCAGTTCTACCAGAGCTGGTGGGTCGAGCCTAATGTCAATGGTGTCTCCTATACACTGCACCTACACAGGAGGAGGAGATCCTGCACTTTTATGTCTCTGTGCAGAGCTAAAACTGCGGCTGCCAGCCCGGAAGGCATGATAAAGAAGCAGTGAACAGTCTAAATTGTGTATAAAGCTCTGGAGTGAGATTTCTTACTTACAGACATGTCTCTGCTGTCTCCCTACAGCCTGTGTACGTTTACAGGCACTCTCTTCCCATAGATTTGTATTGCTTGTAATATGATCCATGAAAAACCTACAGGACAAACTGAGCAGACACAGAACAAAACTTAGCAGATTTTCAGAGTGGAAGGCAGTCTATCGGCAATGGGGGAGAGGGAACAGGAAGAATAAGAGTTTTTGTCTAATGAGTTGTATTACAAAGTTTCTTACGCATGTAGTATTGATCAATGCAAAGTTTGTTGAGCTCAGGGACAAGGCACTTTCTGTGCAGTGCCCGAATGACTTGGAATATGTCATTTACATACAGACATGCAGCACACAAAGTTTAATATTTTAAAACACTTTTAAAAGAACACTTACAGGGAAATGGGCAAAATAGGTTTGAAATTGTCAGAAGTTCTAATAAAAACAAAAAACAAAACTGATAAGCTCCTTTTAATGAGATTGAGTTACAATACCACACAACCTGAAAAAAGGTGTGGCACTGTTTTTCACAGAAAGCAGACATGTTTTTCTAATGTTGGACAACCCCTTTATAAGAGACTTTATGAAAAAGGACACCTTTAATTGTATTAGACAGGAAAATGCCAAATCAATAGTATCTAATTTCTTCATGACAAACCCTCATTTCCGTTGCAATTAGAATTTTTATCCATTTCCAGATAATAATTTTTTTTTATAGAGTAATAGATTGCTGGTATTGATAAACAAATATAAATATCTGTATAATATATCATTACATTGATTGACATGATTATACAAATATACTGTCCAAATTATACAAATTGGGCAAATCCGTATACCTCCTGAACATTTTGGAAATAAATACCCATTACTGTTTAGCACTTGATAATGCTTACGAAGTAAAATAATGTTTAATTCTTTTATTGCAGTGACTCATTTGTGCCCATCATTTATGTGGCATAGTTGGCAAGGCTTTACATGCTAATGTAATTTGCATTAAAAATAGCTGAAAATGGTAATAGTCATTATAATGCCTATTTGACCAAGAACAAGTAATGGCTTGTGCTTAATCAGTTGTAAAAATTGGTAATTGTTGCACCCTCTTAATCTTTTTCTCTCTCAACCAGAATAATTACACCTCGTTAAAATCTGAATAAAACATCATTATCCTGTATCATTAGGAACCCTCAGCCTCCCTTGCATAGTAATTTGTACTCAGCCTGAGCAAATGAATGGCCCGTGAGAAATGTTATTTTAATTCCAATTAGCTCTCAAACCTTGGCTAGTATCCAACTCACAAAACAAAATAGCTTTTAATGTTATAGAAGGAGCATCCTCATAGCAAACTGAAGTGCAATTAGGGATTCCTTTAAATTCCACATCATAAATTGTTCCCCTATTAGCTATTTTAGATACTGTAATTTAACTAGTGTTTATTCACAGTCCCTAACAATTTATCACAATCATGGCATTTTTTTTATTTTATTATTATTATTGAGACACAATGTGTGTAGTCAAGACCCTTGGGATGCATCAGGGCAAAGATGGCAAAATAATGAGCAGTGCAATTAAAGGGAACCATTAAAAAGTATGATGCGTGTAAATGTCAGAAAGTTCATTGGAATGAAATCTGCATGCTTTATTAAAGGTAAAATTTGCAGTTCTCGAAAAGACTACAGAAAACCTATCATATGTATTAGATTTGAAGGCAGTGATTGTGTTTTTTTGCACTGTTTTTTTATTATGTAACTAGGTGCACACAAAAAAGTCTGTGTGAGGGTATGTTCACACTGAGGAATTGGGGCGGAAATCAAGCAGAAATTTTCTGCCTCAAAATATTGTTACTTTTCCACAAGAACTCACAGAGATTTTTGCGCGGAATTGGAGCGGAATTGGTGCGGAATTGGCGCGGAATTCGAGCGAAATTCCACACGCGGAAATGAAAATTTCAAGTGGAGGAGGAGAAGAGTATAATATATATATGTTATCCTCTTTTTTTTCATGCGGAAATTCTGCACCAATTCCGTGCGAATTCCACGCGAATTCCGCGCTATTTCTGTGGCAATTCCGCGTGGAAATGATTCTGACTGAAAAAAAAAATTTACATTGATCTCTATGGGAGTAAGACGCTGCTTCCGCCTGAAAGAAAGAATATGTTCTTTCTTCAAGCAGAACAGACTTCCTCGTCAGAATTCTGCTTGAGGAAATTCCTCAGTGTGAACTGAGGGGCAGAAATTCTGCACAGCTCTATGGGGATTTTCACTGCTGAATGAATTGGAGAGGAAAAGCAAGCAGAATTACTTGAACATACCCTAACTCTTTCTAATACTCTCCCTGATGGGAGAAAGTATAGTACAAGTCTATGTGTGATTATACTGCATTGTACAATATGCTACATTGCTATAATATTCTCTTTATTAAATGGGCCTGTTTGGACTATCTTCAGAAGTTTGCTCATTTAACTTTTTTTTTTTTTACAAAAGAGGCCTTGCTTGAAAAGTTTTATCACACCAACAGTTCAGAAGATTTACACATATTAGTTTTTAGCTGGGTGCTTGGTGCAAAGTAAAAACAAATGTCTTGGGTATTAATTAGCAGTGCCGTTTGCTACCAATATATATATATATATATAAATATATATATATATATATATATATCTTTTGTGCAAACAATTTTATCATTCTTTTCATCAAACAATGCCCTTTGAGTTTACCACCAATATTATCCTTGACACTTTTTGCCTTGTCATCATCTCCATGAGTGTGATATTTCCTCAGTGTCCTTTTCTTCTGACATCTGGTACAACTTGATTGAATATCAGCTCAATGGCAGCAATACCTCCGAATCCAAAGATGGATTGTAATTTTGGCATTTGGACAGTTGTCTAATTTTCTTTGAAATAAGGCAGACAGCTCGGGTATTTCAGGATGGAAGACTGTGTATGAACTAGAATCCGAAATGCCTGAATGTCATAACTTACTGGAGTTGTAATTTTAGTACAGGAAATGACTGCAACATATATAATGATGTGGCAAAACAATGAGGGAGATTTAACAAAATCTGTGCAGAGAAAAAGTTGACCAGTTGCCCATAGTAACCAATCAGATTGCTTTTTTTATTTTTCGGAGGCCTTTTTAAAAATAAAAGAAGCAATCTGATTGGTTACGATGGGCAACTGGTCAACTTTTGCTCTGCGCAGGTTTTGATGAATCTTCCCAAATGAGTCTACTTTTGTTAAAGGGGTTGTCCAGTGCCCTGTTGTCCCCTTGATAAGTAACTGGAAGTGAAGAAATAATGCTGCACACTGAGACACCCAGCAAGTATCATGCATGCATTCTCTTTTAATTAATAGGATATGTGCATGATACTTTGCCTGTGTTTGATAGTTGCCTTGTCAATTGTCCCACATGTGCATCAGCGCAGGGGTGTCACTAGGCTAATAAATTCGGGTCACGGACCCCAAATGTAAAGCCAGGTGAGATGTTGAGGAGGCAGAGGATGGGGTGATTGGCATACGGTAATGAGGAAACCGAGGATTGGGGGGTGATGTGTGTGTGTATATGTCTGATAGATGTGTATGCATGTATGATAGATGTGTGTATATACAATGTATAATAGATTTGTGTATGTATATATGACAGATGTGTGTATTAATGACAGATGTGTCACACAAACACTTAGGGGTCAGGGCGCATGAAGAGGACTTACAAGTCTAGGGGGAAGAGGGGCAGAACAAAGGAACCAGGAGGGAGACTTATATTATGTTCAGGGTACAGCATATAGCAGAGTTATATTTCAAGTGTATAGTGTGTACCAGGGGGTACAGTGTATGGCAGTATTAAATTCAGAGAGTTCAGTGTGTGGTAATATATTTAGAGGGTACAGCATGTGGCAGTATTATGTTCAGGGGGTACAGTGTATGGTAGTATTATATTCAGGGGTACAGTGTGTGGCAATAATGTATTTAGAGGGTACAATGTGTGGCAGTATTATGTTCAGGGGGTATAGTGCGTGGCAATAATATATTTAGAGGGTACAGTGTGTGGCAGTATTATATTCAGGGGGTATAGTGTGTGGCAATAATATAGAGGGTACAGTGTGTGTCAGTATTATATTCAGGGGTACATTGGTTGGCAGTATTATGTTAAGGGGTACAATGGATGGCAGTATTATATTCAGAGGATACAGTGGTTGGCAGTATTATATTAAGGGCGTACAGTGGTAGGCAGCATTATATTCAGGGGGTACAGAGTTATGCTGTATTAACCCCTTAACGACGCAGGACGTATATCCCGCATCATATCACATAGCGCTAATCAACGGCCGGGACCCGCGGCTAATACCACACATCGCCGATCGCGGCGATGTGCGGTATTAACCCTTTAGAAGCGGCGGTCAAAGCTGACCGCCGCTTCTAAAGTGAAAGTGAAAGTGACCCGGCTGCTCAGTCGGGCTGTTCGGGACCGCCGCGGTGAAATCGCGGCGTCCCGAACAGCTGATCGGACACCGGGAGGGCTCTTACCTGCCTCCCCGGTGTCCGATCGATGAATGACTGCTCCGTGCCTGAGATCCAGGCAGGAGCAGTCAAGCGCCGATAATGCTGATCACAGGCGTGTTAATGCACGCCAGTGATCAGCATTAGAGATCAGTGTGTGCAGTGTTATAGTTCCCTATGGGACCTATAACACTGCAAAAAAAATGTAAAAAAAAGTGTTAATAAAGGTCATTTAACCCCTTCCCTAATAAAAGTTTGAATCACCCCCCTTTTCCCATAAAAAAAATAAAACAGTGTAAAAAAAATAAAAAATAAACATATGTGGTATCGCCGCGTGCGTAAATGTCCGAACTATAAAAATATATCATTAATTAAGCCGTACGGTCAATGGCGTACGCGCAAAAAAATTCCAAAGTCCAAAAAAGCGTATTTTGGTCACTTTTTATATCATTAAAAAATGAATAAAAAGTGATCAAAAAGTCCGATCAAAACAAAAATCATACCGATAAAAACTTCAGATCACGGCGCAAAAAATGAGTCCTCATACCACCCCATACGTGGAAAAATAAAAAAGTTATAGGGGTCAGAAGATGACATTTTTAAACGTATAAATTTTCCTGCATGTAGTTATGATTTTTTCCAGAAGTGCGACAAAATCAAACCTATATAAGTAGGGTATCATTTTAACCGTATGGACCTACAGAATAATGATAAGGTGTAATTTTTACCGAAATATGCACTGCGTAGAAACGAAAGCCCCCAAAAGTTACAAAATGGCGTTTTTTTTTCGATTTTGTCGCACAATGATTTTTTTTTCCGTTTCGCTGTGCATTTTTGGGTAAAATGACTAATGTCACTGCAAAGTAGAATTGGCGACGCAAAAAATAAGCCATAATATGGATTTTTAGGTGGAAAATTGAAAGGGTTATGATTTTTAAAAGGTAAGGAGGAAAAAACGAAAGTGCAAAAACGGAAAAACCCTGAGTCCTTAAGGGGTTAAATTCAGCGGGTACAGTAGTATGCAGTATTATATTCAGGGGGTACAGTGGTAGGCAGTATTATATTTACAGGGTACAGTGGTAGGCAGTATTATATTCAAGGTGTACAGTGGTAGGCAGCATTATATTCAGGGGGTACAGTGGTAGCCAGTATTATATTCAGGGGTACAGTGGTAGGCAGTATTATATTCAGGGTGAACAGTGGTAGGCAGTATTATATTCAGGGGGTACTGTCGTAGGCAGCATTATATTCAGGGGGTACAGTGGTAGGCAGTATTATATTCAGGCATACAGTGGTAGGCCGCATTATATTCAGGGGGTACAGTGGTAGGCAGTATTATATTCAGGGATACAGTGGTAGGCAGCATTACATTCAGGGGGTACAGTGGTAGGCAGTATTATATTCAGGGTGTACAGTGGTAGGCAGTATTATATTCAGGGTGAACAGTGGTAGGCAGTATTATATTCAGGGTGTACAGTGGTAGGCAGCATTATATTCAGGGGGTAAAGTGGTAGGCAATATTATATTCAGGGGGTACAGTGATTGGCAGTATTATATTAAGGGGGCACAGTATTTGGCAGGATTATAATACGTTATAATGATTATTGTCGTCATACAGAGGATGCGGATCTGCTGACAAATTAAGGAACTAATGATGTCCGGACATCAGACTCTGCAGAGAAGATGGAGCTGGAGGAAGACATGGCATCTAGTCCAGATGAAGAAGAAAAGGAAAGACAACAGACAATACGTCACTCAGGTCACTGATATTGTGTATTTTCCTGACTGTCCCATCAGATCTGGAGTCACTTGTATGTTCTGCAGTGATGATGGCTGAACCCCAACCTGTGGCTCTACAGCTTTTGCAAAAGGGCAACTTCCATAAGGCCTGAGGCTCTTCAGACATGATGGGATTTGTAGCTTTGGAACATCTGGAGAGCCACTTGAACCAAGGTTATTGATGGGTGTCCCAGCAGTCTGATCTCCACCATAACAATGGGCTGCTTATTCTAAAATGCCCAGGCCTATTTTTGGTCTTAGTCACTTAGGTACTGTCTGTAAGTCACTTATATCACTGTGTATTCTCCGGACTGTGTTCCATCACTGCTGTAGTCACTGATATCTTTGTGTGGCTGAGGCCGAGTAAGGGTGTCGTCAGGGATTGGGGAAGCAGGTCATCAGGGGGTAGGGGGACCCAGGACAATTTTTCGCTTTGGGGCCCTGTGGTTTCTAGCTACGCCCCTGCCCGTAGTTGCCTGAACAGCAGAGCAGTGGAGAGAAAAGAGGAATTAAAGCTTTGTGAGTACTCCTAATATAGAATACCCTGCTGGTGTGGAGTCACGGTATACAGCAGTGTTTCCCAACTTGAGTGCCTCCAGTTGTTGCAAAACTACAGCTCCAGGCATGCCCAGACAGTTGTAGTTCTGCAACAGCTGGAGACACCTTGGTTTGGATACACTGGTATACAGTATTTACAGGGTAAGTAATATAATTGTAAACAGTGACTCCACTAGCAGACCAGGGAATGCGGGTCTGGACTAACTCAGGATCAGGAGCAACATCTGTTATACTCCAGAGCTGTACTCACTATTCTGCTGGTGAGGTCACTGTGTACATACATTACATTACTTATCCTGTTCTGATTCTGAGTTATATCCTGTATTATACTCCAGAGCTGTACTCACTGTTCTGCTGGTGGGTTCACTGTGTACATACATTACATTACTCATTCTGTGCTGATTCTAGTTTATATCCTGTACTTACTCCAGAGCTGTAGTCACTATTCTGCTGGTGAGGTCACTATGTACATACATTACACATCCTGTAAATCTTTTATTAGAAAAATATAAATCATAACAAACACAGAACCAGCACAACTTTGCCATAATGGAAAACAACAAAATGAAATAACATAAACCCAAACTTTTCAAGAACAAAAATCCTGCCTAAACGGCCTGCCCAGCTTTTCCTAAAAATACTAATACTACACCAAACATAACCAAACATACTCACATGCATGCATACCTAGTGTGCAAAAAACCAAAAATAAAATAGCATATTTAGCTTTAACTAAAAAAAAAAAAAAAAAAAAAAAAATGGTTCGACTGCCATCTATCACTACTATAAACACTATATAATACACAAACCAAGATATAAAACAAACAAAATTATAATATTTACTATATATACTATATACATACTATATACATATAACCTATATACACCTATAAATATACAGAAAACACACCTACAAATATAATAAAACAACCTACTCTAAACTGTCCCTTCACCCACACCACCCGCCCTCCTGTACATGGGTCAGAGTCCATAGAGTTCATAGTCCTCAATGTCCATGCCATAACTGACCCATGCCAGGTCCACCAAAAAAAAAAAAAAAAAAAAAAAAAAAACAACCACCACCCACAAAAACACCCTCCCAACCTAGAACTCCTCCCAACCAACTTTACCATAACCAGCTTTATAATATACAAAAACAAACAATACAAACCACTTTAGGCCCAAGTTCGGCGCCTGTAAGCCCTACATAACTTTAGCATCTGAAAACAAAACAAAAAGCTATGGTGCACATGCATTAGCCCACCACCAGGAAGAAGGATGGCAATCCTGATACATACAAAATTTACATTCTTTCCCTAACTGCACCCTACCTCTCACCCTACCATTATCCCTAAAAATAAACTGACCCTACTATCACCCTAACCCTGTCCCTACATCACTGTCCCTAACCAAAACCAGGGTACTCTACCCAAAAGGTCTAGTACCTAGGGCACATCAAAACAAAACCCTCTCCATAGGAGAGAAGCCCTACTGGTACCAAGATGCCATACTCCAAAGACCTGATCTTCCCAAGGTCACCGGTGATGTTCCTACAGACCTCCACCTCGGAGAGGACTTTCCGCTGTGTAGACACTAAACACCGTGCATTCCACGTGTAGTACCTAACCACTAAACTGACTAAGAATAAAGTGCCCCGATCACGGCCACCCAGGGTCCTGAATGCCCCATAAGCCCATTCCGGATAGGTAAGGCCGGCAAGTTGACTCCAGCCGATGGAAGCTCCCACCCGGTTGTAGACCCCTATATTAAAGGGACAATGAAGCAGGAAATGGTCCATGCTTTCCAGCATGTTCCCGCACTCTTCTCGGGGACACCCCCGGTCATCAGATCTCCTACACTTCAAATTATCCCTCACATATAGCTTCCCCTGAAAGCAGCGCCAGGCCAAGTCCCAAAACTTCTGGGGGATCCTTTTCATGTTTAAAAGATACAACCCCACCCTCAGATCCCGACCTGGGCAGTCCCTGAGCGCCAGAGGCTTCTGGAAGTGGGTCAACAGAACCCGTTTGTCAAGGAACTGCCTTGACTGGGTCCTGATCTCCCACACTCCCAGACCCCACCGACGTATCGCCTTCAGAGTCGGGGTAGCGTAAGCCGGAAGATATCCATGGGGCGTACGGAGGTCCTTCACTTGCCCTCCTGTCTCCCATTCCTGGAAGAAAGGCCGAAACCACTCCCTGCAGGAGAGTACCCACGGAGGAGCCCTCTCTGACCAGAGGTTCGAGATGTTAGCTTTCAAGAAGGTGTTCGTTAAGAACACCACAGGGTTTACCATAGATAAACCCCCTAGTCTCCTCGTGCGGTACGTAACCTCCCTCTTGACTAGGTTCATCCTGTTCCCCCATAACAGTTGGAAAAACAGGCTATAGATCCTAGTATAGTAAGCCTCTGGCAAGATACATACACTGCCCAGATAGATAAACAAGGGGATCAGGTACGATTTGATCAGGTGTACCCTTTCCCTGAGGGTCATAGACCAACCCTTCCACTGATCCACCTTCTGAGTGGCATCCTGGAGCTTACCGTCCCAGTTTTTGGTGGGATAATCATCCTGGCCGAATGTGATGCCCAGAAGTTTTGCTGACTCTTGGGGCCCTGGAAGGGTGTCCGGGAGATCAAACGTGGGATCTCCCCCTCCCAGCCAGAGACTTTCACACTTATCCTGGTTGATCTTAGACCCGGATGCCTCCGAGTAGCGGTCCACTTCCGACATCACCACATCGACCTCCTCTCTCGAGGACACGAAGTACGCCACCACTCTCTGGGCGACATCCAGCTCCGCCAGACTCATCCTGACTCCCGCCAACGGCCCACAATCTACCCTCCGGATGAAGGGATCGATTGCGAACACGTATAAAAGCGGGCTGAAGGGACAACCCTGACGGACTCCGGACCCCACCTCAAAAGAGCGGCCAGACCAACCGTTCACCAGTGGGAAACTCTCTGCCCCTGCATACAAGATCTTAAGCCAATTAACAAAAGTACTCGGTAAGCCATATCTCAGGAGGACGGACCAGAGGTACTCGTGGTTCACCCGATCAAATGCTTTGGCCTGATCCAGGGACAGCAAGTACCCCTTCCAGAGACCTGCACTACTCCGCTCCACTGCCTCCCTGACACTAAGGACAGCACTTAAGGTGCTTCGGCCCGGAACAGAGCAGTGCTGAGCCCCCGAAAGGAGCCGGGGTGCAAACTTCACCAGCCGATTAAACAGTATCTTGGCCAGAAGTTTCCTGTCCGTATTGAGAAGAGCTATGGGCCTCCAATTCTCAATACGGCTGGGATCTTTACCCTTTGAGAGAAGAATCAGGGCTGACCTCCTCATTGACTTCGGCAGAGTGCCCGAGGAGAGACACTCATTGAATACCTCAGTCAAGAGGGGAGCTAAAGACTCCTTAAAGGTCCTGTACCACTCGGATGTTAAGCCATCCGGACCTGGCGACTTCTTAGGGGCAAGCCCCTCGATAGCCAGTCTCACTTCCTCTTCCCTGATTTCTTCTGCCAAAACATCAAGAGAGGGGTCTACCCCTGGCTCAGGAATGGTTTCAGCCAGGAAAGCCGACATCCTGTCTCGATCTAGATCCTTCCTTCCCAAGAGGTGTGAGTAGAAGGATCTGACGACCTCCAAGATCCCTGATCTGGACCGATTCAGAGATCCCGTACTATCAATCAGTCCTGAGACCACTTTACTACTCACTGACATCTTACAGTTTCTGTAAGGGTCGGGCGAGCGGTACTTCCCAAAATCCCTCTCAAAAACCAAAGATGCGTGCCTATCGTACTGACACCTCATCAGCAAGGACTTCACTCTGGAGATATCCTCACGGCTACCTCCAGTCGAGACGAGAAGCTTGAGTTTCCTCCTCAGACCCTGATACAGGCGATACCTGTTCAGGGACCTGAGGCTCGAGAGCTGGCGGAAGAACCCCGCAACCCGCTTCTTGAATATCTCCCACCACTCTGACTTACTACTACATAGGTCCAGTAAAGGTACCTGACTCTGAAGAAAATCCTCAAAGGACTGTCTTATCTCCGCTTCCTCCAGGAGGGACGAATTCAGCTTCCAATAACCTTTACCCATCCGGGGGGTCTCTGAAACATTCAAGGAAAAAGAAATCATACAGTGATCGGAGAACTCCACCTCAACCACGGACACTGCGGAAGAGACGGCTTCCTCCTTTAAATAAAACCTGTCTATTCTAGACCTGCAGCTACCTTGATGATAGGTGAAACCCGCGTGGCCCGAGGGGCTCCGGATGTGGGCATCCTCTAGGCGAGCTTCCCTAACTATACTATTGAGGGCTATGCTATCATAAGCCAACCGATCATTGGAGCCTCTCCTATCTTGGGATCTCGTGACAGTATTGAAATCCCCTCCAAAGATCACCTGTCGGCTTGTAAAAAGAAAGGGCTTAATCCTCATAAAGAGATCTTTTCGTCCCCACTTTGTTTGTGGGGCGTAGATGTTAATAAGCCGAAGCTCTTGCCCCTTCATGAGGACATCTAAGATCAGGCACCTCCCCATTTCTAACTCAATAACCCGTCTGCATTCAACAGGAGCGGTAAAAAGGACCGCCACCCCACTATACGGCTCAGCCGCAAGAGACCAGTGGGAGGGGCCACGCCTCCACTCTCTCCTGGCTTTTACCAGGGAGGCTAGATCTGACAACCTGGTCTCCTGTAAAAAGAAAATGTCGGCATCAACACGGCCGAGAAAATCAAAGGCTGCGAATCTAGCCGTATCAGACTTTATGCTGGCACAGTTAATAGATGCCAGCGTCAATGGGGTGAGTGCCGCCATCATGGGTGATTGAGTTAGACGGCCCTAACCCCCTCATTTCTGTTTTTTCTTCACCCCCTCATCCCCAGATGAGGAGGCTTCTTTCTCTTTGGACCGTTTTTTGGATTCTGATTGGTCCATTTTTGTATCCCCATTTCCACCTGGCTCCGGTTTGGCCCCATCCCCTGAGGAAATTGCCCCATCAGGACAGGGCCCAGTTCCCCCCGGAGGCTCCCCCACTTCAGGCACCCCATCCTCGACCCCCCCCTCCATGGAGGGGGAGGAGATGTCATCAAGGACAGAGTACCGGTTAGACAGATCAATCAGAGGGGGGGCAGGTAAGCTTCCGCTTGGGACCTGGTCCATAGGACGAGGACTAGAGGGCTCCGACCTCTTCTTTCTCCCTTTACTGCCCTTTTTTTTGGCCTCTCTTCACCTTCCTCATCCACACTTTCATAGTGGGAGGAATCGGAAAGATCGGCCTTGCTGCCCTCTTCTTTACAGATTCTCCCCATTTCCTCATCCAGCACATTCTCCCCCAGGGTCTCAGCAGTTTCAGGACTAACCTCTGGAGCAGGGTCAGAAGCTACCCCTGCCACATGGGAACTCTCCAGTTCCCTGCTCCTTCTCCGATTAGCCTCCCGCCTCAGCTTGGCGGGACTTTTCCTCTTCACGGACCCTGTTGCACCTTCTCCCGCACTCGTGCCCTCCCCAGCTGAGGCAACATTACTGCTCTCCCCAGCCAAGGTGACCGTCGCACGGGCAAAGGCGCTAGGACAACGGCTTAAAGGGTGTCCTAAGACACCACACAGATGACACCGGATCTGCCTACAGGATGCGGCAAGATGACCTACCCCACCGCACAGTGCACAGACCTGCACAGTACAGGCTGCGCTAAAGTGAGTGGGGCTGCCACACCTGTGACAGACCTTGGGCTGCCCCTGGTAGAAAATTTGGATTCTGTCTCTCCCAAGAAAAGCAGCTGATGGGATGTGGGCAACAGTGCTCCCCGAACGCTTAAGTTTGACGGAAAACGTCCAGGCCCCAGACCAGATCCCATGTTCGTCATAGTTCTTTTTCGGCATGTCCGTCACATCACCATATCTGCTGAGCCAGGTCATGATGTCATAGCAAGATAGTGACTCGTTACGTGTCAATACGGTCACTTTCTTGGCCAGATTCTGACGGGATATCGCCTTTACAGCGAAATCCCGCCAGCCGGGCTCGCTTTTCACCACCTCATAGTTCGACCAGAAAAGTTCCAAACCCTCCGGTCGAACGAAGCTGATGTCAAACTCGGAAGTACCGTAGGGGTGGATCAGGGCAAAGATGTCACTTGCCCTAAATTCCATCTGGAGGAGGAGCTCAACCACCTTTCCCCGAGGGGGACACGCATCTTCGCCCCTCCACACCAAACGGACCACATTCCTACGGCCACTTTCCTGCCCGGATGTTGGGAGGGACCAGACCACCTCCCCGTTTTGTTCTCGGAAGGCGCCTAAGCCATGTCTTTCTATCCAAAAAGACAGGTCAACCTCACCCCTCCCCTCTACATGGATTGACCTGTCTCCCCTACGTAGAGCCTCCAGGAGGCGCTGTTGCAAGTGACCCCCAGAGCCAGATGGAGATGGAGATCCCCCTGATCCCCCGGCAGTGACGCTGGCATAGCTTCTGGGAGAAGCAGCCACTACCGGGGGGGCAGTCGAACCAGAACCAGACCCCAAACCAGGACCCTTGTTCCTAATGTAAGCCTCAGCCATAACACCCCTCTTTTGCATACCACTACTACTCCTCACCTGTATTTCACAAACACCCCTCTCTTGCACCCCACTTGCACCCATCTCTTGCACCCCGCTTGCACCCCTCTCCAGGACCCCGCTTGCACCCCTCTCTTGCACTCTGCTCCCTTCATCCATACTGCTACTACAACTCCTCCCATGCACACTGCCATAACTCACATCCTGCACATTACCATTTTTATTCACATTTTTGCTCTCACTTCCACTCTTGTGTACACTCTCCCTTGATGTGTTACAGGCCGGGCTGGCTGGGTCTATTATGATTAAAGCTGGGGCTTAATGATTGGAGCTGCACGGCTCTTCTGTCCAGTGTCTTTGGGCACAGACACAGACTCCGCCCCATCATAGGTGGCCCCGCCCCATCGCACGCCGCCACAGATTTTGACGGGAGCTGTCCCTCCGGACGCACTCCCGCCCCGCCTACTGCGGCTGACGCGCAGGGAACCTCCTCCTTCACAGTGCCAGGATCGGTACCGACTGCATCACCTAGGGGACCGCCCCCTGAACCAACAAGGTCCGGTGCCCGAACACTCCCCCCCCTCACAGGGGAGTGCCCTGCAGTGCCAGGACCTGTACCGCCCCCCGAACAAGGGAATCTGCCACCATTTTCTGGTGCCTGGGCACCCTCCCCCCTCACAGGAGGGTGCCCTTTTTTTTCTATCGCACCCGCGGCCATTTTGGGTGCACTACTGTATCCCCCATGCTGGCCCCGCTCCACTACAGAAACGGGGTCTGGCAGGTTGGGGGACCCAGCACCCTGAATCGGCTTCTCAGCTGACTCAGACTGCTGGAAAGAAGAAAAGACAAACTTAACTTGTCCTTGCGTTTTCTTCCTCTTCCTGCCCTTCGCTTTTTTATTCTTCCTCTCCTCCTCTGGGCCTAAATCCTCTCCAAAAGAGAAGTTTTCCAGACGGGTGGGGGACTCCTGCATTACAATCGCCCGCAGGAGACCCCCATCTGCCAAGCCGCTGCCTTGACTGCAGTCACTGCCATCATCATTATCATCATCATCATCACTGGAGGTAGGTAAGGCCACCTGAGCCGGGTTCACACGGTCTTCACTCAGGGTAAGTGGGGGGTCAGGGGTAGCAGTGGTGTCACGCACAGAATTAGTATCCATATCCCCCTCACTCACATTGCTCTCCTCACCTCCTTCACCTTCCTCCATCTCCTCCTCCTCACTCTGGCAATCATCATCATCATCTCTGGAGACCGGCATACCAGAGAAACGAGCACCATGGACAAATTTCTCACGGAAAATGCCGGCACCTTCCACAATGTCAGACCTCATCCGCACAATCTCCTCCACTTTTTTCTTTAATGTTTTTACCTTAGCGGCAAATGCTGCCTTCTTGGCCCTGGATGACTGATCCACTTGGTATCGGGCAAATTTTTAATCCGCTCTTATTCCTCTGAGCTGCTTCCCAAGCTCCTCATATTGAGCCATCTTGGCCTGCATTCTGGATGTGAATATTGCCAGGGATTCCCTTGGCCCCTTTACCCCCCATTGCTGAGGTTCTGGGGAAACTGATGTAGACGCCTTTACTCCATTCCTCTGCCTGGATGAGCTTCTTGGCCTGGATGAACTTTTTCTAGAAGCTTTGCAGCTCCCAGCTGGGGATGGGGGAGGGGGCCCCACATTGCTGTGGGCCCTGGTCGATCTTCTGACCCCATCCTGGCTACTGGCCGTTGCATGTTCGCGCACACACCCCTCCGGCCTAGAACGGGGAGCGCAAAATGAAGTCCTGGATTCCCGGGGCTCCATAGCAGAGACCCCTACCCAGGAGTCTGCCACACACCTGGGGAGGGGCGGAAGAAAAGTCTGCTTCTCTGGAAGTTTGCTGGAAGTCACAGGAGCACAGACACACCCAACCTTACTCCAGAGCTGGACTCACTATTCTGCTGGTGGGGTCACTATGTACATACATTACATTACCAAATGTTGTAGGGTCGTGCAAAATTTAGTGGCCACGCTCCCTTTTCCCCCTCCTTTTTGTGGCTCCACCCTCAGCCACGCCCATGACTCGTACCCTAGATCTTTTGAAGACCTAGCAATGCCCCTGCATCAGTGTCTCTCTTCACATAATGCTAGATAAGGTGGAAGAGACAGCTGCTGGACAACTGTAAAGTCTGAAACTAGTTTGATCATTATTAAAGTAGTTAAAATAAAAATAGAAAACATACTTTTGTATGTAAAATGAATGCCGTCAGCAGATCTGAAGCAACTACCCCTACATACGTTTCACTATGGCTTCCCTCTGAGGAAGCCATAGAGAAACGTAAGTAGGGGTAGATGGTACAGAGCTGCTGACGGCATTCATTTTAATTTTACTCTACTATACTTTTAGTTGACATATAAGTAAAATTTGCACCAAGTGTCATAAATTTATATCGAATGATAGAAGTATATAGGGTCGGCACTCTAGGCACTACTAGGCATTCAGCAGCAACTGGACACTAAAATACTATGCAAGGTTTTTGGTGCTCAGCATAACGAAGAAATACATTGTAACCACTCACTTGAACAAAAAGTCCACGGCACTCGAAGATAGATGCAAATAAAAATCCTCTTTATTGGCTCACAGCAGGTAACCATGGGATGGCAGATCAGAACACTGGTGTGGTGTGTTGTTCTAATCTGCCATCCTGTGGTTACCTGCTGTAAGCCAATAAAGCATATTTTTATTTGCATCTATCTTCGAGTGCCGTGGACTTCTTGTTCAAGTGAGTGTCAAATTATATCGAGCCAATGAAATGATGCTGGAACATACATACAGTGGAGATCAAAAGTTTGGGCACCCCAGGTAAAAATTTGTATTAATGTGCATAAAGAAGCCAATGAAAGATGGAAAAATCTCCAAAAAAGCATCAAATTACAGATTAGACATTCTTATAATATGTCAACAAAAGTTAGATTTTATTTCCATCATTTACACTTTCAAAATAACAGAAAACAAAAAAATGGCGTCTGCAAAAGTTTGGGCACCCTGCAGAGTTAATATTTTGTACTGCCCTCTTTGGCAAGTATCACAGCTTGTAAACACTTTTTGTAGCCAGCCAAGAGTCTTTCAATTCTTGTTTGAGGTATCTTTGCCCATTCTTCCTTACAAAAGTCTTCCAGTTCTTTGAGATTTCTGGGCTGTCTGTCACGCACTGCTCTTTTGACCCCTTAAGGACGCAGGATGTAAATGTACATCCTGGTGAGCTGGTACTTAACGCACCAGGACATACATTTAGGCCCTAAGCATAACCACGAGCATTGGAGCAATGCCCGGATCACGTGTGGCAGGTTCCGGCTGCTGATCGCAGCCAGGGACCTGCCAGTAATGGCGGACATCCCCGATCCCACGAATGTCAGCCATTAACCCCTCAGATGCCGTGATCAATACAGATCAAGGCATCTGCAGCATCGCGGTCACTAAAATGGATGATCGGATCACACACAGCACTGCCACGGTGATCCAATCATTCAGAATGGCAGACCTGCCTCTGCTGCCTTCCCGGGGTGTTCTGCTCTGATCTGCCTTCCCGCAGACCAGAGCAGAAGATGACCGATAACACTGATCAGTGCTATGTCCTATACATAGCACTGAACAGTATAAGCAATCAAATGATTGCTATAAATAGTCCCCTATGGGGACTTTTAAAGTGTAAAAATAAAAGTAAAAAAATAAAGTAAAAAAATGTGAAAAACCCACTCCCCCAATAAAAACGTAAATTGTCCCATTTTCCCTATTTCACCCCCAAAAAATGTTAAAAACATATTTTATATACATATTTGGTATCGCCACGTGCGTAAATATCTGAACAATTAAAATAAAATGTTAATAATACTATAAGGTGAACGGCGTGAACATACAGATCCTGGTGAAAAAAATGAGCCCTCATACTGCCGCTTATACGGAAAAATTAAAAAGTTATACGTCTTCAAAATAGGGGGATTTTAAACGTTCTTATTTGGCTAAAAAGTTTGTGATTTTTTTTTTTACCGCAACAGTAATAGAAATGTATGTTATCATGGGTATAATTATATATATATTTTTTTTTTGCAATAGGATTTTATTAGAAATATTTCAAAAGGCATAAAACAGCAATACAATAAGCAATGCTACAAGATAAACATCACAGTATAGCGTATCAGGTCCAGATATGAATCAAACAGCATGATGGCATACATCAGAAAGGTAAATCATTAGGTAGCTAACAGCTCGTCAGTGTACTACAGTCCTAGAGCTAAGTCAACTGCGAGGTCATGCGGTAGGGGACGTGTCACTGACCAGTCTATTTTGTGGCTAACACACAGACGCTAACGACGAGTCCTATAATGGGTGTGTGCAACATAAGAAAGTCTAGGCAGAGATCTGCGTGTATCTGGCCAGAGCCAACTGTGTTAGGCTGAACATCAGGAGCATAATTGCAACAACTACATAATCCAAAAACAGGAGAAAGGGAGAGAGGGTATAGGGCGCAGGAAGGCAGAGGAAAGGAAAAGAGGGGAAGAGAAAGAGGGAGGAACAGAAGAGGGGAGGTGGAAGAGGGTGGGAGAGCGGGGGAGAGAATGAAGAGGGGGAAGGGGAAGAGGGGTGAGCAGGAGTAACCAGGGCACACAGAGACATACCTCTCAAGAAAGCGAACGCGGGCGAAGTAGTTGGGGCTGGACGGGTAACACGCATGAGAAACGTAGGGGGGTGGGGGAGAGTTACTATGTCTAAGACGCCAGATGAAATCGCCAGATGAGACAAACGAGACCCAAGGGTCCCATATCAGGTGGTGAGCGTTAGAACGACGCTTGGAATCGGCAATGAGTTCTTCCATATGATGGAGATGTGTAACCTCTTGGGCCCATGCAGAGAGGGTGTGTGGTGGTGGTGGGGTGGTATTTTTCCACAGTCTCGGGATCACTGATCTCGCTGCCAACAGCAAGTATCTAATAAGTCAGGCCGACCATCTGGGAATAGAGGAAGGGAGGATGGAAAGTAACAAGGATGCGGGGGTTCGCTCAAGACGTACAGTCAACAGTTTGTGAATGACATCCAGGACACTGTCCCAGAAGGGAGCCAGCGCAGGGCAGTGTACCCAAATATGGGACATCGAGCCTCCTCTTTCACTACATCTCCAGCAAACATCCATCACACCTGGGTAGATGCGAGATAGGGTAGCTGGTACTCTATACCATTTGATGAGTACTTTGTAATTTGTCTCCACCGCCTTACATGAGACAGATGTCTTATGCCAGTGTTTAAGAGCCATTGCCCATTCCTCATCCGTAAATTGGCAGTCAAGTTCCCTCTCCCAGCTACCCCGGTAGGATGAACGTTCCTCAATGTGAGAGTCCAGGAGAAGAGCATAAATTTGTTTGACCGGGTGACACACAGTGGCGTGTGAGCAGTATAGGGTCTCGTATGGGGTAAGGGGGCGTTGCAGGTGCAACTTTGCATTACAGGTAGTAAAGAAATGCTGCAATTGTAAGTATTGGAAGTGATAAACAGGTGACGGAGGGAGGTGGCCTACGAGGTCAACCAAAGGTTTGACCCCCAAGGCATCTATGAAGGCGTTGAAGGAAGCACCCTCATTTTTGTGGCGACCAAGGAAGGCAGGGGAGAGCAGGGCCGGAAGGAAGGAGGGGTTATTGAATACAGGCATAAGGGTTATTGAATACAGGCCCAACCCCCCCCCCTCCCCCCCGTCTCCTTACGTCTAGTCAGGGTGAATCGAGATATCCTCGGATGCGAGTGTGCCCAGACGAAGCCAGAAAGGAGCCAAGCGAGACATCCAAAAAACGATTTGGAGGGGCAGATCGGGATGCTAGAGAAGAGGTATAGAAGCCTCAGTAGTACATTCATTTTTATGATGTTTATCCTCCCCAGCCAAGAAAAGTCCCTTCGCTCCCATCTGGCCAGGTCCGATTTGAGGGTCTGTAACAAGGGGGGGAAGTTGAGATGGAAAGTGTCCTTGAGATCACTGAGCACCTGCACACCCAAGTAGGTGAGGGACGTGGGGCACTAAGTAACAAGTCATCTGCGAAAGCAGAACATTTATGATGGGATGAAGCCATTGGGAAGCCCCTGACATCAGGGTTATTACGGATTGCCACTAGCAAGTGTTCCATGCATAGAACAAACAATAGAGGGGACAGGGGGCATCCCTGCCTCGTCCCATTATAAATGTGAAAAGGAAGAGAGAGTTGGCCATTTACTCTGACCTGTGCCTGATGGTTCGTGTACAGAGCCATTATACGTCCCATCATACAAGAGCCCAGTCCAATTTGGGAGAGGGTAGCCCTCAAGAAGCCCCGATCCAAGCGATCGAAGGCTTTCTCAGCATCTAGGGAAAGGAGGCACAGGGGAACACCCGCTCGACGCGCGTTGTGAATTACCGAAAAGGTAGGCAAGGTGTTGTCCCCAGCCTCCCTGCCCCGGATGAAATCAAGCTGATCAGCATGAACAAGGGCGACCATATGAGGAGCCAGCCTGTTGGAGATCAGTTTGGCAAATAATTTAGTGTCGTTATTCAATAGGGAGATGGGGCGGTAGTTTTGGCACAGCGTAGGGTCTTTGTCACCCTTTGGAATTACCGTAATAAAGGCTCTTAGGATCGAGTGAGGAGGGGGGGGACTGAATCAGAGATGTCGTTAAAAGCAGAAAGAAGGGAAGGCACCAATTCTGACCCAAGGAACTTATAGAACCTGGCCGTATATCTGTCAGGACCCGGGCCCTTGCCGGCCGGCAGAGAGGAGATAGTAGAACTCAGTTCCTCCGGTGAGAATGGCGCCTCCAGGGCGGAAACAACATCTGCCGATAGGGTAGGCAGTGCCGTAGAAGCAATATAGGACAGAAGGGAAGGAGCGTTACCATCAGGAGAAGAGCAGGACTGAGGGGAAGGAAGATGGTACAAGCCAGCGTAGTACGCACAAAATGTCTTCAGGATATCAGGGGTGAGGTGAGTGAGAGAACCCAAGTGATCTCGAATCGCAGGGACGAAGAGAGAAGCTCTCTTTAGTCTCAGCGCTCTTGCTAACATTCGGCAGGGTTTGTTTCCCCATTCGTAGAAGGACCTCCCCACTAACTGCCTGTAGTATCAGTGTTTTGCGCCGAGCAAGGCTAAAATGTCTTGCCGTACGCGAATGATATCACGTAGCAATTGGTCCATTTTGGATCTCTTGTGCAAGGATTCTAGTCTGCGTAACTCCAGGTGAAGGGAAGTCAGTTTGGCCGATGCCTCCCTCTTAAGCCTCGCCCCATGCTTTATCAGGACCCCTCTCAAGACGCATTTTAGCATTTCCCACTTAATGAGTGGGGAGGTAGGATCAGAGCTATCATCCGAGTGGAAGTGAGTGATCTTTTCTTTAAGCTATTGGGTGCAAAGGGGATCCAGGAGGAGGGATTCATTAAGTTTCCAGGTCGCATTGGGTTTGGCAAAGGAGGGAAGCGTGAAAGCAAACCTCACAGGGGCGTGGTCAGAGAATGTTATGAGGTCGATAGAGGCTTTTGATACCGAGGGGAGGAGACTATGTGGGCAGAAGACGTAATCTTTGCGGGAGTAAGAGTTGTGGGGATGGGAATAAAACGTGTAATCTCTGTCAAGCGGGTGTAGGCACCGCCAAATATCGCTCAATTGTAGTTCATGGAGCTTGGCGCGGATCAATCTTAACCTGGAGTTAGAGAGGAAGGAGTGGCCCGTGGAGGTATCAAGGGAAGGGAACAAGGGGAGATCAAAATCACCACACAACAAGATGTGGCAAGTCGCATACGCGGCTAATGCCTCCAGGGTACTGAACAGGAAAGAAGCCTGGTCTCGATTCGGTGCATAGATCGTGGCTATCGTGAGTTTGTGGCCAGACAGCTCACAGTTAACAAACTGACTCCCATGCCAGGTTAGAAGCCTCCTAAGTCAGGGCCTGAGCCGAAGCTCTCACAGGGTGCGTCCGGCAGCCAGCGTGTCAAGCCACGCCCACCATGGGTATCATTTTAATCGTATTGACCCAAAGAAGAAAGAACACATGTAATTTTTACCGTAAATTGTACGGCGTGAAAACAAAACCTTCCAAAATTAGCAAATTGCGTTTTTCTTTTTAATTTCCCCACACAAATAGTATTTTTTGGTTGCTCCATACATTTTATGGTAAAGTGAGTGAGGGCATTACAAGGGACAACTGGCCACGCAAAAAAAAAAGCCCTCATACTAGTATGTGGATGAAAATATAAAAGAGTTATGATTTTTTGAAGGCGAGGAGGAAAAAATAAAAACGTAAAAATAAAATTGTCTGAGTCCTTAAGGCCCAAATGGGCTAAGTCCTTAAGGGGTTAAGGTCTATCCATAGATTTTCAATTATGTTGAGGTCAGGAGATTGTGAAGGCCATGGCAAAACCTTCAGTTTACGCCTCTTGATGTAATCCCCTGTGGATTTTGAGGTGTGTTTAGGATCATTATCCATTTGTAGAAGCCATCCTCTCTTTAACTTCAGCTTTTTCACAGATGGCATCAAGTTATCATCCAAAATTTGCTGAAATTTTATTTAATCCATTTTTCCTTCTACTCGTGAGATGTTCCCTGTTCCACTGGCTGCAATACAACTCCAAAGCATGATTGATTTACCCCCATGTTTAACAGTTGGACAGAGGTACCTTTGCTCATTCCGGCCAAAAAGTTTAATTTTTACCTCATTGGTCCACAGAACTTGTTTCCAAAATGCATCAGGCTTGTCTATATGTTAAATTTCAAAGTTCAAATGCTGATTTTTGTGGTGAGGACGTAGAAGAGGGTTTCTTCTGATGACTCTTCCATGAAGACCATATTTGTACAAGTATCTCTTTATAGTGGAATAGTGTACCACAACTCCAGAGTCTGCCAGATCTTTCTGGAAATCTAAAAGGAAAGCAGAAGGTGCTCCATGTGCGGAATCAGCAGGTCAGGCCCATAGGGGGGGGGGGGGGGGGGGGGGGAGAAATCTATCCCACGCTGCTTACCAGAGTTGGTTGTGTGCACACACACAACAACGGGAAGCGCCTGAATAATTATGTGTCCTCATCCGCAGCCCTCCTTGAGACAGAATAGCCAGGAGATAGACCATAGGAATAGGAGATGTCGGCGCTGGATTAAGAAGCCAGGAGAGGTAGTAGCATAAAATCAAGGTAGATTTATTGGATGCAACGCGTTTCACTGCGCATACGCAGCTTCCTCAGGCATAACAGGATTGGGCTCTCATGGGGTATAAATACCTCCATGCGTTAACCCTTTATATTACATAAAAAAGTTGTGTATACAAAAAGTATAAATAAAACATGAACATTGCATAAAATACATTTCGCTCTCAATATCATATAACGTACGTATAACATACAGCAGTCTAAAATTCAGAATGATATACCAATTATATCAAAAACACAAAAGGATATGTTATATATAAATAGGTAACTTCATTAAGGGTTAATATCCCCCAAGAACACAGACCGCGTACACGCTTCTCAGATCCAGGATCCTGAATCTTGGGGCGAAGCCGCAGAATCTGAACGGGGGATATGAAGAGAAACAGCCATTCAATCTGTAGACACCAAATAGCTCACGATCTCACGCCTCTTGATGTAACCCCTGTGGATTTCGAGGTGTGTTTAGGATCATTATCCATTTGTAGAAGCCATCCTCTCTTTAACTTCAGCTTTTTCACTGATGGTCTCAAGATATCATCCAAAATTTGCTGAAATGTTATTGAATCCATTTTTCCTTCTACTCGTGAGATGTTCCCTGTGCCACTGGCTGCAATACAACCCCAAAGCATGATTGATCCACCCCCATGTTTAACAGTTGGTCAGAGGTTCTTTTCATTAAATTCTGTTTCCCTTCTTCTCCAAACGTACCTTTGCTCATTCCGGCCAAAAAGTTTAATTTTTACCTCATCGGTCCACAGAACTTGTTTCCAAAATGCATCAGGCTTGTCTATATGTTAAATTTCAAAGTTCAAATGCTGATTTTTGTGGTGAGGACGTAGAAGAGGGTTTCTTCTGATGACTCTTCCATGAAGACCATATTTGTACAAGTATCTCTTTATAGTGGAATAGTGTACCACAACTCCAGTGTCTGCCAGATCTTTCTGGAAATCTAAAAGGAAAGCAGAAGGTGCTCCATGTGCGGAATCAGCAGGTCAGGCCCATAGGGGGGGGGGGAGAAATCTATCCCACGCTGCTTACCAGAGTTGGTTGTGTGCACACACACAACAACGGGAAGCGCCTGAATAATTATGTGTCCTCATCCGCAGCCCTCCTTGAGACAGAATAGCCAGGAGATAGACCGTAGGAATAGGAGATGTCGGCGCTGGATTAAGAAGCCAGGAGAGGTAGTAGCATAAAATCAAGGTAGATTTATTGGATGCAACGCGTTTCACTGCGCATACGCAGCTTCCTCAGGCATAACAGGATTGGGCTCTCATGGGGTATAAATACCTCCATGCGTTAACCCTTTATATTACATAAAAAAGTTGTGTATACAAAAAGTATAAATAAAACATGAACATTGCATAAAATACATTTCGCTCTCAATATCATATAACGTACGTATAACATACAGCAGTCTAAAATTCAGAATGATATACCAATTATATCAAAAACACAAAAGGATATGTTATATATAAATAGGTAACTTCATTAAGGGTTAATATCCCCCAAGAACACAGACCGCGTACACGCTTCTCAGATCCAGGATCCTGAATCTTGGGGCGAAGCCGCAGAATCTGAACGGGGGATATGAAGAGAAACAGCCATTCAATCTGTAGACACCAAATAGCTCACGATCTCACGCCTCTTGATGTAACCCCTGTGGATTTCAAGGTGTGTTTAGGATCATTATCCATTTGTAGAAGCCATCCTCTCTTTAACTTCAGCTTTTTCACTGATGGCCTCAAGATATCATCCAAAATTTGCTGAAATGTTATTGAATCCATTTTTCCTTCTACTCGTGAGATGTTCCCTGTGCCACTGGCTGCAATACAACCCCAAAGCATGATTGATCCACCCCCATGTTTAACAGTTGGTCAGAGGTTCTTTTAATTAAATTCTGTTTCCCTTCTTCTCCAAACGTACCTTTGCTCATTGCGGCCAAAAAGTAAAATTTTTACCTCATCGGTCCACAGAACTTGTTTCCAAAATACATCAGGCTTGTCTATATGTTAAATTTCAAAGTTCAAATGCTGATTTTTGTGGTGAGGACGTAGAAGAGGGTTTCTTCTGATGACTCTTCCATGAAGACCATATTTGTACAAGTATCTCTTTATTAGAAAGAAATTGTCCAGCACTGTAAGCACGATGCAAGGATGGTTTATTGTAAAATCACACAGCAAACAGCAACAGGGTTCATGAAGTGTCGCGTTTCAGCGACCAAGGTTGCTGAAACGCGTCACTTCACGATCCCTGTTACTGTTTGCTGTGTGATTTTACAATAAACCATCCTTGCATCGTGCTTACAGTGCTGGACAATTTATTTTTACTATTGGCTGTGTTCGTGGTGTCTGCACGAGTCCGTGCACGGAGGCGGCGGTGGTGAGCTGAACGACAACCTGTTTTGCATTCAGTATCTCTTTATAGTGGAATAGTGTACCACAACTCCAGTGTCTGTCAGATCTTTCTGGAGGGATTGTGCAGTCAAACGTGGGTTTTGGATAGTTTTTCTCACAATCCTGCGAGCTGTTCTGTCTGATATTTTTCTTGGTCTTCCAGATCTTGCTTTAACTTCCTCTGTTCCTGATGACTGCCATTTTGTAATTACATTCCGAACAGAGAATATTGACATCTGAAAACGTTTTGCTGTCTTATTATAGCCTTCTCCAGCTTTGTGAGCGTCAACTATTTTCAGTTTCAGATTTCTAGACAACTGCTTAGAAGAACCTATGGTGCTGATTGTTGGGGCAAGGTCAGATGAGTCTGGGCATTTAAAATCTTTGAGATTGACATCACCTGGTCTTCCCAGATGATGATTGAGAACAATCCATGACACTGGCAGGTCTCAGCTTTGCAAAGGGGGCAGTGCATGCTCTAAATTCTGCAGGGTGCCCAAACTTTTGCAGACATCATTTTTTTGTTTTCTGTTATTCTGAAAATGTAAATGATGGAAATAAAATCTAACTTTTGCTGACATATTATAAGAATGTCTAATCTGTAATTTGATGCCTTTTGGAGATTTTTCAATCTTTCCTTGGCTTCTTTATGCACATTAATACAAATTTTTACCTGTGGTGCCCAAACCTTTGATCCCCACTGTACATATAACATACTTAAACACACATACACACTTTGAGTGATATATGTATTTATTTATTTATCTATCTATCTATTATGCTTCAAGTTAAATATTTGGATTAAAGTATGCCAAATATCAAACTCTATTATGGAAGTGACTTATTCTGTGTCCAGGTTTTAGTTTATAGTCAGATGAAACATTGCACTCCATAGACTATAATGTAGCCCATTTTCTGTTGTATTATTTAAGGACTGGAGATAGTCCTCTATTAGAGATCCACATGAGATTACAATCATCCCAGTGGTCCATCTGGAGTGTTGTTTGAAATATCTTTCTGTCAAATTGAGGAAAGGCTTGTCACCTGTCCTGATGACCAATATCATTATTCTTAAAGGGGTACTCCACTGGAAAACATTATTATTATATTTTTTAAATCAACTGGTGCTAGAAAGTTAAACAAATTGGTGAATTACTAATATATATATAAAAAAAAACAAAAAAACAAAAAAAACAATCCTTTAGACAATAAAAATATAAATAAATAGTAAAACGTAATAAAAAAATGTTGCACTTTTTTAAGTAGTAGAACATAGCAAACGTATACAAATGTGCCATAATCATGCTAAATAACGCTAACAAGTACTTTTTTGTTTATTTTTCATTATCCCACTATTTTAAAAAATGATGGCTCTTGAAGGTGGTGATAAAAAAAAGAAAAACATAATTAAGAAAAACTTTGACTCTAAAAATTGCTACATCATCAAAGGGTTAAATGCAAGGATCAAGCAAAGTAAATCAAGTCTTTAATTGAAGAATAAAGGAATCCAGTGCAGGTTCTTGTGCAATAAGAACTAATATTTATTTTCACCACAACAGAGCAGAATACAAGTGACACTGTTACGCCGAGCGCTCCGGGTCCCCGCTCCTCCCCGGAGCGCTCGCTACACTCTCGCTATTGCAGCGCTCCGGTCAGATCCACTGACCCGGTGCGCTGCGATCCTGCCTCCAGCCGGGATGCGATTCGCGATGCGGGTGGCGCCCGATCGCGATGCGCACCCCGGCTCCCGTACCTGACTCGCTCTCCGTCGGTCCTGTCCCGGCGCGCGCGGCCCCGCTCCCTAGGGCGCGCGCACGCCGGGTCTCTGCGATTTAAAGGGCCACTGCGCCGCTGATTGGCGCAGTGGTTCTAATCAGTGTGTTCACCTGTGCACTCCCTATGTATACCTCACTTCCCCTGCACTCCCTCGCCGGATCTTGTTGCCATTGTGCCAGTGAAAGCGTTTCCTTGTGTGTTCCTAGCCTGTGTTCCAGACCTCCTGCCGTTGCCCCTGACTACGATCCTTGCTGCCTGCCCCGACCTTCTGCTACGTCCGACCTTGCTTCTGTCTACTCCCTTGTACCGCGTCTATCTTCAGCAGTCAGAGAGGTTGAGCCGTTGCTAGTGGATACGACCTGGTCACTACCGCCGCAGCAAGACCATCCCGCTTTGCGGCGGGCTCTGGTGAACACCAGTAGTGACTTAGAACCGGTCCACTAGCACGGTCCACGCCAATCCCTCTCTGGCACAGAGGATCCACCTTCTGCCAGCCGGCATTGTGACAGTAGATCCGGCCATGGATCCCGCTGAAGTTCCTCTGCCAGTTGTCGCCGACCTCACCACGGTGGTCGCCCAGCAGTCACAACAGATAGCGCAACAAGGCCACCAGCTGTCTCAACTGACCGTGATGCTACAGCAGCTACTACCTCAGCTTCAGCAATCATCTCCTCCGCCAGCTCCTGCACCTCCTCCGCAGCGAGTGGCCGCTTCCGGCCTACGACTATCCTTGCCGGATAAATTTGATGGGGACTCTAAATTTTGCCGTGGCTTTCTTTCTCAATGTTCCCTGCACTTGGAGATGATGTCGGACCAGTTTCCTACTGGAAGGTCTAAGGTGGCTTTCGTAGTCAGCCTTCTGTCTGGAAAAGCTCTGTTATGGGCCACACCGCTCTGGGACCGCAATGACCCCGTCACTGCCTCCGTACACTCCTTCTTCTCGGAAATTCGAAGTGTCTTTGAGGAACCTGCCCGAGCCTCTTCTGCTGAGACTGCCCTGTTGAACCTGGTCCAGGGTAATTCTTCCGTTGGCGAGTACGCCGTACAATTCCGTACTCTTGCTTCAGAACTATCCTGGAATAATGAGGCCCTCTGCGCGACCTTTAAAAAAGGCCTATCCAGCAACATTAAAGATGTTCTGGCCGCACGAGAAATCCCTGCTAACCTACATGAACTCATTCATCTAGCCACTCGCATTGACATGCGTTTTTCCGAAAGGCGTCAGGAGCTCCGCCAGGATATGGACTTTGTTCGCACGAGGCGTTTTTTCTCCCCGGCTCCTCTCTCCTCTGGTCCCCTGCAATCCGTTCCTGTGCCTCCCGCCGTGGAGGCTATGCAAGTTGACCGGTCACGCCTGACACCTCAAGAGAGGACACGACGCCGCATGGAGAATCTCTGCCTGTACTGTGCCGGTACCGAACACTTCCTGAAGGATTGTCCTATCCGTCCTCCCCGCCTGGAAAGACGTACGCTGACTCCGCACAAAGATGAGACAGTCCTTGATGTCAACTCTGCTTCTCCACGTCTTACTGTGCCTGTGCGGATATCTGCCTCTACCTTCTCCTTCTCTACTATGGCCTTCTTGGATTCCGGATCTGCAGGAAATTTTATCTTGGCCTCTCTCATCAACAGGTTCAACATCCCGGTGACCAGTCTCGCCAGACCCCTCTACATCAATTGTGTTAACAATGAAAGATTGGACTGTACCATACGTTTTCGCACGGAGCCCCTCCTAATGTGCATCGGACCTCATCACGAAAAAATTGAGTTTTTGGTCCTCCCCAATTGCACTTCTGAAATTCTCCTTGGACTACCCTGGCTTCAACACCATTCTCCAACCCTGGATTGGTCCACAGGGGAGATCAAGAGTTGGGGTACCTCTTGTTTCAAGGACTGCCTTAAACCGGTTCCCAGTACTCCCTGCCGTGACCCTGTGGTTCCCCCTGTAACCGGTCTCCCTAAGGCCTATATGGACTTTGCTGATGTATTTTGCAAAAAACAAGCTGAGACTCTACCTCCTCACAGGCCTTATGACTGTCCTATTGACCTCCTCCCGGGCACTACTCCACCCCGGGGCAGAATTTATCCTCTGTCCGCCCCAGAGACTCTTGCTATGTCTGAGTACATCCAGGAAAATTTAAAAAAGGGCTTTATCCGCAAATCCTCCTCTCCTGCCGGAGCTGGATTTTTCTTTGTGTCCAAAAAAGATGGCTCCCTACGTCCTTGCATTGACTACCGCGGTCTTAATAAAATCACGGTAAAGAACCGCTATCCTCTACCTCTTATCTCTGAACTCTTTGATCGCCTCCAAGGTGCCCACATCTTTACCAAACTGGACTTAAGAGGTGCTTATAATCTCATCCGCATCAGGGAGGGGGATGAATGGAAAACGGCATTTAACACTAGAGATGGACACTTTGAGTATCTGGTCATGCCCTTTGGCCTGTGCAACGCCCCTGCCGTCTTCCAAGACTTTGTTAATGAAATTTTTCGTGATCTCTTATATTCCTGTGTTGTTGTGTATCTGGACGATATTCTGATTTTTTCCGCCAACCTAGAAGAACACCGCCAACATGTCCGCATGGTTCTTCAGAGACTTCGTGACAATCAATTTTATGCCAAAATGGAGAAATGTCTGTTTGAATGTCAATCTCTTCCTTTCCTAGGATACTTGGTCTCTGGCCGGGGACTACAAATGGATCCAGACAAACTCTCTGCCGTCTTAGATTGGCCACGCCCCTCCGGACTCCGTGCTATCCAACGTTTTTTGGGGTTCGCCAATTATTACAGACAATTTATTCCTCATTTTTCCACCATTGTGGCCCCTATCGTGGCTTTAACCAAAAAGAATGCCAATCCTAAGTCATGGCCTCCTCAAGCGGAAGACGCCTTTAAACGGCTCAAGGCTGCCTTTTCTTCTTCTCCCGTGCTCTCCAGACCTGACCCATCTAAACCCTTCCTATTGGAGGTTGATGCCTCCTCAGTAGGAGCTGGAGCGGTTCTTCTACAAAAAAATTCTTCCTGGCATGCTGTTACTTGTGGGTTTTTTTTCTAGGACCTTTTCTCCGGCGGAGAGGAACTACTCCATTGGGGATCGAGAGCTACTGGCCATTAAATTAGCACTTGAGGAATGGAGGCATCTGCTGGAGGGAGAATCACAAGAATCTCTCCTATCTCCAGTCTGCCCAACGGCTGAATCCTCGCCATGCCAGGTGGTCTCTGTTCTTTGCCCGGTTTAATTTTGAAATTCACTTTCGCCCTGCCGATAAGAACATTAGGGCCGATGCTCTCTCTCGTTCCTCGGGCGCCTCGGAAGTAGAGCTCTCTCCGCAACACATCATTCCTCCTGACTGCCTGATCTCCACTTCTCCAGCCTCCATCAGGCAAACTCCTCCTGGGAATACCTTCGTCTCTCCACGCCAACGCCTCGGAATCCTCAAATGGGGTCACTCCTCCCATCTCGCAGGCCATGCGGGCATCAAGAAATCCGTGCAACTCATCTCTCGTTTCTATTGGTGGCCGACTCTGGAGACGGATGTTGTTGATTTTGTGCGGGCCTGCACTGTCTGTGCCCGGGATAAGACTCCTCGCCAGAAGCCCGCTGGTCTTCTTCATCCTCTGCCTGTCCCCGAACAGCCTTGGTCTCTGATTGGTATGGACTTTATTACAGACTTACCTCCATCCCGTGGCAACACTGTTGTTTGGGTGGTCGTTGATCGATTTTCCAAGATGGCACATTTTATTCCTCTTCCTGGTCTTCCTTCAGCGCCTCAGTTGGCAAAACAATTTTTTGTACACATTTTTCGTCTTCACGGGTTGCCCACGCAGATCGTCTCGGATAGAGGCGTCCAATTCGTGTCAAAATTCTGGAGGGCTCTCTGTAAACAACTCAAGATTAAATTAAACTTTTCTTCTGCTTATCATCCTCAGTCCAATGGGCAAGTAGAAAGAGTTAACCAGGTCCTGGGTGATTATTTACGGCATTTTGTTTCCTCCCGCCAGGATGACTGGGCAGATCTTCTACCATGGGCCGAATTCTCGTATAACTTCAGAGTCTCTGAGTCTTCTTCCAAATCCCCATTTTTCGTGGTGTACGGCCGTCACCCTCTTCCCCCCCTCCCTACTCCCTTGCCCTCTGGTTTGCCCGCTGTGGATGAAATAACTCGTGATCTTTCCACCATATGGAAAGAGACCCAAAATTCTCTCTTACAGGCTTCATCACGCATGAAGAAGTTTGCTGATAAGAAAAGAAGAGCTCCCCCCATTTTTTCTCCCGGAGACAAGGTATGGCTCTCCGCTAAATATGTCCGCTTCCGTGTTCCCAGCTACAAATTGGGACCACGCTATCTTGGTCCTTTCAAAATTTTGTGCCAGATTAATCCTGTCTCTTACAAACTTCTTCTTCCTCCTTCTCTTCGTATTCCTAATGCCTTTCACGTTTCTCTTCTTAAACCACTCATCATCAACCGTTTCTCTCCCAAACTTGTTTCTCCCACTCCTGTTTCCGGCTCCTCGGACATCTTCTCCGTTAAGGAGATACTGGCCTCCAAGAAAGTCAGAGGGAAAACCTTTTTTTTGGTCGATTGGGAGGGCTGTGGTCCTGAAGAGAGATCCTGGGAACCTGAGGACAATATCCTAGACAAAAGTCTGGTCCTCAGGTGCTCAGGCTCCAAGAAGAGGGGGAGACCCAAGGGGGGGGTACTGTTACGCCGAGCGCTCCGGGTCCCCGCTCCTCCCCGGAGCGCTCGCTACACTCTCGCTATTGCAGCGCTCCGTTCAGATCCACTGACCCGGTGAGCTGCGATCCTGCCTCCAGCCGGGATGCGATTCGCGATGCGGGTGGCGCCCGATCGCGATGCGCACCCCGGCTCCCGTACCTGACTCGCTCTCCGTCGGTCCTGTCCCGGCGCGCGCGGCCCCGCTCCCTAGGGCGCGCGCGCGCCGGGTCTCTGCGATTTAAAGGGCCACTGCGCCGCTGATTGGCGCAGTGGTTCTAATCAGTGTGTTCACCTGTGCACTCCCTATGTATACCTCACTTCCCCTGAACTCCCTCGCCGGATCTTGTTGCCATTGTGCCAGTGAAAGCGTTTCCTTGTGTGTTCCTAGCCTGTGTTCCAGACCTCCTGCCGTTGCCCCTGACTACGATCCTTGCTGCCTGCCCCGACCTTCTGCTACGTCCGACCTTGCTTCTGTCTACTCCCTTGTACCGCGTCTATCTTCAGCAGTCAGAGAGGTTGAGCCGTTGCTAGTGGATACGACCTGGTCACTACCGCCGCAGCAAGACCATCCCGCTTTGCGGCGGGCTCTGGTGAACACCAGTAGTGACTTAGAACCGGTCCACTAGCACGGTCCACGCCAATCCCTCTCTGGCACAGAGGATCCACCTTCTGCCAGCCGGCATCGTGACAGACACGTTTCAGCCGGTTTCACCAGCCTTACTCAAACTAGTGTGCTGATACTGCAGCCATCCTTTTTTTAAGGAGAAAAGACTCATCAACCCGCACAGGTGACACCTGAAGCGGAATGAGTCCACTCCCACAACGGAAATACATAGTACAAAATAAGAAAACATATAATAAAATATACAAAAGTGACTGTGTATAGAAAGGGCAAATTACAGAAAAAAAAGGGAGAAATGAATTACATATAAACAAAATAGATAGATCGGTAAATGCAACTTAGTATTGTATATAATACTGTAAAAATGCCCAAAAAAATATAAAATGGAGATATGCATTATACAAATACAAAATCAATAGATGGATAATACCCAATTGCTGAGATAAAATAAAATAAAACAGGCCAATTTTAATATTTGAACAGACAGGAATATGTATATAAATAATTCTAACAATGCAAAATAACATCCTGTCTGCGATTTAGCCCTTTAGGATGACATGTGTCAAGTTCCAAGATCCAATAGACCTCACAGTCAAATATGTTTTTTATTCCCCCTCTTGGGGGAATTACTCTTTCAATTTCTGACAAAGTCATGGAAGAAAAATCTCCCTGGTGAGCCTCCACACAGTGTTTGGTAACCATGGAGGTGTGACGAGAATTAAGAAGAGCAACATCAGAAATATGTTTTCTAGTTCTAGTTTTTAATGGATTAATAGTGCATCCTACATATTGTACTTTGCATAATGTACAGGAAAACAGGTAAATGACGTGTTATGTGTTACAGTTTATGTACTGCTGCATTTTATAACTTTTTCCAGTGGACTATGGAACAAAATCAATAGTATTATGCATAACCTTGCAGCATGTACATATTCTGGGACCCCACTTGTATGAGCCCTTGGTCGTAAGCCATGTTTTTGTTGCAGATGTTGTGCTACAAAACAAACTAGGTGACAATTTTTTTTCCAATGGTGGGCGCTTTTTTTAGACACACACTTATAATCAGCATCCAATATCAAAGCAAATAAAGGATCACCTGTAATAATAGGCATATATTTATGGATCAGGTTACAAATGGTTCAAAAATCCTGACTATATTGAGTTACAAAAATGATAGGTTTCTTTTGATTAACAACATTGTGTTTGTCTTCTAAAGCAGAACTATGTGAAGAAGAAATTAGATCCGTATGATCTTTATTAATAGCAACAGATCTTACTCTGTTTATATTCCACTTGGGATGACTTCTATGGACACGACAGTTTTAGATATTATCAGCTTCAATATTAAAAAGCTCCATGGAGGAGCAATTTCTTCTGGCACTTATGATCTCCCCCATAGGAAGGTTCCTAATAACATAGGGAGGATGACAAGAGGCAGAATGCTAAATGGTATTAGAAGCAATTTTTTTTACAGAAAGTGGATGTGATAATTTTTCCGAGTACACCATCGCCGAACTAATTAAGATCTAAAAAGGAAATACGTTCCTTACTATGTGTGACTTTAAATTTAAGTCCTAATTGATTGTCATTCAAAAAGGAGGAAAATGCCTGTACGGACAGATAAACAGGAGGTCGTCTATGTAGCGGCCGAACCATTGAATGAAATAAAAAAATATGTTATTAGGGGCAAAAAGAGTCCCCTTCTCCCACCAACACATATAGATGTTGTCGAGAGAAGGGGAGAATTTTGCCCCAATATGTGTCATCAAACATTAAAAAATTATGCGAAAGCAAATATTCAACATATAAGACAAGATATTCCTGCAGGTCACCGGGGTATTGAGAATAACTAGAAAGGAACCATTTTAATGCAATGATGGCTTTGTCATGTGGGATGACAGAATAACACGGTAACATCCGCAGTTATCCAAGAAAAATTATTTTGCCACCGTATCTGATCAAAACCTGCCAGAACATGCTTAGTATCCCTTAGAAACCCTGTAATAGTGGAAACTAGTGGCTGTAATTGGTCTCTCATTAAGAGAAGAAATACCTGCCACGATGGGCCTCATAGGGGAGGAAAGACTTCCTTATGGATCTTGGGGAGAGAATGGAATATAGCTATAACTGGATGTTGGATTTTAATATATTCTGCCTGTTTGGTGGTAAAAAATCAATTTCTCTAACCAAGATCCACAAGGTAAAATAACTGCTGTTTAAAAACAGTTGTGGGATTACTTGATAATCTTTTATATGTTTTGTCATCCGACAAAATGTCCAAGTTAAGCTTGCAGTATAGTCCCTTGTTCATAACAATAACTCTGCCCCCTTTATCTGCATCTCGTATAATTTTTTCTAGTTCTAATAGAGTAGTTCTTTCACAGCGAGACAGATTATAATGGAGCAGAGAAGGGTTATGTACCAAATGAATAAGTTCCCTTTCAATGCAATCCTGAAAATTATCCAGTGTGGAAGTTCTTGACATGTCTGGACAAAAGTCAGGGTTGAAAACTGGGAACGAAGGAATAACAGAACTGTTATGTTTGTTCTCAAGCTCTTGTAAGTCAGACACGGCCGCAAGCTCCCTAAAAGAGAAGCAGGTGGCTGCATCAACCCCAACAGCCCGAGAACCGTGTGAGTCAATAGTGAAACCAGATGACAAAGAAACAGTATAAACATGCAATGATTCTATATTAGAATGTAGTAAATTAACAACATCAGTATCAACAGTATCCCTATTTATAGTCTCAATAGACAAGCTAGCAGTTGCATTACATTCAGAAAAATGCTTACGGAGAGTAATGTTTCTAACAAACCTATTAATGTCCAACGTGGTATGGAAGAAGTCGAGCTTGCATGCCGGGGAGAAAGACAGTCCCTTGGACAAAATGGAGACTTGCGCCTCCGTCAATATTTTTGCTGAGATGTTTAATACAGGCAGGTTTAATTCCTTTTCTTTACTCCCCATAGAGGATTTTTTTTTACTGGGCTCGGCTGTGTTTCTTCCCTGCCCTCTGTTTTTTGTAGTAGATGAACTCATGTTGGGTCCCACATCAAGAGACACCTGCAAGGGGGAGGAAGTGTTATCTGGAGCTACTGACACAGATCCAGCTGAGATCCATGGAGTCCATACTGGTAGAATTGAAGCTCACTTTTAGAGGTTTATTCACTTTATTGCATTTGTTGTAGCGAGTTTTGTTCTTTTTGAGAATAGAATGAGGCATGGTAGATTAACTGTCCACATTGGGCCAATGATAAACAGCACCTGTTTTATAGTCCTGTAAGTCTCTGCGGAACTTGACTTCTTTAGACTCAGCAATAGAAGATTCTGATTTGGATAAATTAGCATAATTTTTTTCATCATAGGAAACAAAAGAAGGATGATTTTCAAATTGTGAAACTGTAAGCTGCAAAGAAAATATCTTCTTTTTCATATCGATCAGGGCTCGTTCCTCATATTCAATTATTAATTTCATAAAACATAAAGAAGAGTCAGTAAGGAGAAGTACCCAATCCTCTTTAAATTGTTGACAAAAATGGTGGTCGGGAATTAACAAATGCGTAATCCCTATGGGATCGTTGCTTGAGAGACATCCCACCAGATTTTGGTTTCCGATGACAAAGCATTCTCCAAATTATCCATATGGATCCTAAGCTCCACTGTATCCTGCATTTCTGAATCGGTGGCATTGAAAATCTGGCATATATGGTCTGCACGTGTCTGGCGTTCCTCCAGCGGTTGCAAGCATATGCTTTGAGACATGCTGGGTGTCCATAAATGCAAATAACAGTCTCTTGTAAGGACACAGGGGATTGAGGGAGCACGGAGAGGATTCAAAGTAGCATATAGACAAATGTTGTCTTAGCTCACCTCCTCTGCCAGAACCCTGCATACGGAACGGTGTGAACCAACACCGGGAGACAAATAGAAGAATAAAGAAATCCAGCACAGGTTCTTGTGCAATAAGAACTGAATATTTATTTTCACCACAAGAGAGGAGGATACAAGTGACGCGTTTTAGCCGGTTTTACCAGCCTTATTCATACTAGTGTGCTGATACATCAGCCATACTTTTATAGGAGAAAAGACTTATCAAACCACACAGGTGACACCTGAAGTAGAATGACGAGTCCACTCCCACAAGGGAAATACGTAGTACAAAATAAGAAAACATATATAACAGCATTAGAGTAAAAACATGTATAAAAATATACAAAAGTGATGGTGTATACAAAGGGCAAATTATAGAAAAAAAAGGCAGAAATGAATTACATATAAACAAAATAGATAGATAGGTAAATGTAACTTAGTATCATATATAATACTGTAAATGCCAAAAAATTTATAAAATGGAGATATGCATTATACAAAAACAAAATCAATAGATGCATAATACCCAATTGCTGAGAGAAAAAAGTATTTAATTGGAATCATTTAAAAAAATGCTCCTATGTCTAGGTATTACTTTTACATAGTTATGCTGCAGTTTTTTTTTAATTACTCTTAGAACTTCCACCTAATGTTTATGAGAAAAAGCTACTTCTAGTGCACTGATTCTTATTGGCAGGTCTGCACAGTAACAAGAATCACTTAACACCTGTATATAAGAGGATCCACATGGTGGGACTGAGCTGCTGAGCCTGTGAGACCACCACCACTAAACACATTAAGTGGACATTCTGAGAGCCAGAAGAATAGGAAGGGGCATCATAACCAGTATAAAACACCATTCCCAAGACACCTGAAATTTTTTGGTAACTTGGGAACTTGCTTTTCTTATTGACAATATTTTTATTGTTGTTGACAATATTTTTATTGTTATTGACAATATTTTTTAAAGTTCACAAATATTAACAGTGAACCCTTTTCAAAATATCTCCTCTTTAAAGGGTAACTCTCATTAAAATGAATTTTTGCTATTGCACTCAAAAAATATTTCTAATATACTTTGTTTAAAAAAAAATGAAGTGTTTTATTTGTGCTTAAAAAAGCTGAAGAGCACATTTCCCCCCATCTTATACACATACTTAGGACCGAGGTCCAAGCACAGAAAGTGCAGTCTGGAGTGCTGAGGGGAGTGTGTCCAGCCTCATCCAATCATAGCTCCTCTCATACTGAACTGCCATATGCTGTTGGTTGGACACACCCTCCTCAGCACTCCAGACTGCACTTCCTGTGTTTGGGCTTTGGTCCTAAGTCTGTGTATAAGATGGGGGAAAATTAGCTCTTGAGCTTTTTTAAGCACAAATAAAACATAGAAAACATAGATTTTTTTATTTACCATAAGGAGTGCAATAGCAAAAATTTGTTTTAATGAAAGTGCCCATTTAAGATCACTCACTTATCCATACCACATTTTCTTTGCAAGATTTTTTTGTTCCTCAATATACTCTGCCTATTGGTTACGTTTAGCCCCTTAACCTCTTAAGGAACAGGAGTCCTTTCCCTTTCTACAACGCGTCATAGCGGATCGGGCCCGGCCTCTAACAATGGCCGGGACACGTGGCTAATAGCGCTCGGCAATGATCGCGGTGCCACGTGCTATTAACTCTTTAGACGTGACATTCAAAGTTGAACAACGCATCTAAAGTGAAAGTAAATCACTGCTGGTTAGCTCAGGTCGGCTGTTCGGGATAGCCACGGCGAAATCGTGGCATCCTGAACAGCTGTGGGACACGAGGAGCGTCTCATACCTTGCCTCCTGTTGTCTGATCGCCGAATGACTTCTCAGTGCATGAGATCCAGGCATGAGCAGTCAAGTGGCAGAATCATTGATCACTGGTTTCCTATGAGAAACCAGTGATCAATGTAAAAGATCAGTGTGTGCAGTGTTATAGGTCCCTATGGGAGCTATAACACTGCAAAAAAAAGTGGGAAAATAAGTAAATAAAGATCATTTAACACCTCCCCTAATAAAAGTTTGAATCACCCCCCCTTTTCCCATTTAAAAAAAAAATGGTGTAAATAAAAATAAATATAAACATATGTGGTATTGCCGCATGTGGAAATGTCCGAATTATAAAAAAATATCATTAATAAAACCGCAGTCAATGGCGTACCCGCAGAAGAATTCCAAAGTCCAAAATAGTGTATTTTTGGTCACTTTTTATATCATGAAAAAATGAATAAAAAGCGATCAACAAGTCCAATCAATACAAATATGGTACCACTAAAAACTTCAGATCACGGCACAAAAAATTAGCCCTCATACCGCCCCATATGCGGAAAAATAAAAAAGTTATATGGGTCAGAAGATGACAACTTTAAACGTATACATTTTCCTGCATGTACTTTTGATTTTTTTCAGAAGTACGACCAAATCAAACCTATAAAAGTAGGGTATCATTTTAATCTTATGGACCTACAGAATAAAGATAATGTGTCATTTTTACCGAAAAATGTACTGCGTAGAAACAGAAGCCCCCAAAATTACAAAATCACATTTTTTTTTTCAATTTTGTCTCACAATGATTTTTTTTCTGTTTTGCTGTAGATTTTTGGGTAAAATGACTGATGTCATTACAAAGTAGAATTTGTTGCGCAAAAAATAAGCCATCATATGGATTTTTAGGTGCAAAATTTAAAGAGTTATGATAGTGAAAGTGCAAAAACGGAAAAAACCCTGGTCCTTAAGGGGTTAAGGACTGAGCGTTTTTCTGTTTTTGCACTTTCATTTTTTCCTCCTTACCTTTTACAAATAATAAACCTTTCAATTTTGCACCTAACAATCCATATGATGGCCAATTTTACTTTGTTATGACATCAGTCATTTTACCGAAAAATATACGGCAAAACCCCTAAAAAAATCATTGTGCATCAAAATTGAAGAAAAAACGCCATTTTGCTAATTTTGAGGGCTTCCGTTTCTACCCAGTACATTTTTCGGTAAAAATTATACCGATAATTATATGTAGGTCCATACAATTAAAATTGTACCCTACCTATATAGGTTTGATTTTTTCTTACTTTTGGAAAAAATCATAACTATATGTACGAAAATTAATATGTTTAAAATTGTCATCTTCTGCCCCCTATAATTTTTTTCTTTTTCCGTGTACGGGCTGGTATGAGAGCTCAGTTTTTGTGCCATGATTTGAAGTTTTAGTGGTACCATTTTTGTATTGATCAGACTTTTTGATCACTATTATTCATTTTTTCATGATACAAAAGTGACCAAAAATACGCAAATTTTGGACTTTGGAATTTTTTTGCGCATACACCATTGACCCTGCTGTTTAATTAACTATATATTTTTATAGTTCGGACATTTATGTACCCGGCAATATCTCATTTTTATAAACTTTTACATGCTATAACATGCATTACATTGATCTTTCATACTGTTCAATGTTATGCCATAGCATAGCATTGATCTGTGTTTCTGACGTGTTTCTGGATCTCAGGCACGGAGCAGTCATTCGGCAATCGAACCGCGAGGAGGCAAGTAGGGATCCTCCTTGCATCCTGCAAGCTGTTGGGAATGCCGTGATGTCACCACTGCGATCCTGAACAGCACCACTGAGCTAACCTTCAATGTTTACTTTCATTTTAGATGCCCGATCGGCGATGTCCGGCATTAGCCATGGGTCCTGGATGTTTATAGGGACCAGGATCCACCGAGTATGATGTGAGTTCATCTGATGAGCGGGCGTCTTACCTCGGGAGCCGCAGATGGACGTTAATGGACACGGAGCTACAGACAGGAGCTTAACCGGACAACTTGGAGCGGTGAGTTGCACACAGTGCCAGGAACATCTATCTCTCTCCCACAGGTCAGCCCACAGAGTACTGTCATTTACATTTGGAGCTATTATTGCGGTGATTGATCTGGTACTTTGTTGGTCCTATAAACAAATGACTTAGGAACATTTGTCTCACAGGTGGACGACAACACTTACTGTGCAAATTATATGCCAAAAGGTCCTGATGTAGGACAAAATTGGGACATTTCTTACAGGTTGTATGCATTTTCTATAGGTGGAATCTAGTGTTGCCATTTGCTATCATATCTGTTGTGAAGCATTCATGAATGCAGGTGCTATATTTCATATTTTAGGTGGCATGAACCTATAGTTATAGTGTGCTACATTTATATGTTAAGTGTGTGACAAGCCGCATAAATATATGCCTAATTTGTGATAACCGCAAGGGCCCTGCAGTGGCTATTTTAATTTTACTTTCATTTATTCCGCTTTTTATTGTTGTTCATATTTCTATATTGTGTTTCATTAGTATTAAATATAAGTTTTATGGTCCAGTAGGCTCCATCCCATTATTCAACCACATATACATCACATGCTCAGCCTTTTGACTGGGTAAGACACTGCAGACTGCTTTGTTGGTTATTTTTTGAATATCTCCTTTTTGTCTCTTTGAGTGAGAGATTTGCGGTTAACCTCATGTCTTCTGTTGTGAGCTTCACAGCCCAATCAGTTGTATTACTCGATCCAAATTTATTTGCGGTGAATTACTATTAAAAATATCTATTTCTGGGACACAGAGAGCCTCAATAGGGGTGTAGAACACTTTGCCTTGCTGTAACACGCATAGGGAGTGTGCTGGGTTAGTGAAATAATACTGTTATTCAGTATGCCATGCAGATTCTTTTGGAAATGTCCTTCATGCCATGAGAATGTAGTGACACAAGAGTTACCTTCCATTCTGGACTTCTTACCTGGCTTTTATGAATCAAAATTATTTGTTTAAATTCTATTAAATGTTATTTCAAAATTTACAAGTCACTTTTCATAAATTATAAAAAGTCTTTAAACAAAGTCTGCAAACTACAAGGCAATCAGATACATACTAAACATTGTTACATGCACATTACAGACAGAGCTGTAGCTAGCTCTTTTTTCTCCATCTGGCACAGGACATCATGGAACCTGCAACACAAACATATTAGTATTAGGGTGCGTTCACACACTAGTAACTAGCAACGGGTTTCCTGCTGCGGGAAACCCGCTGCAAGTTACGCTACCATTCATTTGAATGGGTCCGCGGACAGTCCGCAAATCTGACACTATTGCGGACTGTCTGTGGACCCATTTAAATCAATGGTAGCGTAACTCGCAGCGGGATTCCCACAGTGGGCAACAGGCTGCTAGTAATAGCGTGTGAACGCACCCTCAGGCTCTACACTTTTCCAGCATTATCCTCCCCTTTTTACTACAAATGACTCCAGCCTCCTCCAAACACAATGCCACCAGCCTTCCCATAACACACAAGGGGGGTGATTTATCAAAACTTGTGCAGAGGAAAAGTTGCCAAGTTGCCCATAGCAACCAGCTTGCTTCTTTGCTATGGGCAACTTTTCCTTTGCACAGATTTTGATAAATCTCCCCCAATGTTTCCAGCCTCCCTCAAATGCCTCCACCCCCCCCCCCACCTTCACAAGCACACTCAATGCCTCCTGTATTACCCCACACAGTGACAGAGGGGTGTAGAGGGGTGACAGAGAGGTGTACGGGTTAACTGTCGGGGGTAACAGGGGTGACAGAGGGGTTTAGAGGGTGACAGAAGGGTGTAGAGGGGTGAAAGAAGGGTGTATGGGATAACAGAGGGTGTCCAGGGGTTATAGAGAGGTTACGAGGGGTGACAGAGAGGTGTAGAGGAGTGAAAGAAGGATGGGGGTGCACAACCTGAAGCTGAGTAGCTGTCAGTGCGGCCCCTGCTCCTTCCCTCCATCCACATCATTCTGTTGAGGGATCAGGGAGAATCCAGAGCTGCTCCACAGGAGAGAGAGAATATATGAGGATTGGAGCTGCAGCATCACCCGTCCCCACACTGCACACAGACTTCCCTCCCGCCCAGCATGCATGCCTGTGACTGACAGGTGCAAAGGCCTGGGCAGAAAACTCAAAAAATGTTAGCGCCATATTTCCCACCAAAATGTCCTGGCACTCTGGTTGGGAATCAATGCCTCAGTGTAATGTGTGCTGGACCCCCCTTGCGCCCCCTTGCAACAGCGCACCTGAGGCGATCGCCTCACTCGCCTCATCAGAGCTACAGCCCTGATTACAGAACATGCAAGTAAAAAACACAAACTTCAAAAAACACTAAAATCTGTGATGAAAGCGCTATCAAAAAAGAAGTAGTACTTTATGTGACAAGGTCATCAAGGGTGGATTTAAAAGGAGGGCAGTTTAAGTTGTAGAAATTTCTGCAACAGTCCATTCCATAAACCTGAGTGAGGGGAACTCTGAGAACAATGCGCTCCAGTACACTTAAAACAGTATTTGTCTAGAACACCAGCAGGTGTATACTTTTGGCTGGCCAAACACTCTCTCTTATATATCTCTCCCTTTATCTTCTATGTAAGATTTTCTACCAAGCATAATCTCTCTCTCTCCGTCATACCTTTGATCCATTTATCCCAAATTGCATGAAATTTTGGCACCCTGCCTTGACTGCCCACCCAAATTCGAAATGTATTATTTTATATTCTGTAACATAAAATTCATCATTATTTGGGGCTTCTTTAGACATCCATTTTCTCGCCACTAAAAGTCTGGATACAAATTGCACTTTACATTTTAAACCTTTATCAATCCTACTTCCTTTCTATCTTCATCCACCTATTAACCAGGTTATGAATTTTTCTTATTGATTGGGCAATCAAAATACGTATGGGAAAAAAAAATTTCTTCACCATCACATTTTAAACATTTATATATTTTTTGATTTATCTATTTTTGCCAAAAGTTGCTGCATATAATAAAGCCTATGAGTTACAAAAAATTGTGTAAACCTATGTGATCCATGTTTGATAATAATAATAGAACTCTCTTCACAAATTTCTCTCTGCTCCTTCTCTGATACTTGTCCTATATCCTTTTCCCATTCCTTCATACTTAAGTGTCTCAACCCTTGATCTTTTACCTCCAACATAATTTTATACAACTTAGAAATTATTTTTCTATCCGTGCCTTCCCTTAAAACCCTCATTATCGAACACTCGTGAATATGTAATTTTTCTTTCTTATCTATTTTTTTAACTGCTTCCCTCAATTGTGTATATCTGAATAAAGACAGTGGCCCTGATTTACTAAGAGTGGAGTGTAGGTTTCTTTGTGGGTTTTAATTCCCTACAATTTATTTTCCACGGTATTTACTAAGGTTTCCCTACATTTTCCACTTTCCCTACACTGATCTGTCTGGTTTTCCACAGCTCAAATCCACTAAATTTTATGTGGAAACCTTAGTAAACATGTGAAAATGTTGGGACCACACCCCTTTTCAGAGACCACACCCTTTTCCTGGCGGCCACGCCCCCTTTTCAGGTTTTCTTAGCAAAACGGAGAGTTAGTTGGGGTTTTTTCAATTCTGGCGCAAAATCTGACGCAGACAGAATTACTGGCGCAATGCAACAGAATCTGGCACACAACCCGACAAAGCATGTCGGATTTGCAATAGTAAATGAGGGCCATTATGTTATTTGGATTTTTATATTGTGCACTTAAAGAGGTATTCCAGGAATTTTTTTATTTGACTATGCTACAGGGGTTGTAAAGTTAGTGTAGTTTATAATATAGTGTCTGCACCTGTGTGTGACGGTGGTCTCACAATTCTTTTGTGATTTTCACCCCAATATTTATTTTTACCAGCATACAAAATGACTGTTGTCTAATATTTTCCCCAGGTTGCAATGCGGCCGAGACCTGACTAACTAGTCAGCTGATGACAGGGAGCCTGTCTGCTTCAATGGGTGGAGGGATCGCTTGGTGGGAGAGAGATCAATCTGCAACTAATGCAACAGCTGTAGGCACCCTGATTGAAAACCACAGGTCTTTTGAATGGATGCAGCTCATTTACGTTTCAATGGGTGGGGTGGCTGATGTGTGGGAGGGAGGAAAATAAAATTGTGGGATTTGTAGTCAAAAAAAGAAAAGTCAACCCGGAAATGCCAGCTCACAAAAAGCTAGCCACAGTGTTATTGTAATCTCACAGCATAGCCATTTTGCCTGGAGACAAGCGCAGATCCTTCCTAAGCATGTCCATTACTGTCTGCCAGGTACGTACTAAAATCACCTAATGGTGGATAACCCTTTAAATCATCAAATGATCTGAGTGCTCCACCCTCAAAAAATTGTGTAACATATTTTAAATTATATTTATCCAAAATCCTCCCCTCTTGTTCATCTAATTATTTAAATCTCATATTATTAAATAATCTTGTGCACTCTCATGAGCCTTCCACATTCATAACTTTTTTCATTTGTGCCCAAACTCTACCTACCATTTATGCTAAAGGCTCCTTACCGTTCAACTCTGATTCTAGAAATTCTCCCATATCATCACCCAAATACTTTTTTTTCCTTTATCATATTCACAAAGGAATCTGTTTCCTTCCCTTTCTTTACATATCTTAGTTGTGCCACTATAAAATAGAGCCAAAATTCAGGAATAGATAATCCTCCTTTCTTCAATTCCTTAACCCCTTAAGGACCCGGGGTTTTTCCGTTTTTGCATTTTCGTTTTTTCCTCCTTACCTTTAAAAAATCATAACTCTTTCAATCTTTCACCTAAAAATCCATATGATGGCTTATTTTTTGCACCACCAATTCTACTTTGTAATGGCATCAGTCATTTTACCCCAAAATCTATGGCGAAACGGGAAAAAAAATCAATGTGAGACAAAATTGAAAAAAAAATTCCATTTTGTAACTTTTGGGGGCTTTCGTTTCTGCACACTACATTTTTCGGTAAAACTGACACCTTCTTTTTATTCTGTAGGTCCATACGGTTAAAATGATACCCTATTTATGTAGGTTTGATTTTGTCGTACTTCTGGAAAAAATCAAAACTACATGCAGGAAAATTTATACGTTTAAAACAGTCATCTTCTGACCCCTATAACTTTTTTATTTTTCCGCGTATGGAGCGGTATGAGGGCTAATTTTTTGCGCCGTGATCTCAGGCACTGAGCAGTCATTCGGCGATCAGACAGTGAGGAGGCAGGTAGGGACCCTCCAGCTGTCCTGTAAGCCATGTGGGATGCCGCGTTTTCACCGCGGCTATCCCGAACAGCTCCCTGAGCTAACCGGCATGGTTTCACTTTCATTTTAGATGCGGCATTCAACTTTGAACGCTGTGTCTAAAGGGTTAATAGCGCGCAGCAGCGCGATCAATGCCGCACACTATTAGCCACGGGTCCCGCCCGTTATTAGAGGCCTGGCCCGACCCGCTATGACGTGGGGCCACGCCGTGGCCCCACGTTATAGATCAGGAGTGGACTCAGGGCGTACAGGTACACACTGGGTCCTTAACAGGTTAAATAAATAACCTAGTTTAATTCTTGGTTTCTTGCCTTTCCAGACCAGTTCTCTTTCCATGGCTTCAATTTCTTAAAAACTTTGTTCCCCCAGCCATACCGGACTATTATACAAAACAAAATCTGTGGCAGAACTATTATCTTTAATAAACTAATCCTATATGCCATACTCAGTGGCAAACCTAACCAGATTTAGATTTTTGCCTTTATATTTCTCAAAGTGGCCATACATTTAAATCCAGATATTTCTTAACGTCCCGTCCTACGACAATCCCTAAATACTTAAATGTTTCTTCCTCCTTTATTGTTTTCAGAGATATCTGTCTATCCAGTGGCATCAATACAGTTTTATTCCAGTTTATACTTAATCCTGATTTTTCACCAAACTCCTCAATTTCATCTATGATGCATTCCAATACCTGTTGCATATTTTGAATATATATTAATATATCATCTGCAAATAATGATATTCTGTCCTCCGTCCCCCGACATCCAAACCCATCCATTGATTCCTTATTTCTAATTCTTATTGCCAATAGTTCTATATAGAAGGCAAAGTTGTGGGGGACAGAGGACAGTCCTGCCTAGCTCCCCTTGTTAATTGGAATCCCTCTTACTGAACCCTATTTATAAAAACTGCTGCCCTTGGTGAACCATATAGTATTCCCAACTACTTCATAAACCCCTCTCCAAACCCATACCCCCTCATAACAGTCCAAAGGAAGGACCACTCCACCCTGTCAAAGGCCTTAACTGTGTCCAGTGACAGGATGCAGAGGTCCCCCCCCCTCCCCCTCTAACTGCAAATTCCCAAACAATATCCGCACATTATCCACCGTTGTTCTATCACTCATTAATCCACACTGATCCTTTGATATTAATAATGGCATTACCTTCGCCAATCTCACTGCCAAGATCTTTGACAGTATCTTCATATCTGTGTTCAGCAGCGAGATTGGCCTGTATGCATCAGGTTCATGTTCGCCTTTCCCAGGCTGCAAAATAAGCGTTATTACTGCCCTTGAGAGGCCCTTGAGACTTTAACAGGAACAAAATAGTTCACCACTGAGATGTACATATGTGGTATGCACTTATGAGGGGAAGACAATGCGCTACAGTACGCTTAAAACAATATTTGTCTACAACACCAGTAGGTGTGTACTTTTGGCTGGCCTTTCACAGTACCTAGGCCATTGAGACTTTAACAGAAACAAAATAGTACACCACTTAGATGTAAGTATGTGGAATGCACTTATGAGGGGAGGACAATATGCTACAGAACACTTAAAACACTATTTGTCTACAACACCAGCAGGTGTGTACTTTTGGCTGGCTTTTCACAGTATCTAGGCCCTTGAGACTTTAACAGGAACAAAATAGTACATCACTTAGATGTACGCATGTGGTATGCACTTATGAGGGGAGGACAATGCGCTACAGTACACTTAAAAAAGTATGTGTACAACACCAGCAGTACACACCAGTGCTGCAGCACACAGTCACTGTGTACTACACCCAAAATTGCACTTTCTCTCTCAATCTCACTCCCTTCCCTATCAGTGCTTCTAGGCAGGATTTGTGCTTGAGCTTGTCCCTCTGTGTAATAGAATGCTGTAGTGACTGGGAGGTGAATCGCTGCAGTAAGAATGCTTTCTGTGTAACACACACTGCTCTCTGTCCCTCTGTGCAACAGAACGCTGATGTGACTAGGAGTTGAATCACTGCTGGAAAAAAGCTTTTCTGGCCAACACACACAGCACTGTCTGTCCCTATCTATCTCTCTCAAATGAAAGACTTAAGTGACTGCCCGCAATATGGATGCCAAATATATAGGGCTGTGACATCACAGGGGTGACTTGCTGCTGAAAGCGGCATGCTGCATGCGATTCAGGGACATCCCGCCTACTTCCCTTCCTGTCTTCCCAGGATTCATTGCCCCATGTCCTCAAATGTGGATCCACCATTTTAGATGCCCTGGAGCCTGGACCCCATTAAATGGAGTTTAATGAAGCAATCGAATTGCGCTGATATTTGCATTCGTTGTGAATCGATTTTTTCCTGAAATTCATAACGAATTTGGATTTGTCAGATTCAATTCGCTCATCCCTAGTTATGTTCTTTGAGAAATCCACCTCCTACTATACATTTTTGGGTGGATGTCTCAAAGTGGTTTTACTGTAAATAAAAACGAAATAATATATAAATAAATATTTATTTCTAAATTGTCCCTATAAATGTGTAGGTTTGAATCCGCATTTTTCCAGGACTTTCCAAAACAATATAAATACAGTAACTCTGACTATAGCTGTAGCTTTTAACATGAATTCAGCTTCAACATTGCATTAGCCAAATAATGTCTTGTAAATTATTCATCGTATACCTAAAGCTAATACGGAAGCAAATGAGAATCCCGAGAACTGGCAATAGATGAAAAAATCTTACCTTCCTGTCATCTAGTGGCCTTTGTGAAAAATGCAGCTTAAACTTTTTAAATCCTCGATTTTCCTATGTTGTAAATTGGTTTGGAGGAGAGAAATCTGTTGTTTCTTTAATTCTGTATGTGAGTTAAGTGCTAACATTTGGGATTATCTGACATACTGATTTCTAAGGACCTCTTACTGTGCAAGAAAAGTCATGCTGCAATTCTAATAAGGAATTCAAATTTATAAAGAACATGTTAATATGAACCCCATTCCCACCTTGATAATGAGGTTCAAACTCAATATACAAGCAACACATATATACTGGTATGACTTGTTGTGTGCAAACCTTCACATTTATTTCTTAGATTTTAGCAAACCAAAATAGTACAATAATCTATAAAACATTCTCAAACTAAATTGTGCACTATATACATAAAACCATGGAGGACATTTGTTACGGTGTTTATCTTTTTTTTGTGTAAAATTGTCCCTAAAAAAAAAGTTGCAGCAAGCTCCACTGTGATTTTTTTTTTTTTGCGACTATTCACATACATAAATTTTTCACACCACTGCTTTTGTGTGTACCGTAGAAGTTTTTTTGCAGTGGTTTATCATTTGTGACTATTGCAAAAAGTTGCAAATTTTTGTGCAATGGACCACATTTATGCACACCAAGCTTGACCACATGGTAAAAAGTGTCTATACCACACAATATTTCCTGACATGATAATCCCTGATGCTTCTGCATTTAATTAATGAAAAGCGATGTAACTTTTTAATAAATTGATCCCAGCCAAGTCCTATACACCACAAGGAAAACAGTAAAAAACAAACAAACAGCATGATATAAATTTCATATGATGTAATTGCTTTATTACAGATGAAGTGACTGCAAAAGACTTGCACAGAGACACACTTAAATAGCACAAGGTCCTTTTGTGTGCCCCATGTTAAGTAGCAGCTAAAATATTAGAAGTGAGGTACTACTTTTTAAAGCTACTTTCTAGCCCTTTAACCCCTTAAGGACTCAGCCCATTTTGGCCTTAAGGACTCAGACAATTTAATTTTTACCTTTTCATTTTTTCCTCCTCGCCTTCTAAAAATCATAACTCTTTTATATTTTCATCCACAGACTAGTATGAGGGCTTGTTTTTTGCGCCACCAGTTGTCCTTTGTAATGATATCACTCATTATATCATAAAAAGTATGTCGCAACCAAAAAACACTATTTTTGTGGGGAAATTAAAACGAAAAACACAATTTTGCTAATTTTGGAAGATTTTGTTTTCACGCCGTACAATTTATGGTAAAAATGACATGTGTTCTTTATTCTGAGGGTCAATACGATTAAAATGATACCCATTATTATATACTTTTATATTATTGTTGCGCTTAAAAAAAATCACAAACTTTTTAACCAAATTAGTACGTTTATAATCCCTTTATTTTGATGACCTCTAACTTTTTTATTTTTCCGTATAAGTGGCAATATGGGGGCTCATTTTTTGCGCCATGATCTGTACTTTTTTTTATACCACATTTGCATATAAAAAACTTTTAATAAATTTTTTATAATTTTTTTTTAATAAAATGTATTAAAAAAGTAGGAATTTTGGATTTTTTTTTTCGTTCACGCCGTTCACCGTACGGGATCATTAACATTTTATTTTAATAGTTCGGACACTTACGCACGCGGCGTTACCAAATATGTCTATAAAAAATGTTTTTTACGCTTTTTGGGGGTAAAATAGGAAAAAACGGACGTTTTACTTTTTTATTGGGGGAGGGTATTTTTCACTTTTTTTTACTTTTACTTTTACATTTTTTACATTTTTTTTTACACTTGAATAGTCCCCATAGGGGACTATTCATAGCAATACCATGATTGCTAATACTGATCTGTTCTATGTATAGGACATAGAACAGATCAGTATTATCGGTCATCTCCTGCTCTGATCTGCTCGATCACAGACCAGAGCAGGAGACGCCGGGAGCCGCACGGAGGAAGGAGAGGGGACCTCCGTGCGGCGTTATGAATGATCGGATCCCCGCAGCAGCGCTGCGGGCGATCCGATTGTTCATTTAAATCGCGAACTGCCGCAGATGCCGGGATCTGTATTGATCGGCCATTGCCGGCGGGTCCCTGGCTGCGATCAGCAGCCGGGATCAGCCGCGCATGACACGGGCATCGCTCCGATGCCCGCGGTTATGCTTAGGACGTAAATGTACGTCCTGGTGCGTTAAGTACCACCTCACCAGGACGTACATTTACGTCCTGCGTCCTTAAGGGGTTAAGGGGAACTCTGGTACTAAATCAGCAGGTTAATGGATAAGATGGGGGTCTGACTGCTGGCTTTGCTGTGTGTTTTTAGTCAGATATTAAAAGGTGTTTTATTTAAAGAGTATCTTACTGTTCTTCTTGCTCTCAGGAGAAAGTGGGCATTTCCCAGCAGGCATGACATCACTGAAGCCTGCTGGGGGACCACTTCAGCCCTCACATGGCTGCAGTGCTGTGATGAATAGAAGACCTCAGGCTCTGTACATGTTTCAGTCTGTGTTGCTATCAGTGAGGCTCTCCTGCAGGTTTCAGTCTGTGCAGCTTTCTGTGAGAATCCGTTGTATTTTCACTTTCTGTGCAGCTGTAAAACAAGCTTAGTGCAGAGAAGCACTTCCTGAGTTTGGACTCCTGCCAGGCCAAAAGGAGACCAAACTCACTGTATTAAGTGTGGCAGGGAACAGAACATCGCCACCTGGTGGACGTTTTTTCTATTACATTTTAAATATATTTATGTTGATAATTTTAAAGGGGTACTCCGGTGCTTACACATCTTATCCCCTATCCAAAGGATAGGGGATAAGATGCCTGATCGCGGGACGTCCATGATCATGCACGCGCCACCCTGTTTTTAATCAGACTGATTACGGTCGACCGCAGGGCCGGCGGCGTGTGACGTCACATCTCCGCCCCCGTGTGATGTCACGCTCCGCCCCTCAATGCAAGCCTATGGGAGGGGGCGTGATAAGATGTGTAAGCACCAGAGTACCCCTTTAATAGCAATTGAATGGGAAAGTATCTGCTAATTACACAAGGATCACTATATTAAAAGTTTTATTTAGTGACAGGTACTTTTTAAAAAGGCACTACATAGACATGTTACATATACACATACATAGCATAAATTTAACCCGTTAAGGACCAGGGCCATTTTGGCCTTAAGGACCAGACCAATTTTATTTTAGCATTTTTGTTTTTTCCTCCTCGCCTTATATTTCCATCCACAAACCCGTATGAGGACTTGTTTTTTACATCACCAATTGTACTTTGTAATTACTTCACTTATTTTCCATAAAATGTACGGAGCAACCAAACTAATATAATTTATGTAGGAAAATTGAAAAGAAAAACGCAATTTAGCAAATTTTGGAAGGTTCTGTTTTTACGCTGTACACTTTCCGGTAAAAATTACATGTTTTCTTTATTCTGTGGGTCAATACGATTAAAATGATACCCATGTTATATGCTTTTCTATAATTGTACTGCTTAAAAAAATCTCAAACAATTTTAACAAAATTAGTTTGTTTGAAATTGCCCTATTTTGACCACCTATAACTTTCTTATTTTTCTGTATATGGGGCAGTATGAGGGCTCATTTTTAACGCCATGATCTGGTTATCCGCAGCAGATTTTCCACAGAGAAATTTACGCTGCCAAAAATCTGCTATGGACAGCCAAGAAGAGCCCGCCCCTTTCAAATACGCAGCGAAAAACCCCACAAAAACAAAGGGCATGTGAACGCACCCTAATAGTCCCCATAGGGGACTATTTATAGCAATCATTTGATTGCTAATACTGTTCAGTGCTGTGCATAGAGCATAGCACTGATCAGTGTTATCGGTGATCTTCTGCTCTTGTCTGCTCGATCTCAGACCCCGGGAGACAGCCGGAGCCAGGTGAGGGGACCTCTGGCTGCCATGCTGGATCATGGGATCCCCGCGGCAGCGCCGCGGGCGATCCAATTATCCATTCAAAATACAGCACTGCCACAGATGCCGTGATCTGTATTTCCATGGAGGAATTTACGCTGCGGAAAATCTGCTATGGACAGCCGAGAAGAGTCTGCCCTTTCAAATACGCAGCGGGAAACCTGCAAAAACAAAGAGCGTGTGAACGCACCCTAGTAGTCCCCATAGGGAACTATTTATAGCAATCATTTGATTGCTAATACTATTCAGTATTGTGCATAGAGCATAGCACTCATCAATGTTATCGGTGATCTTCTGCTCTGGTCTGCTCAATTTTAGACCCTGGGAGACAGCCAGAGCCAGGTGAGGGGACCTCCTGGTGCTATGCTGGATCATCCGATCCCCGCGACAGTGCTGCGGGCGATCTGATCATCCATTCAAAGTACCGCACTGCCGCAGATGCCGTGATCTGTATTGATCACGTCATCTGAGGGGTTAATGGCGGACATCCGAGTGATCGTGGATGTCCACCATTACCGGCGGATACCTGGCTGCTGATAGCAGCCGGGACCTGCCGCGCATGGCGCGAGCACCGGTCCGGTGCTCGTGGTCATGGTGGCGCGTAAATGTACGTCATGGTGCATTAAGCACCATGACATAAATTTATGTCCATTGTCGTTAAGGGGTTAAGCCAAGGTTTGGTGCCGCTCACTTTTCCTATATATAACTGAGGTTACTGGAAAGGTAAACTCCAACACCCCAGGAGTGTTTAATAAATGAAAATAAAAATAATATTCCAGTCCTCTAGGTTACCGTATTTTTCGCTCCATAAGACGCACCTGACTACGCACCTAGGTTTTAGAGGAGGAGAACAAGAAAAAAAATATTCTGAACCAAACACCCCTTGTGGCCAGCAGGACCCCCCCTTGTGGTAAGCAGAACCCCCCTTGTGGCCAGCAAGACCCCCTTGTAGCAAGCAGAACCCCCCTTGTGGCCAGCGGGACCCCCCTTGTAGCCAGCAGACCCCCTTGTAGCCAGCAGAACCCCCTTGAGGCCAGCAGGACCCCCCCTTGTAGCCAGCAGAACCCCCTTTGAAGCCAGCAGGACCCCCCTTCTAGCCAGCGGAACCCCCCTTGTGGCCAGCAGGACCCCCCTTGTAGCCAGTAGGACCCCACTTGTGGCCAGCAAGACCCCCCTTGTGGCCAGCAGGACCCCCCTTGTGGCCAGCAGTACCCCCCTTGTGGCCAGCAGAACCCCCCTTGTGGCCAGCAGGACCCCCCTTGTAGTTGCTACCGGTATATCACTACCGGTGCCCTGTTCTGCCGTCCGCATAATGGAGTCTATGGAGGAGCATGTGACACACATGTCACTCCCCTGCGCCCAGCGTAACGTTACGCTGGGCGCAGGGGAGTGATGTGTGTGTCACATGCTCCTCCATAAGATGCCATTATGCGGACAGGAGAACGGGACAGCAGCAGTAAAGGGGATGGAAGAACGGGGTAGCGGCGTGAATCAGAGGCAGCAGGGCTGCGGAGCACTACAGACCCAGAAGCAGGTAAGCTTAGCAGCCTTCCCTGCACTTCATTCGCACACACACTTCATTCGCACACTCATTCGCACACACATTCGCTCCATAAGACGCACAGACATTTCCCTCCCACTTTTGGGGGAGAAAAAGTGTGTCTTATGGAGCAAAAAATACGGTATATATTTAAAATGTATTAAAGATAAAATATAATATAACATAAGTAGCGTTTTTGTTTGTGTGGAATTGCAGGGCCCTTGCGTCCCACAACAGCCTGTATATTATATAAGTGTACATCTAATATACTGTAAGATAACACATCTATATATATATATATAAAACTCAACGTGTGTGTGTGTGTATGTATGTATTTATGTATGTATGTATGTGTGTATGTTCCACAAAAACTTTCAAATGGCTAAAGATATTAACATGAAACTTGGCACACATGTTACTTATATGTCAACAACAAACATAGGATAGGTAATTTAACCCTTACTCACCCCCATTTGCCAGGGGCGGGGCTTATGTTTAAAGTCCCATGCAAGTCAATGGGAAATATATGTTTCTGCATAACTTCCAAACAGCTGGAGATATTTCGATAATACTTGGTCACATGTTACTTATATGTCCACTTAAAATATAGGATTGTTAATTTAACCCTTAACCACCCCCATTTGTGAGGGTCAGGGTTTTTATTTAAAGTCCCATGCAAATCAATGGGAAATGTATGTTCCCATATAATTTCCCTACGACTGGAGATATTTCAATACCTGGTACACATATGACGGGTCGGGATATGAGGACGGGATGGGAGGTCGTGATAGGAGGTCGAGATAGGAGGTCAGGATAGGAGGACGGGATATGAGGACGAGATATGAGGTCGGGATAGGAGGTCGGGATAGGAGGACGGGTTATGAGGACGGGATAGGAGGTCTGGATAGGAGGCCTGGATAGGAGGTTGGGATAGGAGGTCGAGATAGGAGGACGGGATAGGAGGTCAAGATAGGAAGTCGAGATATGAGGATGGGAAAGGAGGTCGGGATAGGAGGACAGGATAGGAGGTCTGAATAGGAGGTCGGGATAGGAGGTCGAGATAGGAGGATGGGATAGAAGTTCGAGATAGGAGGTTGAGATATGAGGATGGGAAAGGAGGAGAAGCAAATCCCCATAGCAAACCTCTTCTACTCTGTGCAGTTCCAGAGACAAGCAGAAATGTCAGCAGAGAGCACTGTTGCCAGACAGAAAAGAACAACTCAACTTCAGCAGCTGATAATTATTGGAAGGATTAGGATTTTTTAATAGAAGTAATTTACAAATCTGCCACCAGTTGATTTTGAAAAAATAAAATAAAAATTGTTTTCCACAGGAGTACCCTTTTAAGAAAAATGATATTGGTCTTCAGCACAGGAGCCTGTTGATATATAATTAAAAAAAAGAAATCCCTGGAATACCCCTTTAATGCACCATTTTATATGCTTCTGGTCTGCTGTGACCTATATTCTGCAAAACTTTGGTATCAAATAAAAACTAATAGTCTCTGTCACCAGCATTTTGTGAATAAAGAGAGGTTAGGTGTAGGACACCTCTTACCCTTTTGTAGTCTGGGGTGTTTTAGCCAATGTTGTATAGTTCATTGGATCCACTCGGACTGAGCAGATGAGTCGGCAGATATTAGCAGTAATGAGCCATATGCGCTCTGTGCATCCCGTGCGTGGAGCTCCGGTGTATGTCGGCAGCGAAGGTCTCTTTATAAGTTCTGCTGATGCGCAGTACAGGGGTGAATTCCTTCTTGCGATGTGAGCCTAGACAATAATGTCTGTACGGCATGCGGTCTCCGGTATGGTACAGGGTCTGTGCAGTGGCAAGTGGTTTCCCCATCATAATCTCTGGTAATCCCTGCTGTGCAGGTGTGGGAGAGTTACCTCCTTGTGGTTCCACAGCGGGAATCCTGGTTTGTAATCATTGGCTAAGTGATATCAGTGGGATATCAACCCTTAGCTGTATGCGTTTCAGGATAAGAATTCTTTCCTCAGCAGCTTCAAATGGATTTAACAGTAATACCTTTGGAATCAGTGGAAATTCCAAAGTGAATAACCCCCTTAAACCCATTTTATCCATTTCTGCCAACATTCTGCCAACTGAAATCTTCCTTAAATCTCCCATACTATAAAAAGGGATGGTTAAAACCATATTTTTCAGGGTGAAACCTGTGACAGATTTCATGAAAAAGTGGCGCGCATCAATTGCACCACATTTTCAACATTTTGTGTATGTCCTTTTGACCTTGTTTTTGCATTGCAGCCATGTTTTTGTTTTTTTTTTGTTTGTTTTTTTACAAAAAAAGGAGTTTCTATAGTAGGCCTGGCTTTGCTATCAATCTTGCTATCAATATTGCTATCCTCTCAGAAGTTGGCTAGACTCCTCTATGGTAAACTGGCTTTCACTTTTCGGGGAGAGAGAGGCTAAGCTAGAGTATGTTCCTCCTACAGTCTACAATGTGCCATGCTTAGTGTATAGGCCAGTACATGGTATAACAATATAACAGTGGTATACAACAACATAGAAAAACCAAATAGAACAGCAAACCATGTATATTTCCAGTGTAAATGATCACCAAAACCTGGCCCAAAGGCAGACAGAGGAACCAATAAAAGCTCCTGTTAGATTCCCTTTAATGAGGCAGTTGTAGAAGGGCTATAAAATAGACCACTGTTTACTAGATGGAAAGTGTCCAGTATCATCTAATTTTTTATTTCAGTTCTGTGGTAGACAGAATCGGCTTAATTTCCGGCTAAAGTGTCCTGAACACAGGAACAGGAAGCAAGTTACAGGATGTACACCAGACAGGATGTTGTGCTGAGGACAACAGACAGTTTACATCAAAAGCAGAAGGAAAGCATGAAAGATCACATAAAGGTAGTAAAATAACTTAATTTGACAATATATGATCACAGTGGAAAATAGGTTTTATCATTGGACAACCACTTTAAATCCATGGAAAAGCCTGATAATGATTAGAGATGAGCAAACTTTTTAAAAATTCGATTTGGCCGATTTGCCGAATTTTCCGCAAAAGTTTGTTTCGATCCAATTTTTTTTTATAAAAAAAAAGGCTATTTCTAGCCTACATCCAGCCTCTATAGGGGTATAGAACACTTTACTGTGTTCTAAAACGCATATGGTGTGTGCTGGGGTAGTGAAATAATACTGTTATTCAGAATAACATGCAGATTACCGGCATCGCTTTTAGAATCACTGCCGCACAGCAGCACAATGACAGAGCCTGGTGGTGGCATCAGTGTCAGGAGCCCATAAAGTGACTGAATGACACAGCCTGGAGGTGTTGGCAGCATGAGGAGACTATTTAGTGGCTGAATGGCACAGCGTGGAGGTGTTGGCAGCATGAAGAGACCATATAGTGGCTGAATGACACAGCATGGATAGAGATGTCGCGAATTGTTCGCGTTCGCATCGCCAGGCGAACATATGTGAAGTTCGATTCGCCCCTATACTTTAACATTGCGGTAAAATTTGACCCTGTGAGTCAGAATCAGCAGACACATTACAGCATATCAGCAGCAGTACCTCCCTTCCAGACCCTCCTACCTCCTGCACAGACGCCATTTTACCTTTATTCGGCATGCTGCAGGCTTAGAAAGTGGAGGGACAGAGAAGCTGCTCCTGCTGTAATAGGGAAAGCGATAGCTAGGTTGCTGCTAGGTGGTGTATTCAGGGTCCTCTTTACTCCTAAAGCACTAGTCTAACATCTGCTTTAAGGACAGCACCCAAAAAAGCCCTTTTTAGGGCTCAAATATCAGTCCGTGTGTCTTGCAACAGCTGGAGGCACCCTGGTTGGGAGGGAACCACTGGTTAAAAGGGATACTCCAGTGTAAAACTTAAGTTCCTTCAAGCAACTAACTACAGTATTAAAAGGGCTATAAGTTCAGTCCATGTGTCTTGCAACAGCTGAAGGCACCCTGGTTGGGAGGGAACCGCTGGTTAAAAGGGGTACTCCAGTGTAAAACTTAAGTTCCTTCAAGCAACTAACTACAGTATTAAAAGGGCTATAAGTTCAGTCTGTGTGTCTTGCAACTGCTGGAGGCACCCTGGTTGGGGACCTCTGCTTAAAAGGGGGACTCCGCTGGCAACCTTTTTTGCTCATTGTCACACTAGTGCAAATCACATATGGTGTGACAGTTGTTCAAATAAAAATAAAAAAAATACCTTTTTTGACTGTGAAATAAAACCAGTGCTGCCTAAACGGGGGCTCTAACTATGTGCTGCCTAATATGGGGGAATCTATGTGCTGCCTAAAGGGGGGCTTTATGTGCTGCCTAAAGGGGGGCTCTAACTATGTTCTGCCTAACATGGGGGAATCTATGTGCTGCGTAAAAGGGGGATCTAACTATGTGATGCCTAAAGGGGGGATCTAATTAAGTGCTGCCTAAAGGGGGCTCTATGTGCTGCCTAAAGGGAGGCTCTACCTATGTGCTGCCTAAAGGGGAGCTCTAACTATGTGCTGCCTAATATGGGGGAATCTATGTGCTGCATAAAGGGGGGATCTAACTATGTGATGCCTAAAGGGGGTTCTATGTGCTGCCTAAAGGGGGCTAAAGCACATTATTCCAAAGAATTTAGGAATAATAGAGGATTTATGCCCTTTATTGATTAAAACCAGACTCTGCATCAACTATGTAATTTTCCATGGGAGTTTTGCCATGGATCCCCCTCCAGCACGCCGCAGTTGAGGTCCCCTTGAAACAACTTTTAAATCCCTATTGTGGACAAAAAGAGTCCCTGTGGGTTTTAAAATTTGCCTGCCCATTGAAGTCAATGGTGGTTCGCCCGGTTCACGAACATTTGCGGAAGTTCGCGTTCGCCGTTCGCGAACCGAAAATTTTATGTTCGCGACATCACTAAGCATTGACATGTTGGCAGCATGAGGAGACCATATAGTGGCTGAATGACACAGCATGGAGGGGTTGGCAGCATGGGGAGACCATATAGTGGCTGAATGGCACAGCGTGGAGGTGTTGGCAACATGAAGAGATCATATTTTGATTGAATGGCACAGCCCAGAGTTGCCAGCAGCATGAGTAGGCACTAGGCCTTCACAATCCCTAAGATTAAAATTTAAAAATGAGTTAAGAAATTTATACCGAACATTTTGGATAGCGGGTGCTACCTATGAGAAAATTTTAAATTCCCAGACCAAGGCCCCACAGCGGCATCAATAAACCATATATTGCCTGAATGACACAGCCTGGAGTTGGCTGAAGTACATAATTCCCCCCAAAAAACAACACAATTTTAAAAATTTTTGAAAAAGATTTTGGATAGCGGGTACTACCTATGAGAAAATTTGAAATTCCCAGACCCAGGCCCAGCAGTGGCATCAGTGGGTACGAAGGACAAAATCCAATAAGCCCCCACAGCAACATCAGTAAACCATATATTGCCTGCATGACACAGACTGGAGTTGGCTGATTCACGAGAACACAGCAGGGTTTCACAATTCCCCCCAAAAAACAACACAATTTTAGAAATTTTTGAAAAAGATTTTGGATAGCGGGTGCTACCTATGAGAAAATTTGAAATTCCCAGACCCAGGCCCAGCAGCGGCATCAGTAAACCATATATTGCCTGAATGACTCAGCCTGGAGTTGGCTGATGCACGAGTACACAGCAGGGCTTCACAACCCCCCCCCCCCCCCCCCAAAATACACCACAATTTTAGAAATTTTTCAAAAGGTTTTGGATAGTGGGTGCTACCTATGAGAAAATTTGAAATTCCCAGACCCAGGCCCAGCAACACCATCATTTTTTTATTTGAAATTTAAAACAACCTTTGGGTGTCCCGGACCCCAGCGTGTGGGTACGAAGGACCAAATCCAATGTGGCCATGAGATGTAGGCGCAACGTCTCCATTGCCCTGACCGGCCATTGTTTCCAAGACTTTTCGCCAAGGCAAACCATGTGAAGAATAGGGTGACATTGCCATGCCCTGCACGCATGGAATGCTGAAGGGCCACTGAGACTTGTACGGGCAGTGGAGGCTTAAGACACAGTGGAGGATGTGGAGGCGGAGTAGCACACTGTCACAGGACCAACGGGCTGACAGAGTGTAGCAGGAAGCAGCATTGAGTACACACCAGGGCTTCAGAAACCCAAAGAAAAAACAACCATTTTTTTAAAAAATGTAAGAATATTTAGGACAGCGGGTGCTACCTATATAATGCCTGAATGACGCAGCCTGAAGTTGGCTGATGCAGTACACACTAGGGCTTCACAATCCCTCCAAAAACACACAACAATTGTAGAAATTTATGAAGAAGACTTTTGGATAGCAGGTGCTACCTATGAGAAAATGTGAAATTCCCAGACCCAGGCCCAGCAGAGCCATCAGTAAACCATATATTGTCTGAATGACACAGGCTGGAGTTGGCTGATGCATGAGTACGCACCAAAGCTTCACAATCCCTAATAAAAAAGACAAACATTTTTGACGAAAAAATTTTTACGAAAATTTAGGACAGCGAGTGCTCTCTGTATATTACCAGAATGACGCAGCCTGGAGTTGGCTGCAGCATGAGGAGACCATTGAAATGTCTGATTTTTTTATTTGAAATTTAAATCAAAATTTGTGTCCCGGACCCCGCCGTGTGGGTACAAAGGACTCATGTGGCCATATGTTTAAGAACAAGCGCATATCCAAGAGTCCAGAAGACTCTATAATGCAGCACGGTGGACCACCAAAAGACATTCTTCTATAAAATAATTTTTTATGAAATAAAGAAGCAGAGTTCATCCCTCTCCGTATTTTTTTTGAAAATTTTACTTAAAAAATCACACGCAACCAGCGTTCAATGGTGTAATGGTTATTATTCTGGAAAATTCAAGTTTATTACTGTGATAATTATCAGAAAATTTGAAAAAAATACTACCCAAGAGTGTTTAACCTCTTCAGGACATAGGGCGTATGGATACGCCCTGCATTCCGAGTCCTTAAGGACCGAGGGCGTATCCATACGCCTGTGGGAATTCCGGTCCCCACCGCTAGCCGGTTGGGGACCGGAGCCGGATACCTGCTGAAATCGTTCAGCAGGCATCCCGGCATATCGCCCAGGGGGGTCATTATGCCCCCCCATGACGGCGATCGCCACAGATCGCTGGACAATTCAGTCCAGCGATCTGCGGCGATTCCGGGTCAATCAAGTTTTCAGTGACCCGGTGACCCGGAATTACTGGCTGTTTGGGGCCGTCTCTGACGGCCCCGAACAGCCAGAGCCTGCAGGGGTGAGGTGGACATGAGCGGGTGCGGGACATGCACCCCGGGTGCTGGGGACCCCGATCCCCGACGTCAATGTTGGGATCTGGGCCCCAGGAGCAGTGGCGGCGGCGGCGACGACGAGGGACTGACCTCATGCGGCGTGGATCGTTGGATGTGAGTGACAGCCTTATGCAACAGCAGGAGGCAGACCACCACAACTCCCAGCATTCCCTTATGGGCATGCTGGGACTTATGGTTTTGCAACAGCTGGAGGCACATTTTTTCTATGGAAAAGTGTACCTTCAGCTGTTGTATAACTACAACTCCCAGCTTGCACAAACAGCATGCTGGGCGTTGTAGTGGTGCATGCTGGGAGTTGTAGTGGTGCATCTGCTGGTTGCATAACTACAACTCCCAGCATGCCCGTTGGCTGTCGGTGACTGCTGAGAGTTGTAGTTTTGCAACAGCTGAAGGCACACTGGTTGTGAAACTTAGAGTTTTTTTTTTTACCTAACTCAGCGTTTCACGACCGGTGTGCCTCCAGCTGGTGCAAACTCCAACTCTCAGCAGTCAATGTACACCATGCACCGTACATGCTGGGAGTTGTAGTTTTGCAACAGCTGGAGGCACACTGGTTGTGAAACACTGAGTTAGGTCACAAACTCAGTGATACATAACCAGTGTGCCTACAGCTGTTGCAAAACTAAAACTCTCAGCATGTACAGTCTGTCAGCGCATGCTGGGAGTTGTAGTTTTGCAACAGCTGGATGTCCCCCCCCCCCCCCCAATGTGAATGTACAGGGTACACTCACATGGGCGGAGGATTACAGTAAGTATCTGGCTTCAAGTTTGAGCTGCAAATTTTCTGCCGCAGCTCAAACTGCCAGCGAGAAACTACTGTGAACCCCCGCCCGTGCGACTGTACCCTAAAAACACTACACTACACTAACAAAAAATAAAATAAAAAGTAAAAAACACTACATATACACATACACCTACACAGCCCCCCTCCCCTCCCCAATAAAAATGAAAAACGTCTGGTACGCCACTGTTTCCAAAACGGAGCCTCTAGCTTTTGCAAAACAACAACTCCCAGTATTGTCGGACAGCCGTTGACTGTCCAGGCATGCTGGGAGTTTTGCAACAGCTGGAGGCACCCTGTTTGGGAATCACTGGCGTAGAATTCCCCTATGTCCACCCCTATGCAAGTCCCTAATTTAGGCCTCAAATGCGCATGGCGCTCTCACTTTGGAGCCCTGTCGTATTTCAAGGCAACAGTTTAGGGTCACATATGGGGTATCGCCGTACTCGGGAGAAATTGCCTAACAAATTTTGGGGGGTATTTTCTGCTATTACCCTTTTTAAAAATGTAAACATTTTGGGAAAGCAAGCATTTTAGGTAAAAAAAAAATATTTTTTTTTACATATGCAAAAGTCGTGAAACACCTGTAGGGTATTAAGGTTCAAATTACCCCTTGTTACGTTCCCCGAGGGGTCTAGTTTCCAAAATGGTATGCCATGTGTTTTTTTTTTTGCTGTCCTGGCACCATAGGGGCTTCCTAAATGCGGCATGCCCCCAGAGCAAAATTTGCTTTCAAAAAGCCAAATGTGGCTCCTTCTCTTCTGAGACCTGTAGTGCGCCAGCAGAGCACTTTTCACCCCCATATGGGGTGTTTTCTGAATCGGGAGAAATTGGGCTTCAAATTTTGGGGGGTATTTTCTGCTATTACCCTTTTTAAAAATTAAAAATTTTTGGGAAAACAAGCATTTTAGGTAAAAATTATTATTTTTTTTTTACATTTGCAAAAGTCGTGAAACACCTGTAGGGTATAAAGGCTCACTTTATCCCATGATACATTCCCCGAGGGGTCTAGTTTCCAAAATGGTATGCCATGTGTTTTTTTTTCTGGCACCATAAGGGCTTCCTAAATGCAACATGCCCCCCAAAAACCATTTCAGAAAAACGTACTCTCCAAAATCCCCTTGTCACTCCTTCCCTTATGAGCCCTCTACTGCGCCCGCCGAACACTTTACATAGACATATGAGGTATGTCCTTACTCGAGAGAAATTGGGCTACAAAAACAAGTAAAAATGTTGTCCTTTTACCCCTTGTAAAAATTCAAAAATTGGCTCTACAAGAACATGTGAGTGAAAAAATGAAGATTGTGAATTTTCTCCTTCACTTTGCTGCTATTCGTGTGAAACACCTAAAGGGTTAAAACGCTGACTGAATGTCATTTTGAATACTTTGAGGGGTGTAGTTTTTATAATGGGGTCATTTATGGGGTATTTCTAATATGAAGACCCTTTAAATCCACTTCAAACCTGAACTGGTCCCTGAAAAATACTGAGTTTGAAAATTTTGTGAAAAATCTGAAAATTGCTGCTGACCGTTGAAGCCCTCTGGTGTCTTCCAAAAGTAAAAACACGTCAATTTTATGATGCAAACATAAAGCAGACATATTGTATATGTGAACAAAAAAATAAATGTATTCGTAATATCCCTTTTCCTTACAAGCAGAAAGCTTCAAAGTTAGAAAAATGCTAAATTTTGAAATTTTTCATCAAATTTACGGATTTTTCACCAAGAAAGGATTCAAGTATCGACAAAAATTCACCACTATGTTAAAGTAGAATATGTCACGAAAAAACAATCTCGGAATCAGAATGATAACTAAAAGCATTCCAGAGTTATTAATGTTTAAAGTGACAGTGGTCAGATCCGTTCCTTAAGGCCAAAATGGGCTCTGTCCTGAAGGGGTTAATAAATTTTAATTAAGCATGTATGTATGTATTTCAAAAATACTAAAATTAAAGGCCCAAGCCCAGAAGCATCATGAAGTCAAGTAGTTCCAGAAAGACACAGGAGCAGTCAGGAGCAGGCATCAGCAGTACCCAAGAGGCTTCAATAACCCCTTACATTGCACGATCAATTGCGAGATCTAGCAATAACACGTGTGTTATGCCCTCAGATGTCCTGGACTGCACACGCAAAACACTGAACGGACCAGCATATGTCTATCTTTCACCGACAGGTGCGGGTAACCCGCTGAACCCCGTTTGCGATAGGGATCAGGGATTGCAATTATTTGCCAGGAAAGAAGAATCACAACTAAGTGCGGGTCATAAGCTCGGGTTCATTAAGTCCCTGCCTTTGTACACACCGCATGTCTCTACTACCGATTGGATGGTTTAGTGAGGTCCTCAGATAGGCCCCGGCAGGGTAGGAGGAGGCCCTGGCAAAGCACCGAGAATTTAAAGATCATTGTTGAAATTTGCATTAAGCATGTATTAGCTACTGCTAAACATCCTAAAATTGAAGGTGCAAGGCCTGAGGCATCAGGGAGGCAAGTAGTTCCTGAAAGACACAGAATGAGTCAGGAGCAGTCTTTCGCAGTACCCAAGAGGGTTTCATAACCCCTTACATTTAAAGATCATTGTTGAAATTTGCATTAAGCATATATTTAGCTACTGCAAAACATCCAAAAATTAAAGGCCCAAGGCTAGAAGCGTCAGTGAGGCAAGTAGTTCCTGAAAGACATAGGATGAGTCAGGAGCAGGAATTCGCAGTAACCAAGAGGGTTTCATAACCCCTTTCATTTAAAGATCAATGTTGACATTTGCATTAAGCATTTATTTAGCTACTGCTAAACTTCCAAAAATTAAAGGCCCAAGGCCAGAAGCATCAGTGAGGCAAGTAGTTCCTGAAAGACACAGGATGAGCCAGGAGCAGGCAATGGAAGTACCAAAAAGGTTTTTATAACCCTAATTGATAACCCAAGAGGGTTTCATAACCAACAATAATTGGGAAATGTTGGTGTAGCAGCATGGTCAATCTACTCTGAGGCATCTGGCATGGGTGGCTGGAAATCCTGGCTGATCCATCCCTGATTCATCTTGACAATCGTCAGTCTCTCCACATTTTTAGTGGACAGACAAGTTCGCCTTGGGGTGACTATGGCCCCGGCCAGACTAAACATCCACTCTGATGGCGCACAACTTTTCCAGGGCAAACTCTGCTAGTTGCGGCCATAAACCATGTTTGGCTGCCCAGAAGTCCAGCGAATCTTCAATGGTTGTTGGCAGGGTCATGTCAAGGTATGCCGCCACCTGCTGGTTCAGGTCCTGCTCCATGTCTATCTGCTGCTGATGAGTTGCTTCACTTTGCGGGTGAAGAAAGCTACTCATCAGCGACTGTAGACTCAGGCTGCTGCTGATTGAGTTGGTACTGCTCCTGCAACCCCTCCCCTCCCCAGCAGCCATGGCAGTGGAAGGTGAGCGCAGAGGGCCCCCCGAGTCAGACCTGCGAGTGGATGGACCATGTGGCCGATAGGCATCGGCCAACTGACTACGTAGAATCTCTCTGTAGTAGGTCAGTTTGTCCTCCCTCTCAGTGGGTGTAAAAAAGGCCCCCATTCTGGGATGGTAGTGAGGGTCTAATAAGGTGGAGATCCAGAAGTCATCCTGCTGACGAATTTTGACAATTCGGGGGTCACTACGCAAGCAACTGAGCATGCATCGTGCCAATTGCCCAGTGACTCGGAGGGACTACCTGCCTCCATCTCCACTGCATACTGCCACGGTGTGTCTGGGTCCTCTGTCTCGCCTTCCTCATAACCCTCCAGCTCCTCTGGCTGCTCCTGCTCCTCCTCTCCTGTCCGATGACTAGAAACACCGGCCATCTCATCCAACCTAAACTGTGCTCCGCTCTGCCCCTCATCATCCTGCTCCTCCAGTTCAGCCCCCACAGGGCTCATGTAGCCTTGAGATGTAGGCACAACGTCTCCATTGCTGTGATCAGCCATGGTTTCAATCATTTGTTCTAGGAAATGTAGGAGTGGAATTACGTTGTTCATGGCGTAATCCAAGCAACTTACAAATAATGTGGCTTTCTCAAAGAGCCTCAGCAATCGGCAGGTGTCACGTATGAGCTGCCACTGGTTCACATTGAAGTTACACAGGGGAGTACTCCTATCTGCTTGGATCATGAAGAAATCAGTGATGGCTTTTCTTTGTTCATATAGTCTGTCCAACATATGGAGGGTGGAATTCCAACGTGTGGCAATGTCACAAATAAGACTATGTTGTGGGATACCGTTCTGACGCTGCAGCTCAAGGAAGGTGTGCTTGGCAGTGTACGAGTGGCTGAAGTGCATGCACAGTTTCCTTGCCATTTTCAGGAAATTTTGCAAATGGGGTCAAGACTTGAGGAAGTGCTTGACAACCAGATTCAACACGTGTGCCATGCAGTGCGCATGTTTCACACTTCCTTGTCGCAGCGCGGACTAGTGTTGCTCACGAATATTCGAACTCGCGAATATTCGCAAATATAGCACTATATATTTGTAATTACCAATATTCATTTTTTTCCCCACAGTACACATCACAGTGATCACCCCTCTCTGCTTCCAGCTTGTGTGGTGTAAAGAAGGCTGTAATACTACTGTGTAATTTTCGCTTATGCTAATTTTTGTATATGCTAATTTTCGCATATGTTAATTTTCGCATACGCGAATTTTCGCATATGCGAAAATAAGACGAGAATATTACGAATATGCGAATTTAGCGAATATATGACGAATATTCGTACGTATATTCGCGAATATTCGCAAATTCGAATATGGCCTATGCCGCTCAACACTAGCACGGACACGATGTTCTTCCCATTGTCGGTCACCATGGTTCCCCTTTCCAGATTTTGTGGAGTAAGCCATACTTGGATTTCTTTACGAATTAACTTTAGCAGTTCCTCCCCTGTGTGACTCTGTTCGCCAAGGCAAACCATGTGAAGAACAGCTTGACACTGCCGTGCCCTACATACATGGTACAATGAAGGGCCACCAAGATTTGGACCTGCAGTGGAGGCTGAGGACACGGTGGAGGATGAGGAGGCGGCGTCGCACACTGTAACAGGACCAACTGCCTGGGAGCGAGAGCGTGGAGGAGGAAGTGGTGTGACCTGTCCAAGTTGCTGTTGTGGCTGTGCAGGAACCACATTTACCCAGTGGGCCGTAAAAGACAAGTATTGTCTCTGACCGTAGTTACAGCTCCACACGTCGGCGCTGCCGTGCACTTTTGAACACACCGACAGGCTCAAGGACTGGCCCACCTTTTCTTGTACAAACTTATGCAAGGCTGGTACTGCCTTCTTCGCAAAGAAATGACGTCTTGGGACTCTCCACCTCGGCTCGGCACAATTCTCTGAAAGGTCCAGAGTCCACCACTTGAAAAGGAGGGACTGCAACACCAGCAACTTGGCAGGAGCACATTCAACTTCTGCGCCGTTGGATGAGTGGGCGCATACTGTTGTCTCTTGGACATGGCTTCGCCGATGGATTGTTGGCGGAATGGCTGACTAAAAGCGGGAGAAGCAGGAGTGACAGAAGGATGGTTTGACACACAGCTCCCTTCGGCTGAGGTGGTGGAGACTTGGCTGGATGAAGGAGGGAGCGGATGGCCACTAGGTGATGCAGCAGGCTGGACCACTACATCAGAGCCACGGTTCTCCCAGGCCGCTTTATGGTGGCGAAGCATGTGTTGACGCAGGGCCGTGGTTCCGACATTGGGACCCTAGCCACGCTTCACCTTCCGCTGACAGATCTTGCATGTGGCTACGTGAACCTCCTCCGGATGCCTTATGAAAAACTTCCACACCGCCTAGTAGCTGATTTTGCCACCCGCAGTCCGCACTAATTGACTGCTACTGGCGCCATCTCCAGGAACCCCTGTTCCACTATCTCCCGGAAAGGTGGGCTGCGCGAAGCAGGTGGTCTCCCCCGGGCACGTTTGGCTCCTGAATTTCCACTTCTGCCACCACGCTGACTGCCAACTGTGCTACCGCCTTGCTGCCTCAAGGGCAACCTGCAACTCTCTTCTCCTGATGATGATGAAGTCCCTTCTGCATCCCGGCTCCCGATTGCGATCTGCTTCATCATCATCAACAGGTGTGTGCACGTCACTGATGTCCTCCTCAGTTTCCCCAACAGTGTCTGCTTCAGGACCCTGAACCCTTGCAACACCGCCTCCCACGTCACTCTCCGCATCACTACTTGGCCGCCTAGCGGAGCAAGCGGCGCATGTCTCTTCCCCTTCTTGGCTGTCCAGTAGCTGCTCACTGTCCTCTATAAGATCGTCCTCAGTAAATAGTGGAGCTGAACCCACAGCATAAGATACTTCTTTAGGAAAGGGATCAGCATAGGACAAAGGCAATGGGAGGACAGGGACTGCTCCCGGGTCATGCCAACTGAGGGTTGTGTCTGAGGAACCCACCGACTGTTGACTGGGGGTGTCAGATGTCACTTGTGATGATGTGGATGAGTGTTAACCAATCGACGATGGCAGATGGGCTGCTGGTTGAGACACGACCGCTGGCTGATAACGGGAGCTCAGGCCTCTCGCTGCGACTCTTGCTGCCACTCACCCCAAGTCTGCTGCCAACTCTGCCTGAATTTATTTAGGCCTCTGCCACTCCTCTGTGCACATCCTGGCACGTCTCTGCCTGACATACTTAGTGCATTTATGAGGGTATTACAATACGTTACTCTACTCTTTAAACAGTATTTGTCTAGAACAGCAGCAGGTAATTACTAACGGCTGTCCTTTCACAATATTTAGGCCCTTTACAGATTAACAGGTACAAAATGGTACAATACTTGGATGTACCTATGCGGTACGCACTGATGAGGGCAGTAAGATGCGCAACTATAGGCAGAAAAAACTCTGTATTTTTTAAAAACACCAGCCGGTGAATACTATTGTTTGGACTTTGACGGTATGGAGCACCTTGACAGATTAAAAGGTACTAAATGGTACAATACTTGGATATACGTATGCGGTATGCACTGATGAGGGCAGTAATATGTGCAACTATAGGCAGAGAAAACTCTATATGTTTTAAAAACACCAGCCGGTGAATACTATTGTTTGGACTTTGACGGTATGGACCACCTTTACAGATTAACAGGTACTAAATGGTACAATACTTGGATGTACCTATGCGGTATGCACTGGTGAGGGCAGTAATATGCTTAACTACACACAGAAAAAACTCAGTATTTTTGTAAAACACCAGCCGGTGAATACTATTGTTTGGACTTTGATGGTATGGAGCACCTTGACAGATTAACAGGTACTAAATGGTACAATACTTGGATGTACGTATGCGGTATGTACTGATTAGGGCAGTAAGATGCGCAACTATAGGCAGAAAAAACTCTGTATTTTTTTAAAAACACCAGTTGGTGAATACTATTGTTTGGACTTTGATGGTATGGAGCACCTTGACAGATTAACAGGTACTAAATGGTACAATACTTGGTTGTACCTATGCGGTATGCATTGTGAGGGCAGTAATATGTGTAACTATACGCAGAAAAAACTCTGTATTTTTGTAAAACACCAGCCGGTGAATACTATTGTTTGGACTTTGACGGTATGGAACACCTTGACAGATTTACAGGTACTAAATGGTACAATACTTGGATGTACCTATGCAGTATGCACTGATTAAGGCAGTAATATGCACAACTATAGGCAGAAAAAACTCAGTATTTTTTAAAAACACCGGCCGGGGAATACTATTGTTTGGACTTTGACGGTATGGAGCACCTTGACAGCTTAACAGGTACTAAATGGTACAATACTTGGATGTACCTATGCGGTATGCACTGATAAGGGCAGTAAGATGTGCAACTATAGGCAAAAAAAACTCTGTATTTTTTAAAAACACCAGCCGGTGAATACTATTGTTTGGACTTTGACGGTATGGAGCACCTTGACAGCTTAACAGGTACTAAATGGTACAAAACTTGGATGTACCTATGCGGTATGCACTGATGAGGGCAGTAAGATGTGCAACTATAGGAAAAAAAAACTCTGTATTTTTTAAAAACACCAGCCGGTGAATACTATTGTTTGGACTTTGACGGTATGGAGCACCTTGACAGCTTAACAGGTACTAAATGGTACAATACTTGGATGTACCTATGCGGTATGCACTGATGAGGGCAGTAAGATGTGCAACTATAGGCAGAAAAAACTCTGTATTTTTTTTTTAAAACATCAGTCGGTGAATACTATTGTTTGGACTTGCACAGTATGTAGCCCCTTGACAGATTAACAAGTACAAAATTGTACTAATGCACTACAGTCCACTGAACAATCACATATTTCTGAACAGCAGCAGGACCCAACAGTGCAGCACCACAAAAAACAGAAAAAATACAGGGATTAAACCCTAAATTGCACTCTGTCACACAATTCTGAGCAGAAGATTTGTGGAGCAAAATAAAAACTCAATTGGGCTGAAAAATGCAGAGATAAGATGCTTCAGAAAGTTCAGGCAGCTTGGAGATCTGTATGAGGCAGCTGACAGCTATCTGCCCCTCTCTGCTGCAATGCTCAATAACGTGAATAGGAGGTTTATATATCGTAAGATCTTCCCCAGTGAGAACACAACAGCACTGCAGTCCTTTCTTTCCCTAATGCTGATGTGACTAGCAGTTGCAGTGTAACACTATGGTATGAGCTATTCACACACAGTCCCGTCCTCTAAATCTGAGTGCATAGATGAAATGATGAGAGGCAAGATTGCCGCCGATTATATAGGGGCTGTGACATCACAGGGGTCAGTGAACACTGATAGGCTGCATCTCACATGTGATTCAGGGTCAGCCCGCCTACCTTCCTTGACACCGCTGTTTCCCGTCCTCCCATAATCCCCTGCCCCATGTACTCACATGTGGATCCGCCATCTTAGGTCTCCAATAGCCTGGAACACTGTAAAATGGAGTTTAATGAAGCGATTTGCATTCGTAGCAAATCAAATTTTTCATGAAATTCGTAACGAATTTGGATTCGTCAACTTCGATTCGCTCAACTCTAATAATGATATTTAAATAATATTGGCCTATTCATTAAAGTTATTTTATTTAGAAAATAAAGGAAATCTTTAATGAAATACACTAGGCGATTTTATACTGATAATCTAGTTGTGCAGGCTCTTAATTGCTTTGGAAATTATTATTATTATTATTATATTTTTTTCCCTATTGCTGCACTAAAACATAATGGAGGAGAGTTATCAAAACCTGTGCAGGGGAAAATTTGCCCAGTTGCCCATAGCAACCAATCAGATCGCTTCTTTCATTTTTGACAAGGCCTCTGCAAAATGAAAGAAGCAATCTGATTGGTTGCTGTGGGCAACTGGGCAACTTTTCCTCTGCACAGGTTTTGAAAAATATCCCCCAATATTTTTATTAGTCTTTTTAGCAAAAAAAAAAAAAAAAGTAGTGGATTTAAAACACAGAAAAAGGTGCACATATTTCCATTATAGTTATCTCTGTATCAGGTCCCCTCCCGATTTTGGCAAAAAAATACTGACTGTTTGTGAACCCAGTACAGTGGTCCCTCAACATACGATGATAATCCGTTCCAAATGAACGATCGTTAGTTGAAACCATCGTATGTTGAGGGATCCGTGCAATGTAAAGTATAGGACAGTGGTCTCCAACCTGCGGACCTCCAGATGTTGCAAAACTACAACTCCCAGCATGCCCGGACAACCAACGGCTGTCCGGGCATGCTTAGAGTTGTAGTTTTGCAACATCTAGAGTTCCGCAGGTTGATGAACACTGGTATAGGAGGTTATACAGTACTCACCTGTCCCCGCCGCTCACCGCTGCCCTGGATGTTGCCCTCCATCGCTGTCGCCGTCCCCCGGTGGAAAGGGTTAGCATTTATTTAGCTAAATGCTACAGGACTGACAAGGTGAGCATGTACTTTTGTCATAAAGTTGAAGAAACAAGCCAGTAAATGCTTACAGTTGAGAGTAAGACATACTATATTCTGTTTATTTACAAAAATATTAATTAGAAAAAATGACGGGTGATTTTTTAAAACTTGTGTTTTTGGACATTTCATTTTATTAGGGAATTAATAAGGTTTCAGACCTCTAATATAAAATAGTAACAAAAGTTGCTACAAAAGGAGGTTCACTTTCTATAAGTATTATATTTTAAAGTAGAATAACTAAGCAAGTAAAAACAGAAAAACAAGCTTAAACTGTTTACATAATGGCTTTCGCCTCACTATCTGATTACTTTAGAATAAAAAGTAGATACATTTGAAATTCAGATTGCTTTATTCCAGCTAAATGGAAAAAGTTGTGTACAGCATTGGTAAACAACTATCAATGTTTGAATACATTTTAGGTTCATTCTTACAGCAAATGTATCGAATCTCCCTGAGAACTGAAAATGAAATTTGTCACTAGCTAGAAGGAACATGAAAATGCAATCCGGTAAATCAGAGGTGAGGTAAGAAAGATGGGCATGTACAGTAAATAACTAAACTCTATTAACCAGACTGAAATTATGTTGAGGAACCAAGAAGGTAAAAATAAAATATGTCAGTTCACTTTTAATCACAGAGAATAATATAAGCAAAATAAAACAGGTGTAATCAGTATACTAAATCACTGTTCTTTAAAGGGGTACTCCATCCATAGACATGTGAAGCACCTGGCATTCATTTAGAATGCTGGGTGAGTGTTACGGGCTCGTGATGTCACGGCAGGGGGTGTGGCGGCCATCATGCCCCCTCACATAGACTTGCATTGAGAGGGCATGGTGTAACGTTACGAGGGGCGTGGCTGACGTCATGACCCCCCACTGCCCGCTCCAAGCGTTTGGAACAAAATGTTCCGGATGCTGGTTCAGTGGAGTACCCCTTTAAGGTTTATGTCTATCCCTAAACACTAGGGGGAGATTTATCAAAACCTGTGCAGAGGAAAAGTTGACTAGTTGCTCGTAGCAACCAATCAGCTTGCTTCTTTCATTTGAAAAAAAAAACTTCTGAAAAATAGAAGAAGCAATATGATTGGTTGCTATGGGCAACTGGTCATTTTTCCTCTGTACAGGTTTTGATACATTTTCCTTTGTCTAACTGCAACAATGGAGGCCCAGTAGGGGGACCAGATAGTAACAATCAGTCTGGTCATTGTTTGATACGCAGTGGTCACACTAACTGAACCACTCACACTCCCTGAGTCAGTGCAATGAAAAGGAGGTTACACTTAACTTAAGGGGTACTCCACTGGAAAACATTTTTTTTTATCAACTGGTGCAAGAAAGTTTAACAGATTTGTAAATTACTTCTATTTAAACATCTTAATCCTTCCAGTCCTTATCAGCTGCTGTATGATCCACAAGTTCTTTTCTTTTTGAATTTCCTTTCTGCCTGACCACAGTGCTCTCTGCTGACACCTCTGGCCATTTTACGAACTGTCCAGAGTAGTAGCAAATCCCCATAGAAAACCTATCCTGCTCTGGACAGTTCCTAAAATGGACAGAGGACGCAGGATTTCTCCTTTTATGCATTTTCATTTTTTCCTCATGGTTACATAGTTAGTATGGTTGAAAAAAGACATATGTCCATCAAGTCCAACCAGGGAATTGAAGTGAAGGGTGTAAGGGGATAAGGGAAAGGGATGTAGCTTTATAATTCTGCATAAGCATTAATGTTATTTTGTTCCAGTAATGTATCTAACCCTGTTTTAAAGCTGTTAATTGTTCCTGCTGTGACCAGTTCCTGAGGTAGGCCGTTCCATAAATTCACAGTCCTCCTTTAGACTAAACCTTTTCTTCTCCAGACGGAGGCAGTGCCCCCTCGTCCTTTGGGGGGGTTTAACCTGGAACAGTTTTTCTCCATATTTTTTGTATGGGCCATTTATATACTTATATACGTTTATCATATCCCCCCTTAAACGTCTCTTCTCAAGACTTAACAATTGTAACTCCTTTAATCGCTCCTCATAGCTAAGATGTTCCATGCCCCATATTAGTTTCGTCACGTGTCTCTGCACCCTTTCCAACTCCGCAGTGTCCCTTTTATGAACAGGCGACCAAAACTGAACAGCATATTCCAGGTGAGGCCGTACCAATGCTTTATAAAGGGGGAGTATTATGTCCCTGTCCCTTGAGTCCATGCCTCTTTTGATACATGACAATATCCTGCCGGCTTTGGAAGCAGCAGCCTGACATTGCATGCTATTCTGTAGTCTGTGATCTACAAGTACACCCAGATCCTTCTCTACCAGTGACTATGCCAGTTTAATCCCCCCTAAGACATACGATGCATGCAGGTTATTAGTACCCAGATGCATAACTTTACATTTATCCACATTGAACCTCATTTGCCAAGTGGATGCCAAGACACTTAGTCTATCCAAGTCATCTTGTAACTTATGCACATCCTCTATAGACTCTACCGTGCTACAAAGCTTAGTGTCATCTGCAAAGATAGAAACAGAGCTGTTAATCCCATCCTCTATATTATTGATAAATAAATTAAACAACACCTTACCCCTATAACTTTTTTATTTTTCTGTGTACGGGCTGATATGAGGGCTCATTATTTGCACCGTGATCTCAAGTTTTTATTGGTATCATTTTTGTATCGATCGGACTTTTTGATCGCTTTTTATAAATTTTTTCATGATATAAAAAGTGACCAAAACACGCTATTTTGTACTTTGGAATTTTTTTGCGCACACGCCATTGACCGTGTGGTTTAATTAATGATATATTTTTATAGTTCGGACATTTCCGCACACGGCGATACCACATATGTTTATTTTTATTTACACATTTTTTTTTTTAAATGGTAAAAGGGGGGTGATTCAAACTTTTATTAGGGAAGGGGTAAAGGACCTTTATTAACTTTTTTTTTTCACTTGTTTTTTGCAGTGTTATAGCTCCCATAGGGGGCTATAACACTGCACACACTGATCCTTTACACTGATCCCTGCAAAGCCATAGCTTTGCATTGATCAGTGTTATAGACGGTCGATTGCTCAAGCCTGGATCTCAGGCTTGGAGCAATCAATCGCTGATCGGATGCGACGGAGGCAGGTAAGGGGACCTCCAGTCGCGTCCTAGCTGATCGGAACATTGTGATTTTATCGCGATGGTCCCGATCAGCCCAACTGAGCTGCAGGGAAGCTTTCACTTTCATTTTAAACGCATCGATCAAATTTGATCGCCGCGTCTAAAGGGTTAATAGCGCGTGGTACAACGAGCGGTGCCACACGCAATTAGCCCAGGGTCCCAGCTATGATTACCCTCCGGGACCGACACGGCATGACGCAGGGTCACGGCGTGACCCCACCTTATATACCAGGACCGGGCAAAGGGCGTCCTTCAGAGGTTAATATAATGGACGAAGTACTCACCAGGGGCACTTCCTTTGAGCGTCTCTGGCTGATGCAGGTTGGGGTGCCTTGATAATAATGTGCAAATATTTCACTAGAGGCATGAGTAAGTTGCTAAATGTTTAATCCACTTCCAAGAGGTTCAGGCAGGATTTGCTTAGGCTGGGGCTGTTAGCTCACAGTAGTCCAGTTGTAAATTACTAGCCGTGGAATGCTTTTCCTAAAAAATATGTGACATGAGTGCTGCAACAGGCATGGCCAGAAACTTGATGGTCCTAGTTTTCAACTGACAGGCCCTTGTACAATGTCTCCTCACAGGCTACTCTACATCCTTACTCTCTCTCTCTCTCTCTCTCTCTCTCTCTCTCTCTCTCTCTCTCTCTCTCTCTTTCTCTCTCTCTCTCGCACTCAAACCAATACTGATTGTTTTCTTAATATACAGTATATGTATAGCAGTCAGAACACAAGAGGTTTACTGCATGCCTTTTATAAAAGGAGCTGACTGCTAAAATTCCCTTGAATGGGGTTATCCAGAACTAGGAAAACAGAGCTTATTTATTTAATAAAACAAATGCTCCCTGTCTGCCTCCAGGCTGTGTGTGGCTCTGCAGTTCAGTTCCATTGAAGTGAATGGAGACAAATTGTAATACCGCACACTACCTGGGGACAGACATGGAGCTGTTTTTGAAAGGCATTAGCTCTGTTTTTCTATTCCTGGACATATTTGATGTTGTAGATCAGTAGCTCTGTCATTTACTTTACATTAAAAACTGCAGCATAAAATCTGCAGAATCTGAAAATTGTACATGTGAGTACACTCTTAGGGTAGGGTCCTATTTTGCAGTAAAATTTACTAATCATAAAGTACACACCAAACAGACAAGGTAGAATGTTGGCACAGCAGTCCAGACCACAGAGTTTTAGGGGGAAATTCTCTCCAATGAGCGTACAGTCAGGAGTAACACTTCAGTTCACACAGGTACAGGGTGCTCTAACTCCAGAAAAATTGTACAGATATAGGGGGAGATTTATCAAAACCTGTGCAGAGCGAAAGTTGCCCAGTTGCACATAGCAACCAATTAGATTGCTACTTTCATTTTGCAGAGGTCTTTTTTAAAAATGAAAGAAGAAATCTGATTGGTTGCTATGGGCAACTTTTCCATGCACAAGTCTTGATAAATCTCCCCCATAATCCCCAATAATAGAAAAAGATAGATGGCACTCATCTGTGTTCATGTGCAAAAATCTTCTTTATTAAAGTGCATAATATCCATGCTTATGGGCAGACAGGCTCACACCGCCGGCATGTTCCTACGATACAATCGGTGAAAGCTGTTTTATCCTATGGGTTTCTTCAGCCTACTCCTATCTAGTTTCTTCAGGATTTAACCTCTCATCCATGAACATCACCAGGTGGGAGTTAACAATACGGATGTTAAAAAAAAAACAATATTGTTTAAAAAAAAGTATCTATACTTCCTAGTGTGACTTATTATATACACATCATTGTTACGCCGAGCGCTCCGGGTCCCTGCTCCTCCCCGGAGCGCTTGCGGCGTTCTCCTCTCTGCAGCGCCCCGGTCAGACCCGCTGACCGTGAGCGCTGCACTGACATTGCTGACGGGGATGCGATTCGCATAGCGGGACGCGTCCGTTCGCGGATCGCATCCCAATCTACTTACCTGTCCCGGTCGCCGGCTGTCACGTCCTGGCGCGTGCGGCTCCACTCTCTAGGGCGCGCGCACGCCAGCTCTCTAAGATTTAAAGGGCCAGTGCACCAATGATTGGTGCCTGGCCCAATCAGTGTAATTAGCTTCCACCTGCTCCTTGCTCTATATTACCTCACTTCCCCTTCCCTGTATTGCCGGATCTTGTTGCCCTTGTGCCTAGAGAAAGCGTTTCCTGTGATTGCCATACCAGTGTTTCCAGACCTTCTGCTATTACCATTGACTACGAACCTTGCCGCCTGCCCTGACCTTCTGCTACGTCTGACCTCGCCTCTGTCTAGTCCTTCTGTCCCACGCCTTCTCAGCAGTCAGCGAGGTTGAGCCGTTACCGGTGGATACGACCTGGTTGCTACCGCCGCAGCAAGACCATCCCGCTTTGCGGCGGGCTCTGGTGAATACCAGTAGCAGCTTAGAACTGGTCCACCGGAATGGTCCACGCCAATCCCTCGCTGACACAGAGGATCCACATCCAGCCTGCCGAATCCTAACAGTAGATCCGGCCATGGATCCCGCTGAGGTGCCGCTGCCAAGTCTCGCTGACCTATCCACGGTGGTCGCCCAGCAATCCCAACAGATCGCCCAACAAGGTCAGCAGCTGTCGCAGTTGACCGCCATGCTACAGCAACTTCTGCCACAGCTGCAGCAGCAACCTTCTCCTCCGCCAGCTCCTGCACCTCCTCCGCAGCGAGTGGCCACTCCTAACCTCCGCTTGTCCCTGCCGGACAAATATGATGGGGACTCTAAACTCTGCCGTGGTTTCCTGTCTCAATGTTCCCTACATTTGGAGATGTTGTCGGACCAATTTCGCACAGAACGGTCAAAGGTGGCTTTTGTGGTTAGTCTCCTGTCTGGGAAGGCCTTGTCATGGGCCACACCGCTCTGGGACCGCAACGATCCTGTCACTGCCACTGTTTAGTCCTTCTTCGCTGAGGTTTGTAGTGTCTTCGAGGAACCAGCCCGAGCCTCTTCTGCCGAAACTGCCTTGTTGAACCTTGTCCAAGGAGATTCTTCTGTGGGCAAATATGCCATCCAATTTCGTACCCTCGCCTCTGAATTATCTTGGAACAATGAGGCCCTCTGCGTGACCTTTAAAAAAGGCCTATCCAGTAACATCAAGGATGTGCTGGCCGCACGAAAAAATTCCTGCCAACCTGCATGAACTTATCCATTTGGCCACCAGCATTGACATGCGTTTTTCTGAAAGACACCAGGAGCTCCACCAGGAAAAGGACCTTGATCTCTGGGCACCTCTCTCCCAGTATCCTTTGCAATCTACCCCTGTGCCTCCCGCCGAGGAGGCTATGCAAGTGGATCGGTCTCGCCTGACCCATGAAGAGAGGACTCGCCACAGAGATAAAAATTTATGTCTGTACTGCGCTAGTACCGAACATTTCCTAGTGGATTGCCCTATTCGTCCTCCGCGTCTGGGAAACGCACGCACCCAGCTCACGTGGGAGTGGCGTCTCTTGGTGTGAAGTCTGCTTCTCCACGTCTCACTGTGCCTGTGCGGATTTCTCCTTCTGCCAACTCCTCCTTCTCAGCTGTGGCCTTCTTGGACTCTGGTTCTGCGGGAAATTTTATTTTGGCCTCTTTTGTTAATAGGTTCAACATCCCTGTGACCCGTCTCGTCAACCCGCTCTACATTTCTTCTGTCAATGCAGTAAAATTGGACTGCACTGTGCGTTACCGCACAGAACCCCTACTTATGAGCATTGGACTGCATCACAAAAAAATTAAATTTTTTGTTCTGCCCAACTGCACCTCTGAAGTCCTCCTCGGTCTGCCATGGCTCCAACGTCATTCTCCTATCCTTGACTGGACCACCGGGGAGATCAAGAATTGGGGTTCATCTTGCCACAAACGATGCCTCACATCTGCTCCCACTTGTCTAACTTCTGAGGTGCCACCCATACCGGCTCCTCCCAAGGCTTACCAGGATATTTTTGGCAAAAAGCAAGCTGGGATTTTGCCTCCTCATAGCCCCCTTCCTGGTAACACTCTGCCCTGGAAAAGCTTCACCCTCTGCCCCCCCTCCCCACTTTTTCTGGATTGCCTGCCATTGTTGAAGTTACCCAGGACTTCTCTGCCTTCCAGGAGGAAACTCATGAATCGCTCCCAATGGCCTCGTCTCCTATGAAGGGACAAGCAGACAAAAAGAGGAGGAGACCTAAGGGGGGGGTACTGTTACGCCTAGCGCTCCGGGTCCCTGCTCCTCCCTGGAGCGCTCGCGGCATTCTCCTCTCTGCAGCGTCCCGGTCAGACCCGCTGACCGGGAGCGCTGCACTGACATTGCCGACAGGGATGCGATTCGCATAGCGGGACGCGCCCGCTCGCGGATCGCATTCCAATCTACTTACCTGTCCTGGTCCTCGGCTGTCACGTCCTGGCGCGTGCGGCTCCGCTCTCTAGGGCGCGCGCGCGCCAGCTCTCTAAGATTTAAAGGGCCAGTGCACCAATGATTGGTGCCTGGACCAATCAGTGTAATTAGCTTCCACCTGCTCCTTGCTCTATATTACCTCACTTCCCCTTCCCTGTATTGCCTGATCTTGTTGCCCTTGTGCCTAGAGAAAGCGTTTCCTGTGATTGCCATACCAGTGTTTCCAGACCTTCTGCTATTACCATTGACTACGAACCTTGCCGCCTGCCCTGACCTTCTGCTACGTCTGACCTCGCCTCTGTCTAGTCCTTCTGTCCCACGCCTTCTCAGCAGCAAACGAGGTTGAGCCATTACCGGTGGATACGACCTGGTTGCTACCGCCGCAGCAAGACCATCCCGCTTTGCGGCGGGCTCTGGTGAATACCAGTAGCAGCTTAGAACCGGTCCACCGGTATGGTCCACGCCAATCCCTCGCTGACACAGAGGATCCACATCCAGCCTGCCGAATCCTAACAATCATGAGAACATACTTAAATCAATTAAGCCCTAACAATCCTTGAGCGTTAGTTTTTAATACAGCATATCCCCTGCATCTATTTACAGTAGTTTTTTCTGGCGATCCATACCATTAACATGGACAAATTTGCTGGAGACCTATGTATTTAACACATCTGAAGTCTCCCATATGTTTTTTTCCATATATGTTTTAAAGAATATGCATGCTCCCTGAAATGGACATTCATGGGAGAAATGGTTTTCCCTATGTATAAAAACATTCACAGGGCCATACTAGGGCATAGGCCACATCATTGATTCTACAACATATGAATTTAGAAATATCAATTTTCACACCACCCAGTTCTTGGTGAACTGACACCAAGAACAATTACCACATCTATTGGCAGTGTGAGCCCATAGATATGGTAAATATTTTTTGTGTATGAACACTGCTGAGTGGAATCTACTTTTTCTATATTTTTTGACTAAACAGAAAGTACATTGAGTGCTCAATCATCCCACTTATTAGTGTGACCGCACTGCATCAGCAAATTACATAATAAAGTCTAATTCGTGTCACCGAAGCCCATTTAACACACTACCATATGTCATGATAAACATATATTGAGTCATAATTACAGCTGCTATGATAATAAAAATATTTTAAGTTATAGGTTTATCGTTTCAAAAGACTTACATAATGTAGACTGTTTTGGGGAATCAGTGAATTGTCTTGTCTGAATGAATTCACTTTTGATTGATGGCTGTTGTCTCCTGTCATTTTAGATATTTCTAAAGATGATTCAATGAAGTTAGATGGTATCTGCAGTCTAGCTCCCAGTTTACAAGTTTGTCACGTGACTTCACATTCACTACTTAGGAACATTGGCCATAATTCGTCCAAACTTGCACTGTATCCCTATAACAAATTTATGCTTCAGCCTCCTGACTATTAAGTTATAAAGTCTTATTACATAGAGTGATTATTGGTCAAAAAAGTTGCTATTGACTTTGTCAGGGCCATACTAGGGCAATGTCTGAGCAAATGCTTGTTTGTCAATCATCTATATGGCCCTACCTGCATGATAATCAAGTCAAATAATAGGTTCCCTAAATGATCTACTTGATCTGCACTGGCACTGGGCACAAGTCTGCCAGTGTAATACTAACTAACATTAGGCAAAGCCCTTGAAATTACTTTCTCTCATTAAAACTTTCCCAAACAATGTATTTGTCACAGCCAAGCACACACTCTGCTTGCTGACAGCTCTACTGCTCCAATGGGCATTCTCTCAAAGGCCAAAACTTCTCACAGGCTTTTTCAGCCAGCTCAGCCCAGCATATCTTTTCTATAGTCAAACATTAGCAATATGCACAGATTGTCCAGAAATGCTGCCATATATTTGAAGCATGAGAACTCTCCCACAGCAGTTACATGCTCACAGACACAGCACCTTTCTGAGGAGATCCCCATGCTAGTCCCTACTATATCTTATTAGTAGCATGGCATGCTGGAATTCCCCAGTATCATGTTGTCTAACTGGACTATTTCACCAGGAAAAATATTTCAGGAATTGTTTTAGGAAAAAGAGAAATAGTTTGACATTGCTGATAAGTATATGATGAACTTGTGGGGAAAGGTTAGTTAATCTCAGTGCAGCAATACTATAATATGTCTATTAAATTACTAAAGAGCTTTTGTTAAATGGAATGTTTCACCTGGATCATTTTTTTACTAATCACAGTCAGACACTGCTATTGGGCTGGAAAAGGATTAGACTGAGCTCTGACCATTACCCATTGTGAATGGTGTCATTACATCTAATCTAAATGCTAGTGTCATTTTTTTACTGTAATTCTGTCTGTGATGACAGTAAGGAAACTGCTAAATGTTTTCTCTATTGAACATAAAGTATCTACTTATTATTAGGCTTAGTGGCCAGAAGAAAAAAAGGAAAATGTCAGCATTAAAATCTAAATACATCATGTGTTACAAGTCATTGGTAGGATAAACTTTGAAGCAATAGGTAAAAGACCACTGTAGTACAGTGGGGCATAAAAGTATTTAGTCAGCCACCAATAGTGCAACTTCTCCCCCTTAAAAAGATGAGAAAGGCCCATAATTTTCATCATAGGTATACCTCAACTATGAGAGACATAATGAAAAAATAAATCCATAAAATCACATTGTCTGATTTAATTATTTTTATTTTTTTTGCTAATTATGGTGGAAAATAAGCATTTGGTCACCTACAAACAAGCATGATTTCTTGCTCTCACAGACCTGTAACTTCTTCTTTAAGAGTCTCCTCTGTCCTCCACCCGTTACCTGTATTAATGGCTCCTGTTTGAACTTGTTATCAGTATAAAAGACACCTGTCCACAACCTCAAACAGTCACAGTCCAAACTCCAGTATGGCCAAGACAAAAGAGCTGTCGAAGGACACCAGAAACTAAATTGAAGACCTGCACCAGGCTGGGAAGACTGAATCTACAATAGAAAAGCAGCATTGGTGGGAAGAAATCAACTATGGGAGCAATTATTAGAAAATGGGAGACATACAAGACCGCTGATAATCTCCCTCCATCTGGGGCTCCCTACAAGATCTCACCCCATGGTATCAAAATGATCACAAGAGCTGTGAGCAAAAATCCCAGAACCACACGGGGGGACCTAGTGAATGACCTGCAGAGAGCTGAGAACCAAGTAACAAAGGCTACATTCAGTAACACACTACGCTGCCAAGGACTCAAATCATGCAGTGCTAGACATGTTCCCCTGCTTAAGCCAGTCTGAAGTGGAAACATCATGCTTTGGGGCTGTTTTTCAGCAAAGGGACCAGGAAACCTGATCCGCAAGCTCCGGCCGTGAGCGCAGTGTCCTGGTGTCCCCATCTGCCAGCGGGGCTGGGATTCACATTGCAGGACGTGCCTGCATGCGAATCCCAGCCTGTCCCCCACCTCACTCTGCTGCCTCTGTGCCTCCGCTATGGAGCGCGTGTCCTAGGGCACGTGTCTGAGCTCTGAAATTTTTAGGGCCAGTGTGCACCTGACACCACATTTTAAGTCCCTGCACCTCCCACATTTCCCTGTCGGATCTTCAGTGCCCCTAGCCTGAGATTAAGCGACCTTTATAGCCTGTTAGCCTGTTACCTGTGTTTCCAGACCTTCCCCTACGTTATTAGACTCCGCACCTTTGTCGCCTGCCTTGACCTTCTGCTATATTTGACCACGCTACTGCCTCATCCTTCGGTACCTCACCTCGCCCAGCTACCTGTGTGGTCGAGTCATGTTGGGGGTAGCGACCTGGGTGTCACCTGCCGCAGCAAGCCCATCCTGCCTTGCGGCGGGCTCTGTTGAATACCAGTGGTACATTAGACTCTGCTCCCTGATACAGTCCGAGTCATCAGCCACACAGGTTAAAGGATCCACATCCAGCTCCATTACAACAAGATCCGGCCATGGATCCCACTGGGGTTCCTCTGCCTGATAGTCCGGATCTAGCTTCCATCGTGGAGCTCCAGTCACGGCAGTTGGCCAAAAGGCACAGCAGTTGAGCCAGTTATCCGCCATGATGCAGCAGTTGCTAACTGCACAGCAACAACCACCACAACCTCCTCCTGCTCTGGTGGCACTTCCAGCTCCTGCAGTCATCTCCCAAGTCCTATCTTGGTTTTGTTACTCAGTGCTCTATGCACATTGAACTCATGGTGGATCAGTTCCCTACAGAACAAGCAAAGGTGGCCTTCATCCTCAGTCTTTGAACCGGAAGGGCTTTGGCCTGGGCAACTACGCTTATGAATCGCAGTGATGCCCTCACAACCAATCTCCTGACATTTCTCACTGAATTTTGGGGTGTCTTTCAAGAACCTGCTCGAGCTTCCTCCTCTGAGATGGAATTGCTGAGTCTTACTCAGCGCCACTCCTCTGTGGGCGAGTATGCCATTCTGTATTTGTACCCTGGCATCGGAGTTAGCATGGAATGATAAAGCTCTTTGCGCCACCTTCAAGAGAGGGTTATCAAGTCAAATCAAGGATGTCCTCACTGCCCGGGAATTGCCATCTAATCTGAATGAGCTAATACAGTTGGCATCCCTGATTGATATCTGGTCTTCAGAGCGATGTGAGGAACTACGCCAAGAAATGGAGTCTGCACGACCTCGGAGCTTTCCTCGTCTGGCACCTGTCATCCAGCAGCCACCGCAACCTTCTACGTTGCCTCCCGCAGTGGAGGCTGTGCAGGTGGATTGATCTCGCCTAACCTCGCAGGAAGGAACTCGCTGATGAACTGAAAATCTGTGCCTATACTGCGCCAGTGTGGATCACTTCCTAAAAGATTGTCCCCTGCATCCTCAGTAACAGGGAAACGCTCACATCTAGGGTTTATGGGAGAGGACTCCCCAGGTGTGAATATCACCTCTCCAGCTTTTCCTACCCTCCAAAGAGATCATCACGTTCTTGCATTTTTTGACTCTGGCTCCGCAGGAAATTTTATTGATGCTTCCCTAGTACATTGGCATAGTCTGCCAGTGTCCCGCCTGTTAAAGCCTCCGTACATCTCTGCGGTCAATGGTGAAAGACTGGACTGTACTGTGCTATATCGCACATAACCCTTGTCTATGCAGGTCGGAGTCTCACATAGGGAGAACTCCATGCTCTGCAGCTGGATTGGAGAACTGGATAATTCTTTGCTGGCGTCCGCATTGCAACAAACTCTGTATCCACATGCATGTCTCAAAATTGGAACCATCATCTTGTCCTATGCCCGGTTTGCCTTCCTTTCTCTTCAGGACCATGCTGATGTCTTCAAAGAAAAGCAAGCCGAAGTGTTACCACTGCATTGTCCCTACGATAGTCCAATTGACTTGCTTCCTTGCACGGCATGGTGCAAGGTAGCAAGTCAATTGGACTATCGTAGGCGGGCGTACCCCAGGGGCAGAATCTACCCTTTGTCTGTTCCTGAAGCTCTGGCCATGTCTAATTACATTCAGGAGAACCTTCAGAAGGCTTTTATCAGGAAGTCCTCTTCCCCTGCTGGAGCCGGCTTCTTCTTCGTGGAAAAAAAAGACGGGTCATTGCGACCATGCATTGACTACCGAGGTTTGAATAAAATTACAGTAAAGAACCGCTACCCACTTCCTTTAATCTCTGAGTTATTTGATCGTCTGCGAGGTGCCAAGATTTTCTCTAAACTAGACCTTCGTGGGGCCTATAATCTGATTTCTATATGTGAAGGGGACAAATGGAAGACAGCGTTTAATATTCGTGACGGACATTTTGACTATCTAGTGATGCCATTCAGACTCTGTAATGCTCCAGCAGTCTTCTAGGAATTTGTCGATGATATTTTCCGTGTCCTCCTGTACTCCTGTGTCATTATTTGGATGAAATACTCATTTACTCGCCCAATGTCCAGTCTCCTCTCTTTCACCTCTGCCAAGTGTTACAGCATCTCCGTGAAAATCATCTCTACACTATACTGGAGAAATGTACTTTTGAAAAGACCTGCCTCCCTTTTCTGGGCAATATTGTTACCAGTTAAGGACTTCAAATTGATCCCAACAAGTTATCCGCAGTTCTGGACTGGCCAATACCTACTAGTCTGAAAGCAATTCAGTGCTTCCTCGGCTTTGCCAATTACTATCGGCAATTCATTCCTCACTACTCCACTCTGGTAGCTCCCATTGTTGCACTTACCATGAAGACTGCTAATCCAAAAGTCTGGACTCCGGAGGCTGAAGAAGCGTTCAAACAGTTAAAGTCTGCCTTCGCATCTGCTCCTGTTCTATCTAGACCGGATCCCAACAAACCATTTATCTTGGAAGTGGATGCTTCTTCAGTTGGAGCATCTAAGGGGAAAACTTTAACCTGCAGATCTTTCTCTAAAACCTCCTCCCCTGTGGAAAAAAACTATACTATTGAAGATCTCAAGCTCTTGGCCATTAAGTTGGCGTTAGAAGAATGGCGTCATCTCTTGGAAGGCTCTGTACATCCTGTCACTATTTATTCAGACAACAAAAACTTGCTCTATCTTCAGATAGCCCATCGACTCAACCCACGGCAGGCCCGGTGGTCTTTATTTTTCTCGGGATTTGACTTTTACATCCACTTCCGTCCTGCGGAAAATAATTTACGAGCAGACGCCCTTTCCAGGTCTTGTGATATGCATGATCATGAATCTCCTCCACAGCATATTGTTTCTCCTCAACGTCTCATCTCTGCAGCACCTGCAAGTCTTCAGCATCTGCCTCCCGGAAAGACTTACGTAGCTCCCCGTATGAAGCTCCGAGTCTTGAAATGGGGACATTCTTCTCTTCTGGCCGGCCATCCCGGTATTTGTAAATCCCTACAGCTCATCTCCAGACAAAACTGGTGGCCTACCTTACAAAGGGATGTCATTGATTTTGTCCAGTCCTGCTCAGTCTGTGCTCGGGACAAGACCCCTCGTTCCAAACCAGCGGGACTTCTTCAACCCTTGCCGGTTCCAGAGCTTCCCTGGACCAATATTTCCATGGACTTCATTACCGACCTTCCATCTTCCTCCGGCAATACAGTCATCTGGGTTGTAGTAGATCGATTTTCTAAAATGGCTAATTTTGTACCATTACCCGGGCTTCCATATGCACCACCGCTTGCTAAGTTTTTTTTTTCATCATATCTTTCGCTTACACGTACTTACTTCCCATATAATGTCTGATCGTGGTGTCAAATTTGTTTCTATGTTCTGGTGGGCCCTCTGCTCTCCCCTTCAAGTTAAGCTGGATTTGTCCTCGGCTCACCACCCTCAATCTAATGGACAGGCTGAGAGGGTGAATTAGATCTTGGGAGACTATCTACGCCATTTCATTTCTGCGTGTCAAGATGACTGGGTTGATCTGCTTCCCTGGACAGAGTTTTCCTACAATCATAAAGATTCTGATTCCACTGGTACTTTACCCTTCTATATGGTCTATGGACTTCACCCTCGTTCTTCTCACCTCTTATCTTCTTCCTCTGGAGTTCCTGCTGTTGATGACCAAGTGTGGAATTTTTCTTCCATCTGGCAAAAGACACGTCCCTCTCTTCTACATGCTACTTCTCGCATGAAATTTCAAGCGGACAAGAAAAGACGTCCTCCTGTGGAATTTTCTCCTGGTGACAAAGTCTGGTTATCAACTAAATATATCCGGATCAAGATACCCAGTTATAAACTAGGTCCTCGCTATTTAGGTCCCTATAAATTCAAGAAGAGACTTAATCCTGTGTCCTATTCCCTCCATTTTCCCTCCTCCCTCCGGATCCCGAATTCCTTCCGTGTTTTCCTCTTGAAACTAGTCATCTACAACCATTTTTCTCAAAAGGACATCTCACCTTCTCCCATTTCTGGCACCTCAGATGTTTTTGTTGTTGAGGAGATGTTGGACTCCAAATTTGTCAGAGGAAACCACTTTTTTCTTGCAGATTTGGAAGAATTCGGTCCAGAGGAGAGATTTTGGGAGCCGCAGGACAACATGCTGGACCAGGATCTTCTCAGGAAATTCCTGAACCGCAGAAGGAGGGGGAGACCAAAGGGTACAGTTACCCACTGTGCTCCGGCCTCAAGCTCCAGCCGTGAGCGCAGTGACCCGGTGTCCCCATCTGCTGGCGGGGCTGGGATTCACATCACGGGACGCGCCCGCATTCTAATCCCAGCCCGTCACTCATCTTGCTCCGTGCCTCTGTGTCTCAGCTCAGGCGTGCGTGTCCCCATCTCCTAAGGCGCCAATAATTAGTGTTTGCAACTGACACCACATTATAAGTCCCTGCACCTCCCACACTTCCCTGCCGGATCTTTAATTCCCCAAGCCTGAGACTAAGCGACCCTTATAGCCTGTTAGCCTTACCCGTGTTTCCAGACCTTTCGCTACATTGTAAGACTCCGCACCTTTGCCACCTGCCTTGATCTTCTGCTACGTTTGACTACGCTACTGCCTTATTCTTTGGTAGCTCACCTTGCCCAGCTACCTGTGTGGTCGAGACATGCCGGCGGTAGCGACCTGGGTGTCACCTGCCGCAGCAAGCCCATCCTGCCTTGTGGCGGGCTCCAGTGAAGATCAGCGGCACCTTAGACTCCTCTCCCCGATACTGTCCGAGTCATCAGCCACACAGGTTAGAGGATCCACATCCAGCTCCGTTACACCAAGCCAGTCTCCAGATCTCATCCCCATAGAAAACCTTTGGAGGGAGTTTAAAGTCTGTGTTGCCCAGCGACAGCCACAACAATGCTCTAGAGAAGATCTGCATGGAGAAATGGGCCAAAATACCAGCAACAGTGTGTGAAAACCTTGTAAAGACTTACAGAAATGTTTGACTTCTGTCATTGCCAACAAAGGGTGTATAACAAAGTATTGAGATTAACTTTTGTCATTGATTTTATGGATTTTTTGAACATTACAGGCCTCTATCATCTTTTTAAGTGGGTGAACTTGCACAATTGGTGGCTGACTAAATACTTTTTTGCCCATCTGTAAACTGTTTTCATGTTTAGTTTACATCATACATTGATAGTACACTTTTAGGGTGTTTTATCATTTTCTGATCTTGTGCATTTAATGGTATACTCTACGTAATTACAGATTACTTTGAACATCTTTAACACGATTCTATATACCGTATATACTCGAGTATAAGCCGAGTTTTTCAGCACGATTTTTCGTGCTGAAAACACCCCCCTCGGCTTATACTCGAGTGAACTCCCCCACCCGCAGTGGTCTTCAACCTGCGGACCTCCAGAGGTTTCAAAACTACAACTCCCAGCAAGCCCGGGCAGCCATCGGCTGTCCGGGCTTGCTGGGAGTTGTAGTTTTGAAACCTCCGGAGGTCCGCAGGTTGAAGACCACTGCGGCCTTCAACATCATCCAGCCCCCTCTCACCCCCTTTAGTTCTGAGTACTCACCTCCGCTCGGCGCTGGTCCGGTCCTGCAGGACTGTCCGGTGAGGAGGTGGTCCGGTGGGATAGTGGTTCCGGGCTGCTATCTTCACCGGGGAGGCCTCTTCTAAGCGCTTCGGGCCCGGCCTCAGAATAGTCACGTTGCCGTGACAACGACGCAGAGGTGCGTCATTTGCGTCATTGTCAAGGCAACGCCTCTATTCCGGGCCGGAAGCGCGGAGAAGAGGCGCCCCCAGTGAAGATAGCAGCCCGGACCACCTCCTCACCGGACCACCTCCTCACCGGACAGCCCTGCAGGACCGGACCAGCGCCGAGCGGAGGTGAGTACTCAGAACTAAAGGGGGTGAGAGGGGGGCTGGATGATGTTGAAGGCCGCAGTGGTCTTCAACCTGCGGACCTCCGGAGGTTTCAAAACTACAACTCCCAGCAAGCCCGGACAGCCGATGGCTGCCCGGGCTTGCTGGGAGTTGTAGTTTTGAAACCTCCGGAGGTCCGCAGGTTGAAGACCACTGAGGGCGAATGATGAGAAGAGGATGATGAAGGGGGGGGTGTGGGGATGATGAAGGGGGGTGGGGATGATGAAGGGGGGGGGATGATGAAGGGGGGATGTGTGGGATGATAAGGGGATGATGAAGGGGGGATGTGCGGGATGATAAGGGGATGATGAAGGGGGGATGTGTGGGATGATAAGGGGATGATGAAGGGGGGATGTGTGGGATGATAAGGGGATGATGAAGGGGGGATGTGCGGGATGATAAGGGGATGATGAAGGGGGGATGTGTAGGATGATAAGGGAATGATGAAGGGGGGATGTGTGGGATGATAAGGGGATGATGAAGGGGGGATGTGCGGGATGATAAGGGGATGATGAAGGGGGGATGTGTGGGATGATAAGGGGATGATGAAGGGGGGATGTGCGGGATGATAAGGGGATGATGAAGGGGGGATGTGTGGGATTATGACAAGGGGATGATGAAGGGGGGATGTGTGGGATGATGACAAGGGGATGATGAAGGGGGATGTGTGGGATGATAAGGGGATGATGAAGGGGGGATGTGTGGGATGATGACAAGGGGATGATGATGAGGATGTTAATGACGGGTCTGGATGATGACAGGGGGGGATGAGGTATTTCCCACCCTAGGCTTATACTCGAGTCAATAACTTTTCCTGGGATTTTGGGTTGAAATTAGGGGTCTCGGCTTATACTCGGGTTGGCTTATACTCGAGTATATACGGTAGTTTTCTTTCTTTTTTTTGAGAATTCACCCAGTATAAGGGAACTTAGTTTACTTTGTTATAATATGGATACACATTACATATCTTTAAAAAAGGGAGAAAAAAAATGATGGCACCATTGTACATATAATGTTTTTTTTGGCAAAAGTGCGACAACTTTTTCATCAGTGTACATTTGTTTCATGCTATACACCCTGTTCCAAATTATTATGCAATTTCTATTTAAGTGTCACAAAGATTAAATATTTTCTTTTTCAGTTTAAATCGAAACTGTCATGAGGTTTGAGACATATAACCTAACCACAGTGTGTGTGTGTGTAGAATATGTCTCCAGCCTTACTTTTATCCCTCTTACTAGCATAAAATGGCGTAGCACTGGGCGGCGACCACCACCACCGTGACACCAGTGGCCACAGGGGGAACGACCCACTGGCAGAGCGGCCCCAATGCCACTCAAACCAGTCCATGGGTCGCACTTCCCTGCAGACACGGAGCCACGGCAGCAACGGTCGCCGCACAGCACCACACCAGTATGAACAGGATGTTACAGCACACTTACCATGCTCTCTTTATCTCAACCCTTTTTACTCCATTCAACCCCCTTTACCTTGGGTGAATTGTAGTAGTGTCGTCTAGAGAGTGTAACCAGACCCCTTATCATCTGTCTTATCTAAACAGCCATAAATAACTAAGGAGACATCTAAGTATTCTCTCAGACTGGCACTTTTTGTAGAGATGAAACTCCAGAATTATGGCCTACTTAGATTATACACAAAATGGCTGACATCATGCTATTATGCCATGAAACATATTAAACATAGTGATTCATTTTTGAGGCCTAATTAGCACGACATACTGGAAGTCCTATATACTTGCATGGGACTTAAAACAAAAACCCATCTTTTATATAAGGGTGTGTAGGTAAGGGTTAATTTATCATATATTTTTTATTTTACATATAAGTAATATGCGTACCAGGTGTTAATGAAATATCTCCAGCCATACGGAAGTTATGTGGGAACATACATTTCCCATTGATTTGCATGGGACTTAAAACAGAAAGCCTGACCCTCGCAAATGGGGGTAAGTAAGGGTTAAATCACCTATCCTATGTTGTTGACCATATAAGTAACGTGTGCCAAGTTTCATGTTAATATCGTTAGCCGTTTGGACGTGATGCTGGAACATACATACACACACATTGAGTTTTATATATATATATATATATATATATATATATATATATATATATATATATATATATATGTATACTAGCTGAGTACTCAGCGTTGCCTGGTTTTTGCTTCCTAATCCTTCTTGTGGAGGAAAATCAACAAAGGAGGAAGCTTTTGACTTCATATCCCGTCCTCATATATTGTTGTCATATTTAAACCCCATATCCTGTCCTCATATATCCCGTCCTCATGTATGCTGTCCCCATATATCTCGTCCCATATATTCCATCCAGTCTTTGTGAGATGGGGTGTGGCTTGCCAGTAGAACTGACACATTCAACAAGAGATGCAGAGCGGAGCTTGTGGAGTAAGTTACTGGAAGTCCCATATACTTGCATGGGACTTGAAACAAAAACCCATCTTTATATAAGGGTGTAGGTAAGGGTTAATTTAACTATCATATTTTTATTAGACATATAAGTAATATGTGTACCAGATATTAATGAAATATCTCCAGCTGTACGGAAGTTATGTGGAAACAAACATTTTCCATTGATTTGCATGGGACTTTAAACAAAAACCCCGACCCTCAAAAATGGCGGTAGTTAAGGGTTAAAATAACTATCCCATATTTTAAGTGGACATATAAGTAGCATGTGACCAAGTATTATCAAAATATCTCCAGCTGTACGGAAGTTATGCTGGAACATATATTTCCCATAGACTTGTATGGTACTTTAAACAGAAACCCTGACAAATGGGGGTAGGTAAGGGTTAAATTACCTATCCTATGTTTGTTGTTGACATATAAGTAACATGTGTGCCAAGTTTCATGTTAATATCTTTAGCCGTTTGGACGTGATGCTGGAACCTAAATACATACACACATTGGGGGAGATTTATCAAAACCTGTGCAGAGGAAAATTTGCCCAGTTGCCCATAGCAACCAATCAGCTTGCTGCTTTCATTTTTATGAAGGTCTGTGAAAAATGAAAGAAGTAATCTGATTGGTTGCTATGGGCGACTGGGCAAGTTTTCCTCTGCACAGGTTTTGATAAATCTCCCCCATTGAATGATATATATATATATATATATATATATATATATATATATATATATATATATATTACAGCTTTTATTAGCTCAAGAAACACTTATATGCAGGCACTGACAGTTGGGTTGGTGTGGCCAAGGGCTCGCTATGCCCCTGTACACCTGCTCTAGGACCGCTGTGTGATTGCCACACAGGTCCCAGCACATGCACCCCTTATCTTTCAAATGTGAGCAACGAGACTGATATTACTTTACAGAGCAAGCTCTGTCTGACACCTCCGTGCACCCGGGCAATACTGGAGGCAGAGGGTGAGCGCTCTCTGCCTCCAATGAATGCAGAAATGCTCAGCATGGGGAGAAGTAAGAGAAGAAGGACGGACACTGTCCATGCACACAGAGGCGTCAAAAAGCTGAAATGAGCGCTCGCGCTCTGTAAAGAAATGTCGGTCGTTGTTTACATATGAAACATAAGGGGCGCATGCACTGGGACCTGTTTGTCAATGACACAGCATTCCCAGCGCTGGTGTACAGGGCATAGCGAACCCCTGGCCACGCCTATCCGACTGCATATAAAAGTGTTTTTTGAGCTAAAGTGTTTTTTTTTATCACGGGGCCCGAGTGTTGTGATGTCACGGCTCCGCCCCCGTGTGGCATCCCGCCCCGCCCCCTCAATGCAAGCCTATGGGAGGGGGCGTGACAGCTGTCATGCCCCCTCCCATAGGCTTGCATTGATGGGGCGGAGCGTGATGTCACACGGGGGCGGAGCCGTGATGTCACAATACTAAGGCCCCGTGATTGGCAGTCGTCAAACCCGGAGCGAACATGCTCCAGGGGCTGATGGTAACGGGCTGCTGGGTGAAAGATCACTGGGGTCCCCAGCAGCGGGACCCCCGCGATCAGGCATCTTATCCCCTATCCTTTGGATAGCGGATAAGATGTCTTAGCGTCAGAGTACCCCTTTAAGCATGATCATCGCACTATTAAGAGATTTGTGGTTGATTCAGAGCACAGACGGGTTTGTACAGATAAAGGCACATTGGGAAAGATTTCTGCCAGATCCATGCATTGGATCAAGAGAGCAGCTGCTAAAATATCATTCCATAGCAGCAAACATATATTTGAAGCTGCTGGTGCCTCTGGACATCAAGGTGTAGGGTCCTCCAGTAACTGTGCATAGACCTTCTATTCGGCCACCACTAACCAATGCTTACAAACAGAAATGGCAGCTAATTTTCAAACAGTCCTGTTCACAAATGAGTGCCATGCAACCCTGGATGGTCCAGATGGATGGAGTAGTGGATGGTTGGTGTTTGGCCACCCTGTTCAACAAGGCTGCGACATCAGCAAGGCGGAAGTGGAGTCATGTTTTGGGCTGGACTCATGGGAAGAGAGCTGGTCAGCCGCTTTAAAGTCCCCAAAGGTGTAAAGATGACCTCTGCAAAGTATGTGGATTTTCTGACAGACCACTTTCTTCCCTGGTACAGAGGAAGAACTATGCTTTCTGTAATAAAATCATCAATTGATGCTGTGGGGTTAAAAGGAGAGAAAGTCATGGTGTGTCCTCCATCCTCCACTGACCTTAATCCTATTGAGAACCTTTGAAGCATCCTCAAGCAAAAGATCTATGAGGGCAGGAGGCAGTTTACATCCAAACAGCAGCTCTGGGAGGCTATTCTGACATCTTGCAAATAAATTCAAGCAGAAACTGTCCAAAAACTCTCAAGTTCAATGGATGCAAGACTTGTGAAGCTGCTATCAAATAAGGGGTAATTTGATAAAATGTAACAAGACCAGTTAAAATGTTTACAAAGTTAAAATGTTGTTAAAAGTTTAATTGAAATAGCTTTTGATTTCAGTAAATATGCTGCAAACAAAACATGACAATTTTCAGTTCTTTACAACCTATAAAGTGTTTTAAAACTTACTGTGTGTAATAATTTGGAACAGTGCACTGTAAGTTTTTTATGTTTAAAAAAATACTGTTATCATTAGAAGTTTTTTTCAATAAAATTTGAATTGTACTCTTAATAGTTAATAACATGAGAATTATGCTGACTGTTATTTACATCAATTATTTAGGTAAATGAGATAAATATAATTTGCATAATAATTTGGAACGGGGTGTATAGTCAATTACAACTAAACAGTAACAGTATAATATACTACCCAGGTACCCTAGCCAATAATGGTATAACTGTTCAGTCTGCACATTCTAAGATCGGCCTCGGTCTGATCATTAAAGCTCAATTTCCAAAAATGTTAAAAGGCCGATTATTTAATGGACATAAATGATGTGTTACAAGTTTATATATATATATATATATATATATAGATGAATAATGTTCATTTGTGGTATGTTTCCCTTTCCATTTAATATAAAAAAAGGAACCCAGAACTGTTGCATACCTTAACAGGGCTGGACTGCTTCCCATAAAAACATAAGCTCACACAATGAAATAATGCAGCCTATTTATCTACAGCCTAATTTAACACAATGAATAAATTGGCATAACTTCCATTGCCTTAAAGTATATCTTCTGTTTATACAGGTTATAGTGTTCATTTTGAATAAACATAGAGTTCAAAAGAGGTCTTGTATATTTTATTTGCTGAGAAAATGGTAACAATACAGGCCTGCAGCTTTTGTGATTGAGGCAGCCAAGCAATGTCATAAAGTTAGATTTTATTACTGTACATAGCCAAACAAAGGAGAGTATTACCTATTTAAGACAAATCTAAAGTAAAGTTTTCAGTCATTTAAAATGTTATTATTATTATTTCTAAAATAAAATACGAAAATAGCACATTAAAATCCTCTTTGACTATGAATAAGAAAAATGTACAAACCTAGAAACATAATCTGTATTTATATATTTAATTGCAAAATAAGTTTGGTGCTAGTTGTAAGTAAATTGATTTGAAATAAATAGGATTTGTCCGACCATTTAGCGATCTAGTGCATTAACCCCCTGTATATCATGGAGCGTCAAGTGACTATAAAGGGAGCACAGGAGCTGTGCCCACTTTATGGATGATGAAGGATGGCCACTATTAATAAGGATGACCCTTATGATTTTAACTACTGATATATATATATATATATATATATATATATATATATATATATATATACAGGAGAATACAGCAGCACACTGATAGCACAAAGATACAGGTAAACATGAAATGCTATATTGCTACAATGTAAAAATTGAAAAAAATTAGGTATTTTGCTCACCATTTGGCCAAATAGTTTGGACCATCCCACCGCGATAAGGTGACCTCATTGGGGTGGACCCTACTCTGTAAATGTGCCTCTGTGCAATCAGTTACAAGGCTTGTAAGGTCTGGAACATCCAGCACCTTATAAGATGTGTGGGGTGCAGGAGCCAACATGGAGGTAGCCACTCCCCCATATTTATAACGCAAAAAAGGATAAGTTGGCCAGCACATACTGATTTGGTATCAGTATGTGTTGGCCAACATATCCTTTTTTGTGTTATCCATATGGGGGAGTGGCTACCTCCATGTTGGCTCTGCACCCCACCCAACTTATAAGGTGCTGGATGTTCCAGACCTTACAAGCCTGGTAACTGATTGCACAGAGGCACATTCACAGTGTAGGGTCCGTCCCAATGAGGTAATCTTATCGCGTTGGGATGGTCCAAACTATTTGGCCAAATGGTGAGCAAAGTACCTACATTTTTTCATTTTTTGCATTGTGGCAATATGGCATTTCATGTTTTATCTGTATCTTTGTGCTAGCAGTGTGCTGCTGTATTCTCCTCCTTTTGTACATTTAGCCTAGCAGCGCGCACCTGTATGCCGGGTCCATGCAGTAGTTTGGTATCAGTATGTGCTGGCCAACTTGTCCTTTTTTGCGATATATATATATATATATATATATATATATATATATATATATATATTAAAAATAGATATGCTAACATTCTGCAGAAAAACATTATTTTGCTCATGAGACATATCAACTTGCTATTTGCTTGTTACTAAGATGAGGACCTTGGGATGAGGCCAGAAGAAGGGAGATAAGAAGAGGATGGAAATTGGAAGACAAAATAGTTGAAGAAATATAGACTGTGCAGAAGGACAGAGAAATCCAGAATTTTCCGGTAGAATAGTGAGAGGGCAACATAAGTGAACTATGGCCAAGAAAGAAATGAATGCTTAAATATGCTAATATATATATACAGACACAATACTCAAATAACCAATCAAAATGATGATTTTGACGTGATAACTAACCTCCCCTTTTTGTCAAATGTAAAAACCAATGTACTTCCGTGTAATAAACAGAACTCCTAGAACTCTTTGGGACAGCTCCTGAGCTTCCTGCTGAGAAAGAGTTTTATACCAACTTTTTGTCTTGTGTATATTTCTATACTCAGCAGTATACAGCGGCAGTCACGCACATTTCAAGGCCTAAACCGCAGCCAACCTTGACACTATCAGTAACGGAGACCTTATTGCTAATGAATGCCATCTCACCACTTCCCTTCATTAACCCTTCAGACACCATGGGAAATGCCGATCACAGCATCTAAAGAATTAAATCCAACATGCCGGTTAATTGGAGTGATGACCTAAAATGGCAACAGAGGTTCCCCTTACCTGCCTCTGGCTGCTGAATCAATGATTCAATGATGCAGCCTAGTGGAGCACCGATAACACTGTATAATGCTATAGGACTCAATGGCAAAATATTCCAGTGGAATTCCATACCAACATTCCGCCGTGTGAACATGCCCTTACACTGACACTGAGCCTGTGAGCTGCCGTACTTGTCAGACAGTTGGCCATAAGCTGGCCTCCTGCCTTCATGGCAACCATTGGGATGAGGGACAAGGTAAGCCCCCTCATCTGTCAATCCCATAGAAGTCATGGTCAGTACTGACCACAGCATCTATGGGGTTAACGCTGCTGAGACCAGTGCAAATCTTGGTCTCCGCAACTGTGGCTGGACCTGGCTGTGATTGACAGCCGGGTCCCACTGCCGATCTCCTGCACATCCAAGAGCATATGCATACATCATATTGTGCGAACCTGTCAGAAAATAATATCTATCCATCTTTCAATCTATCTGTTTCGAGAATCTATAAAATAAAAAATTTGAATACATTGTATCACGTGTGATAAATGGCTGTATGTTTTCCCAATATACCATTCCTATATGTTTATAGAAATATCTGAATAAATGAAATTTAGCTACAAATAACTTTTCTAGAAGACAATAACAATATGGAGCAAGCATTTATATTTATTTGGATGATTACATATTTTAGTCAAATAATATAGACCAACACACATTTCATGATTAGCAGTCATTACAATACTGAGTAGGAATTCAGTTTTACAATAATGCAATTTTCTCCTTCATTTAGTTTTGAAATGGCTCTAATTGTAAAACATAACCTGGTATAATTGGAATCTTCAAAAAGCATTATGAACAAGATATTTTACTTTTGAAATTGAAAAAGGCAAATGTTTGCAATTAGTATATTTCATATTTTGTATATATTTCCTGGAATTGAACATTTTGTTGCTTAGCAAAGGACTTATGGAAGCATTTATCGTTGTCTGTAGAGCTGCTTTTGTGTGTAGATTTGCCTCTATTTAGGCGCAGCACTGCGCCTCAGGCTATTTTTGCGCCTTTTTGATTTACACCTTTTTAAAAAAAGAGTATACAGGCCAGATGTTAAGGGTTAGTCTTGTGCAGGGGTTATGAATTTATCAACTGTGACTTTTGCAAAAAAAAATCGTAAAACCCCCCGAAAAGGCGTAATTCTGCACCAGCCCAGACCTAGCATAGCTTTTTGGTGTATGTGAAGAGTAAAATTTCCGAAAATGTGTATCCCCCACAAAATTTATCACATGCCCTGCGACCATGTAATAAATTTGGTGGAGTCACGCAAAAGAAAAAAAAAACATGCAAAAAAAAAAGAACAAAAAAATTTACTAAATCTCACTAGTGTTGAGCGGCATAGGCCATATTCGAATTCGCGAATATTCGCGAATATATGGACGAATATTCGTCACATATTCGCGAATATTCGCATATTCGTTATATTCTCGTTTTATTTTCGCATACGCGAAAATTCGTGTATGCGAAAATTAACATATGCGAAAATTCGTATATACAAAATTAGCATACGCGTAAATTCGCATATGCGAATATTAGCATATGCTAATTTTCGCATATGCGATTTTTCGCACGCCAGTCTCACACAGTAGTATTACAGCCTTCTTTACACCACACAAGCTGGAAGCAGAGAGGGGTGATCACTGTGATGTGTACTGTGAAGAAAAAAAAAAAAAAAAAAACGAATATTCGTAATTACGAATATATAGCGCTATATTCGCGAAATTCGCGATTTCGCGAATATGCGATATTCGCGAATAATATTCGAATTGCGAATATTCGCGAGCAACACTAAATCTCACACATCTTAGTAAATGCTCCCCTTAGACTTTAAATGAAGCCTCAGACCTATATCTTGTACACAAGCCCAAGATGGTTATAGGATGATTGCTATTGTATTTTTTTTTTTTTTACATTGGCCCTGATCTACTATTGTAAACCCGACACCTTTTGCACTGTGCCAGAAATTCACTCTGTGCCAGAATGTGTGCTAGAATTTGTGCCAGAATTGAAAAAAAAAGACTAACTCTACATTTTATTATGAAAACCCGAAAAAAGGGGCGTGGTTGCTCGGAAAAGGGGGTGTGACTGTTGAAAAGGGGCATGTCCCTGACATTTTCACAAAAAGTCAACATATTTACTAAGGTTTCCACAGAAAATATAGTGGATTTGAGCTGAGGAAAACCTGACAGATCAGAGCATTTGTAAAAAAAAAAAAAAAAAAAAGCAAAATGTAGGGAAAGGGCAAAATGTAGGCAAACCATAGTAAATGCCGTGGAAAAAAATAGTAGGGAATTAAAACCCACAAAAGAAAACTCCACTCTAAGTAAATCAGGGCCATTATGTTTGAATTACTGTCTTCAAGTTAAAAAGTTTATAAATTGAATGTATCTATGTCTATATTGCTTGATATTCAGAAAACCCTTATAAAAACAATTATAGATGAGCGAATTTTAGAAAAAAAATTATTCAGCTGATTCGCCAAATTTTCTGAAAAATATTTGGTTTGATCCGAATTTATTTGTGGTGAATTGCTATTAAAAACAGATATTTCTGGCCTACAGAGAGCCTAAAAAGGGGTGTAGAACACTTTGCTTTGCTGTACAACACATAGGGTATGTGCTGGGTTAGTGAAATAATACTGTTATTCAGTATGACATGCAGATCAGAGGCGTCGCAGAGCGGCACAATGACAGAGCCTGGAGGTGACATCAGTATGAGGAGACCATATAGTGGTTGAATGACACAGGATGCAGGTGGCGGCAGCATGAGGTGATCATATGGTGGCTGAATGACACAGCGTGTCTGAATGACACAGCCTGGAGTTTGCGGCAGCATGAGAAACATATAGTGGCTGAATGACACAGCCTGGAGGTGGCGGCAGCATGAGTAGAACAAATAGTGACTGAATTACACAGCCTGGAGTTGGTGGCAGCATTTAGTGGCTGAATGACACAGCTTGGATTTGGCAGCAGCATGACAAGACCATATAATGGCTGAATGACACCGCCTGGAGGTCTTGCAGCATGAGGAGAACATATAATGGCAGAATGACACTACCTGGAGTTGGCGGAAGCATGAGGAGACCATATAGTGGCTGAATGACACAGCCTGGAGTTGGTGGCAGCATATACTGTCTGAATGACACAGCCTGGAGGTAATAGCAACATGAGAACATAAGCAGAAGCGGCTGAATGACTGGAGGAAGTGGAAGCATGAGGAGACCATATAGTGGCTGAATGACACAGTGTGAAGGTGGTGGCAGCATGAGGAGAACATATAGTGGCGGAATGACACAGCCTGGAGTTTGTTGCAGCATGAGAAGAATATATAGTGGCTGAGTGACACAGCGTGGAGGTGGAGGCAGCATGAGGAGAACATGTAGGGGGAAATTTATCAATATTTGCTTATGTATTCCTTTTTTTAGTTCTCTTTTTATTACAAATTTTTTGTTTATGTGCGACTTATTTATCATCTGGTTTCAGCCCATGTGATGTGACTTTTTTGCGACTTTCGCACTTGATAAATCTCTGACCACAAGTCAAAAATCACTTTTTGCTTTGGTAAGCAAGTTTCTTTTTTTTTCTTTTTTTTTTGCTTAGGGCACTACACAATCAAAAAGTTGTACAAAAAATAGAGTAGTCGCACATGCAACTTTTTTGCGAACATTTTATGCAAAAAAAAACTACTAAATGCTTTGATAAATGTCCCCCATAGTGGCAGAATGACACAGCCTGGAGGTGGCCACAGCATATGGAGAACATACAGTATGGTGGCGGTATGAGACAGCTTGGAGCTGGCATCAGCATGAGGAGAACATATGATGACAGAATGAGACAGCCTGGAGGTGGCATCAGCAGGAGGAGAAAATATGGTGGCAGAATGAGACAGCCTGGAGGCGGCAGCAGCATCAGGAGTCCTGAAAGTGACCTGGTGACAGAGTGGTGCGGTGGGTGGCAATACCAGTACCCATTGACGAAGGTGGGTGAAAAAAAGCGAACTTGGCATCAGATGTGTGGCATCAGGTGGGTGGCAGGATCAGAATAGTAGCTGAGGCAAGTAGGCAGAAGAAAATGGTTTGTAAAAGTGTTAGTTTGCACAAGTAAGTAGAAGTTGAGGATATGCATTAGGTAAAACTTAACTTTTAACAATATGCTTAGGATAAAATAATTTTTTTTTTTATCAAACAAAAGGAAAGGTGTGCAAAAAACACCATGTGCCACCTACAACACCGAGTATTCATGTGATGCAAAGACCTCTAAAAGATGGAAGGGAACAACGTATGGTCCATTGTAACCGGTGGGTGTAAAAACCTCCCCTGTAAGGCCCTAATCTCGCATTATTAATTCCCTTCTTAGCAAGTATAAAAGGGCGGCCTCACACAGGAAACTCTCTCTATTTCCACTTAAAAACCCTGGCAAATGGAAGTGTTTCTAGGGGGAAATACGGAGAGGTTCCCGTGTGAGGACACCCTTTTTAGAGCGAGTAACACTTGCCAAGAAAGGAATTGATAATGCGAGAGTAGGGCCTTACAGGTGAAGTTTTTACCCCCATTGGTTAAAATGGACCATATGTTGTTCCCTTCCACCTTTAAGTGGTCTTTGCATCACATCAATACTTGGTGGTGTAGGTGGCACTTGGTGTTTTTTGCACACCTTTCCTTTTGTTTGATTTAAAAAAAAATTGGGTCCATATATTTTATCCTAAGAAAAGTTAAGTTTTAGCTAATGCATATCCTCAATACCTACTTGTGGTCTGATGCCGAGGAATGTTTGTAACTGGGGGGGCAGCACCTTAAATATGTTTAGCACTATCCATATTTGTGAAGTGTTGGTGTGGCACCATGGTCAATCTACTCTAATGCATCAGGCATTGGTGGGTGTAAATCCTGGCTGATCCATGTCTGATTTACCTTCACAAAGGTCAGTCTCTCCACATTTTTCGTGGACAGATGAGTTCTCCTTGGGGTTACTATGGCCCCCGCCACACTAAACATCTGCTCTGATGGCACACTACTGGCCGGGTAGGACAGCTTTTCCAGGGCAAACTCAGTTAGTTGCAGCCACAAATCAAATTCGGCTGCCCAGCAGATCTTCAAGGTGTGTTGGCATGGTCATGTCAAGGAATGCCACCACCTGCTGGTTCAGGTCCTGCTCCAGGTGTATCTGCTGCTGATGAGTTGCTTCACTATGCGGGTGAAGAAAGCTACTCATCAGCGACTGTATTCTCAGGCTGCTGCTGATGGAGCTGGTACTGCTCCTTCCACCCCACCCCTCCCCAGCAGCCATGGCAGTGGAAGGTGAGTGCAGAGGGCCCCCGAGTCAGACCTGCAAGAGGATGGACGATGGTGCAGATAGGCATCGGCCACCTCACTACACAGGATGTCTCTGTAGTAGGTCAGTTTGTCCTCCCTCTCAGTGGATGTAAAAAAGGCCCCCATTTAGTGCCGGAAACAAGAGTCCAATAAGGTGTAGAGCCAGAAGCGATTCCGCTGCTGAATGGTGAAAATTCGGCGTTCACTACGCAAGCAAGTGAGCATGCATCCTGCCATTTGTGCAAGTTACTCGGAGGAACTCCCTGCTTCCATCGCACTGCACACTGCCATGGTGTGTCTAGGTCCTCTGTCTCGCCTTCCTCATAATCCTCTAGCTCCTCCTCTCCTGTCAGATGACTAGAAAAACTGCCCATCTCCCAAAACCTAAACTGTGCTCCACTGTGGACATCTACCTCCTCCTCCTCCAGTTCAGCCCCCATGGGGCTCATGTGGCCGTGAAATGTAGGTGCCACGTCTCCAGTGCCCTGACCAGCCATCGTTTCCAACACGTGTTGTAGTAGATGAAGCAGTTGAATGACATTGTTCATCCCATAATCCTGGCAACCGACTAATAATGTGCCTTCCTCAATGGGCTTGAGCAAATGGCAGCTGTCACGTATGAGCTTCCACTGATTGACATTGAAATTACAGAGGGGAGTACCCCTATCCGCTTGGCTCATCAAGAAATTGATGATGGCTTTTCTCTGTTCGTATAGTCGGTCAAACATATGGAGAGTGGAATTCCAATGTGTGGAAACATCGCAAATGAGACTATATTGGGGGATGAAGTTCTGACGCTGCAGCTCAAGGAGGATGTGCTTTGCTGTGTAAGAGTGGCTGAAGTGCATGCAAAGTTTCATTCCCATTGCTAGAATGTCTTGCAGATGGTGGAACACTTCAGGAACCACTTGACAACCAGATTGAACAAGTGTGCCATGCAGGGCGATGGCTCAGGCTTCCATGTCGCAGTGCAGACAAGATGTTCTTCCCGTTGTCGATCACCATGGTTCCCATTTCCAGTTTTCGTGGAGTAAGCAATAATTCGATTTTTTGATGATTGACTTTTAGCATTTCCTCCCCTGTGTGACTCAGTTCGCCAAGGCAAACCATGTGAAGAACAGCGTGACACCGCCGTGCCCTGCACACATGGTATGCTGGAGGGGCACTGAGAAGTGTCTGGGCAGTAGAGGCTGAGGACATGGCGGAGGATGAGGAGGCGGAGTTGCACACTGTCACAGGACCAACGGCCTGAAAGCATGGAGGCAGAAGCGGCGTGACCTGTCCAAGTTGCTGTTGTGGTACTGCCTTCTTTGCTATCAGCAACCAGGACCCGTGGCTAATATCGGACATCTCCGATCGGGTTGATGTCCTGTATTAACCCTTTAGATGCCGCGATCAAAGTTGAACACTGAAATCCATGCTATAACACTGCAAAAAAAAGGTTAAGACAAAGTTAATCAATTTGATCTAACCCCTTCCCTAATAAAAATCTGAATCACCCCCCTTTTCCCATTTAAAAAAAAGTGTGTAAATAAAAATAAAAATATGTGGTATCGCCACGTGTGTATGTGTCCGAACCATAAAAAATATATTGTTAATTAAACTGCATGGTCAATGGCGCACGCGCAAAAAAATTCAAAAGTCCAAAATAGCGTATTTTTGGTCACTTTTTCTACCATAAAATAATTAATAAAAAGCGATTAAAAAGTCCAATCAAAACAAAAATGGTACCGATAAAAACTTCAGATCATGGTGCAAAACATGAGCCCTCATACTGCCCCATTCGTGGAAAAATAAAAAGTTACAGGGGTCAGAAATTTACAATTAGAGATGAGCGAATTTACAGTAAATTCGATTCGTCACGAACTTCTCGGCTCGGCAGTTGATACTTTTCCAGCATAAATTAGTTCAGCTTTCAGGTGCTCCCGTTGGATGGAAAAGGTGGATACAGTCCTAGGAGACTCTTTTCTAGGACTGTATCCACCTTTTCCAGCCCACTGGAGCACCTGAAAGCTGAACTAATTTATGCAGGATAAGTCATCAACTGCCGAGCCGAGAAGTTCGTGACGAATCGAATTTACTGTAAATTCGCTCATCTCTATTTACAATTTTAAACATGTAAATTTTCGTGCATGTAGTTATGATTTTTTCCATAAGTACAACAAAAGCAAACCTATATAAGTAGGGTATAATTTTAATTGTATGGACCTACAGAATAAAGATAAGGTGTCATTTTCACAGAAAAATGTACTTCGTAGAAACTAAGCCCCCAAAATTTACAAAATGGCGTTTTTTCTTCAATTTTGTCGCACAATTATTATTTTTTCCATTTCACTTTAGATTTTTGGGTAAAATGACTGATGTCATTACAAAGTAGAATTGGTGGTGCAAAAAAAAGCCATCATATGCATTTTTAGGTGCAACATTTAAAGGGCTATGATTTTTAAAATTTAAGGAGGAATAAACTAAAGTGCAAAAACTGAAAAACACTTAGGACTTAAGGGGTTAAAGAATCAACCTATGAATGGTGGTTATAAGCTGTGACGTCACATCACAGGCTTTAAAGAGTACCTGTCCTCAAACCTGTCCTGAGCTACAGGCTTGAGCAATCAAGCCCCTATCTCACTGATCCGTGCAAAGCTATGGCTTTGCAGGGATCAGCATAAGAGATCAGTGTGTGCAGTGTATAGCTCCCTATGGGAGCCTTAAACACTGCAAAAAAAAAGTGAAAAAATAAAAAAGTTAACAAAGGTCATTTAACCCCTTCCCTAATAAAAGTTTGAATCACCCCCCTTTTCCCATAAAAAAAAACAGTGTAAATAAAAATAAAAATTAACATATGTGGTATCGCCGTGTGCATAAATGTCCGAACTATAAAATTATATCATTAATTAAACCGCACGGTCAATGGCGTATGCGCAAAAAAATTCCAAAGTCCAAAAAAGCGTATTTTGGTAACTTTTTATAACATTAAAAAATGAATAAAAAGTGATCAAAAAGTCAGATCAAAACAAAAATCATACCAATAAAAACTTCAGATCACGGCACAAAAAATGAGTCCTCTTACTGCCCCGTACGTGGAAAAATAAAAAAGTTATAGGGGTCAGAAGATGACATTTTTAAACGTATTAATATTCCTGCATGTAGTTATGATTTTTTCCAGAAGTGCGACAAAATTAAACCTATATAAGTAGGGTATCATTTTAACCGTATGGACCTACAGAATAATGATAAGGTGTAATTTTTACCGAAATATGCACTGAGTAGAAACGGAAGCCCCCAAAAGTTACAAAATGGCGTTTTTTTTTCGATTTTGTCGCACAATGATTTTTTTTTCCGTTTCGCCGTGCATTTTTGGGTAAAATGACTAATGTCACTGCAAAGTAGAATTGGCGACGCAAAAAATAAGCCATAATATGGATTTTTAGGTGGAAAATTGAAAGGGTTATGATTTTTAAAAGGTAAGGAGGAAAAAACGAAAGTGCAAAAACGGAAAAATCCTGAGTCCTTAAGGGGTTAAGGACCATGTGACTTAAAGCATTAATAACTCTGGGATGCTTTTACCTTTCATTCTGATTTCGAAATTGTTTTTTCATGACATATTCTACTTTATGTTAGTGGTAAAATTCATCGATACTTGCATCATTTCTTGGTGAAAATTTCCAAAATTTTATGAAAAAATTGAAAATGTTGCATTTTTCATAACTTTGAAGCTCTCTGCTTATCAGGAAAATAGACATTCCAAATAAATTTTATATTGATTCACATATACAATATGTCTACTTTATGATTACATCATAAAGTTGACATGTTTTTACTTTTGGAAGTCATCAGACCATCAAGGTACAGCAGCAATTTTCCAGTTTTTCACAAAATTTTCAAAATCAGAATTTATCAGGGACCAGTTCAGTTTTGAAGTGGATTTTAAGGGCCTTCATATTAGAAATACCCAATAAATGACCCCATTATAAAAACTGCACCCCCCAAAGTATACCCACCAAAAAAAAAAAAAAGAAAAAACCTTGCCAACAACAGCAAGTACTGGGTGCAATGGTTCAATCTCACACCGAACCAAAGAAAATGCACCACCACAACAGATTCATATCTCAAGATATAAAAGAATAATCTTTATTTAGTCACATATTAAAAGTTAATACATTTTTAAAATACACATAGACAGTGAAAAAGAGCAGTACCAGATACATACACGTACAGGACGGGGGAGGCTATCCCACAGAGCATACATAAAGGATGGAACAGGTCAGAGGTAAAGAGTCAATATGGCATACTAGCCATAATAAACAATATAAAGTGCAAGCATAATAAGCATAAAAAGTAAGTACAATATGATAAAGGGATGCCAACCGTACCTATACAAACCCCAAAAATTGTTTCGCTGTAAGAACGCTTCCTCAGGGGGCGTGGCTAACCTATGAACCGGTCCTTGTATTTATATTGCCCCCGGCCTATCAACATTAGTATAGCAATGATTGACACTCCTAACCACCAATGAGTAAATGCATCTATTAATTTATGTGCGCCCACCTGTGTAATAGCAAGCCCAAGATCCAGCATATATCCGTAATTACCGTGGTACATCACTGGTGCGCATGTGTGCCAGAGATTTCCCGCGCACGCGAGCATGTGATGTGTCACATGATCGCACAATGCGACCACATGACCCGTCAGACACGGACTCGCTATGGTGCCATGGAAACCTTACAAACAAGTTGTAGCGCATGCGCCATACACAGAGAATAAAAGAATATGGAAGAGAGTGTGTGAGACAACACAGCACACGTGATACACCGCAACAGAATGAAAGTGAAAGAGTTTTTCTGAAATGTTTTTTTTTTTTTTTTTTGGGGGGGGGGGGGGCGGGGCACGTCACATTTAGGAAGCCCCTATGGTTCCAGGATATCAAAAAAAAAAAAAAAAACACATGGCATACTATTTTGGAAACTATACCACTCAAGGAACGTAACAAGGGGTCCAGTGAGCCTTAACACCCCACAGATGTTTGACGACTTTTCGTCCAAGTTGGATGTGTAAATTAAAAAAAAAATTCCGCTAAAATGATGCTTTTCCCCAAAATTTTACATTTTTACAAGGGGTAATAGTAGAAAATGCCCCCAAAATATGTAACCCATCTCTTCTGAGTATGGAAATACCCCATGTGTGGACATCAAGTGCACTGCGGGTGCACTACAATGCTCAGAAGAGAAGGAGTCACATTTGGCTTTTGGAAAGCAAATTTGGTTGAAATGGTTTTTGGGGGGGCATGTCCCATTTAGGAAGCCCCTATGGTGGCAGGACAGCAAAAAAAACCTCACATGGCATACTATTTTGGAAACTATACACCCCTCAAGGAACGTAACAAGGGGTACAGTGAGCCTTAACACCCCACAGGTGTTTGACGACTTTTCGTTAAAGTTGGATGTGTAAATTTTTTAACTAAAATGCTGCTTTCCCCCCAAATTTTACATTTTTACAAGGGGTAATAGGAGTAAATGACCAAGAAAATTTGTAACCCCATTTCTTCTGAGTATGTAAATACCCCATGTGTGGACGTCAAATGCTCTGCTGGCGCACTACAATGCTCAGAAGAGATGGATTGCCATTGAGCTTTCAGAGAGTGAATTTGTTTGGAATGGGAGTCAGGGGCCATGTGCGTTTACAAAGCCGAAGTGCCAGAACAGTGGACCCCCCACATGTGACCACATTTTGAAAACTAAACCCCTCACAGAATTTAATAAGGGGTGCAGTGAACATTTACACCCCACTGGCATTTGACAGATCTTTGGATTAGAGGGCTGTGCAAATGAAAAATGTAATTTTTCATTTTCACGGACGACTGTTCCAAAAATCTGTCAGACACCTGTGGGGCATAAATGCTCACTGTACACATTATTACATTATGTGAGGGGTGTAGTTTCCAAAATGGGGTCACATGTGGGGTGGGGGTCCATTGTTCTGGCACTATGGGGGCTTTGTAAACACACATGGCCTTCAATTTCAGACACATTCTCTCTCCAAAATCCCATTGGCGCTCCCTCTCTTCTGAGCATTGTACTTCACCCGCAGAGCACTTTAAATCCACATATGGGGTATTTTCTTACTCAGAAGAAATTGGGTTACAAATGTTGGGGGGCTTTTTTCCTATTTTCCCTTGTGAAAATGAAAAATTTTCTATTTTTTTTTCATTTTCCCATCCAACTTTAATGAAAATTCTTCAAACACCTGTGGGGTGTTCAGGCTCACTATACCCCTTGTTATGTTCCGTGAGGGGTATAGTTTCCAAAATGGGGTCACATGTGGGTATTAATTTTTTTGCGTTTATGTCAGAACCGCTGTAAAATCAGATACCCCTTTGCAAATCACCAATTTAGGCCTCAAATTTACATAGTGCGCTCTCACTCCTGAGCCTTGTTGTGCGTCCGCAGAGCATTTTATGCCCACATATGGGGTATTTCCGTATCAGGAGAAATTGCGTTACAAATTTTGGGGGTCTTTTTTTGCTTTTACCGCTTGTGAAAATATAAAGTATGGGGCAACATCAGCATGTTAGTGTAAAAATTTTAATTTTTTTAGACTAACAGGCTGGTGTAGACCCAACTTTTACTTTTCATAAGGGGTAAAAGGAGAAAAAGCCCCCCAAAATTTGTAGTGCAATTTCTCCCTGAATACCCCATATGTGGCCCTAAACTGTTTCCTTGAAATACGACAGGGCTCTGAAGTGAGAGAGCACCATGCGCATTTGAGGACTAAATTAGGGATTGCATAGGGGTGGACATAGGGGTATTCTACACCAGTGATTCTCCAACAGGGTGCCTACAGCTGTTGCTAAACTCCCAGCATGCCTGGACAGTCAGTGGTTGTACGTAAATGCTGGGAGTTGTTGTTTTGCAACAGCTGGAGGCTCCGTTTTGGAAACACTGCCGTACAATACATTTTTCCTTTTTATTGGGGGGGCAGTGTAAGGGGGTGTATATGTAGTGTTTTACCCTTTATTTTGTGTTAGCGTAGTGTAGTGTTTTTAGGGTACATTCGCACTGGCGGGTTACGGTGAGTATCCCGCTAGGAGTTTGCACTGCAGCAAAAAATTTGCCACAGCCCAAACTTGAAGCAGGAAACTTACTGTAAACCTGCACATGTGAATGTACCCTGTACATTCACATGGGGGGGCAAACCTCCAGCTGTTTCAAAACTACAACTCCCAGCGTGTACTGACAGACCGTGCATGCTGGGAGTTGTACTTTTGCAACAGCTGGAGACACACTGGTTGGAAAACCTTCAGTTAGGTTCTGTTACCTAACTCAGTATTTTCCAACGAGTGTACCTTCAGCTGTTGCAAAACTACAACTCCCAGCATGCACTGACTTCCGAAAGGCATGCTGCGAGATGTAGTTATGCAACAGCTGGAGGTACGCAACTACAACTCCCAGCATGCTGAGACAGCTGTTTGCTGTTTGGGCATGCTGGGATTTGCAGTTTTGCAACATCTAGAGGGCCATAGTTTAGAGATCACTGCAAAGTGATCTCCAAACTGTAGCCCTCCAGTTGTTGCAAAACTACAACTCCCAGCATTCCCAAACAGCTGTCTGGGCATGCTGGGAGTTGTAGTTTTGCAACATCTGGAGGGCTACAGTATAGAGACCACTGTATAGTGGTCTCAGACTGTAGCCCTCCAGATATTGCTAGGCAACTCACCAGCTTCCGTAGGATCCAGGGAGCCGCATAGCCGTCCTCTTCTGCTGCCTGCTGCCACCGCCGATCGCCTCCCGCTGCCATCACCGAGGGGTAAGTGGACTTCGGCACCTGGTCCTCCTCGGTATCCCCATCCTGCCCCGCCTATTGTGGGCGGGCAGGACGGGAAAAGCGAACGTTAACCCCCCATCTGCTATTGGACGTCACTTCTGACAATCAATAACAGGGATAGGAGGGGCGGCACTCCTGCCACCTCACTCCTATCCCTTCAGGGGGATCATGGGTGTCTTAGACAACCGGGATCCCCCTTATATTCCGGGTCACCATAGACCTGTATGACCCGGAATAGACGCAAATCGCAAGTGTGAATTCGCTTGCGATTTGCGCCGATCGCCGACATGGGGGAGTCTGATGACCCCCCTGGGCATTTGCGCGGGGTGCCTGCTGATCGATATCAGCAGTCATCCCAGTCCATTCCCCGCACGGCGGGGACCGGAATTCTCCATGACGTACGCATATGTCCTTGGTCCTTAAGTACCAGGGAGCTAGGACGTACACTTACGTCCTTGGTCCTTAACAGGTTAATGTCTGTATTTCTACTCTCTATGGTACTGTGAGCCACAAGGTTGCAATAGAGCCCTCCTTGAAGTATGAAGTAGTACTGGGGAAGGGTTTTCCATTTTTTCAGCAACCTTTTGAAGACTATCAGGTAACTAGAGCGGGTATACCTGATAGGCTCACAACACTTGACTTGCACCACACACTAGTTGAGAGTTACTCAACAGAGGCTGAGGATAGGGAGTGTCAGCAGTCACTAGATATAAGTCACAGAGGGGTCTGCCAGACTGCTGGGAGAGCTGAAAAACAGACTGAGAATCAAGTCCAGGAGGATCCAGAGACTAAAGTGACAAGTGTGCCTCTGTCTGAAACTGAATTTTCAGTAAAACCAGAAACGGTAGAGTCTGAAGACCACGAGAGGAAGCCATATGAGAAGTCCTCTGAAGCTGAGATTGAGGTGAAACCCTATGAAAGGTCCTCTGCAGTTGCAGAGGTATAGACATAGGATGGTAAAGATGCTGAGGCAGAGAAGTTCTCTGAGGCAGAAGCTAAACCAGAGATAACTGCAGAAGTCCTGCAAATGGGTGATTCAGGCTTGGTTGGCCACCAGCAAAGTTTGAGCGATGGCTGTATCGGTGACAGAAGAAGAAAAAGACCTGGAGCATCTGCCTTGTCCGCACCTAGTGTCCAGAGCACTGCACAGACCAAAGTGAAGAACCTGGCATTGGGAAAATGTGACATGAATAGAGCCTTTTACAAGGAATTTGTCAAAGGCGACCAAAAGTCTTGTGCTTGGTGGCTGATGAAAGTGCGAATGAAAGAAGGGTGCGCCATTGAAGTGGTGCATATAAAATCTGCTGAAGAATTAAGCCAAGTGCCTCAAAACCTGTTGGACGAAGTTGTTCAAGGAAAAGGAAAGGCAGTTGGACTCTGACTTTTGAATACAAGTGCTACTTCCTGGTGGTCTGAGCAGAGGGGGGGGGGGGGAGGATATGTGACACTGTGGCAAGGGAAGGGTGTATTTCCCTACCTAACCCTGGTGAAACCTCCACCTGTGGCCTAATTAATGAGGTAGTAGAAAGGGGAAGTGTGTTTAAAAGGAAGTCAGACAGTGTAGTCTGGGCTCTCTCTAGTAGACAGCAAGGTGGCCTTTGAGGGAGGCAGGGGTCCTGGTGAGGAACACACAGCCCAAGCTTTGAGTGGCCCCAACGGTGAAGTGTGGACAAGACACACAGCAAGAAGTTGCAAACGCTGTGTGTGAACAGTGAGTAGAAGGATGCAGGAGGAATAAGTTTAACTGGCCAAGAAAAGCCCACCAGTGGATAGTCAGGGTATGTTGAATTGTGTAGTTAGTGACTAGACGGTCTAGGATTTTGTTTATTCCTGTGTTATGTTTTTATGTATCCTGCAACCTATCTAATAAAACTGCCGAGGGGCCAGACTTGCAGAAAGTACTGTTGTTTGCCTGCTGATTGAAGTGGAAATGAGTTCTGTGGCAGTGTCAAGGACGATCCAAGAGATCAAAGATCCCAAGGGAGAATATAAGTAAGTTTCTTAGTAATATAGTAATATTAGTAGTGATATTTACTCTATATATAACCTATTATTTTAAAAAAAGACTATTAATTTTATCAGTTTATTAGTCCCAGTGAGGATTGGTAGACTTGCATAAATAGTGTAATTCATTTTGCCTATCTATGTATAACTGACATTCTCATATTCCCTGCCATCTGCCATAAAAACCATGGCCATTTTGACTCCAGGAGGGAGCTGCGGTAAATGTGACCCCTCCATGAATATCTATGGGATATATGGAAGGGCGTGCGAAGGTCGGCACGCCCCTTCCCAACAGACTGCCTGTGCCCGATTCAGGAAATCGTGGGGGTCCCAGCGGTCAGACCCCCCATGATCTATAACTTATCCCCCATCCTTTGGATAGGGGATAAGTTATCTTTCGATACTACTACTCCTACTCCTTTAAGGGCTGTGGTGACTAAGTTGTGCATATGCACACAAGTACTGTAGGTCTTATGCTAGTGTGGCATAAAAATACATTGCTTTAGCATAAGAACCCTTAGTGACTTTCATAAAGAGGCATATTAGCGGTCACTAAAGGGTTTGTTGAAACCCATTATACAACCTAATAATAATGGTTCTGCTGCCAGAATCCATGCACAGAAATTAAATAGTCAGAATATTCCATTTCATATGATATGTTGAATAAAATGTGCAATATAATACTGATTTCCTACTTTGATTTATCTGCAAGCTAATCAAAAATCTGAAGTACTGCCATCTTCCAAGTAAATATTTAATCATGGTAATAATATAATGTTCTTACATTACAGTAAAAACTAGAATAGATTATTAAGATTTGACTTTTCTTTAAGGTATTCCACAGATTAAGCTACATATTTAGTGAGAGGATGCCCTGGGATCTATATTAGGTGTAAAAAGATGATGTTTTGAATAGTGAAATTTATAATAAAACTGATAACATTTAAAAAAATAAATAAAAGTACAAATATTTTTTTTTTGTAGTGTCCACAATCTACATTATATCTGTAACATACACAAGATATTTCCCTTAACTTAGTATTAATAAAAGGGCAGGCTAAATAATGTAAGGTCAGACTAGATGGACTTGGTAGTCATTCTCTGCTAGTTCTCTGTCCAAAGGAAAAGTTGCTGAGTTGTGCAGAGCAATCAGATCACTTCTTTCATTTTTTGAAAAGGCCTCGGAAAAATGAAAAAAGTGATCTGATTGGTTACTATGGGCAGCTCAGCTGCTTTTCCTCGGGACCGGTTTTGATAAATATGTCCCAGTATGTTTATTCTGTGGGTCAATATGATTAAAGACAAACTGATATATACTGGATTATAGTGCAGATGAACAGCATGAAATCAGGTGGTCGCTAGTAATGAGCGGCAGAGGCCATATTCGAATTTGTGATATTTCGCAAATATATGGACAAATATTCATCAGTATAGATTTGCTATGGGGATTTGCTCTTGCTCTGGACAGTTCCTGACATGGACATTTGGTTTAGTGCGAGTGAGCAGCCTGTTTCCCTTTGAAACTATACCAATGTTTACTTGCTTTTTTTTTTATTATAGTACTGCTTATAAAATAATATAGACCAACTTCTGGAAATTGATAAGGGTACCAGGACCCAATGTAACAAAGCGCCCTTGGTGAAAATGAATTAAGTTAAACCAACTAGAAAAACACCAATAAAGCAAAGATACAGTTAAAACTTAACCTTTACTAATATCATAAAAAGGTACACAAATTAGCCTTTATATAAAAGACACATCTATTAACAAGGATAAGGGAAAAAGGGGAAAGGGGGTACAGGTGAAACCCTACCTACAAATACTATACAATGATCACTCCTATTCTCTAAGTGAGGGAGAAAGGGAAAGGGATGTTTAAACAAAAATATGTCAATAGACAGTTACAAGTGGCCAACCTCCCTAGCCAGGGACTCATCAGGGATAAGAGGAAAGCACAAAAGTTTCAGATATATTCCAATAGTCAGTGTACCAAAACATAAATTATTGATAATTCCAATAAAGAACCAGATGCAAATAGAAAAATAGGTGTCCAACAAAAAGAAAAAAACTAGAGTCTGTGTCCGTCAGTGTCAGATATGTATCTGTCAATGTCAGATATATGTCACACATAGATTAAAGGGAAAACAATAACAGTGGAGCAATCATAAATGTGTGTTTTTTTTTATCTAACTTGATGTTGTAGATGAGCTTCATTGAAATTGAGCCAGTAGAGACCACACCTTACATGGTAGAAAGCTGAGAGGAAATGATGCATCCACCATGAATAGATTAATTCTTCACCGTTAGAACCATATGTGGACAAATGACATACGGACTCCTAATACTAATAGAGGTAAGTAAATTGCTGGACGACGGATAAAGCTGAGAAAAATCCTCAGAATTCAGATAGTGATAGCCCCTGTGATGATAGCTCAACTACTCCATGACACGATAAGTCACTGGTGATGGGGGCTATTGATATCCAGGCAGGCTGTAGCTGCCTTCTAGTGCCGTAGAGAGACCACGAGGACGCCGTCTGTACTGCTTATAAAATAAGGCATTTTTTTAAACAAAGTAAGTCTAGAATTGCCCTATTCTAACCCTTATAAGTTTCTTATTTTTCCGTATACTCAGCTATATGAGGGCTAATCAGTACAACATTTGCATATAAGTGACTTTTTGATCACTTTGCATTTCTTGTTTTCTGGGATATGCTGTGACCAAAAATCAGCAATATTTGTCTTTTTTTATGTTTATGCCAATCACTGTACAGGATCATTAACATTTCTGCATGCAGCGATACTAAATATGTTCATTTTTTTTTTTTCGTTTTTATTAAAAAAAATTTTTTTTACTCCCCACAGACCCCCAATCTGCTGATTGCTAATACAGTTCAACAATCTACTTCTAGTATAGAAGAAAGTTGTCGTAGCAGCACTGGAGCAGGTGAAAGGAGCGTCAGCAGCTATCTTGTCTCATCTGACCTTCGCGATTGCGCTGCAGGTGGTCTGATGAGTCTCTGTTATACTTTGATGCTGTGATCAGTATTGTTCATTTAATCTGAAGGGGTCTTGGTGGGCATCAGCAAGATTGCCATTAGCGGTAGGTCTACGAAGCAAGTGCAGCTCCTGCACTTGCTTTATAGTTTGGATAGGATTTAGGACCTACATGTACCTCCATGTTTGCCAAACACCAGGCAGTCAGAGTGTAGAAATATGTCCTGCATCCTCTAGGAGGTAACATTTTACTAACACATAATGATAACTGAGCAGCAATATTTTAGTAATGTAATTTCTTTAATCACACCTCAGTTACATCAACCATTTTGTTATTGGCAGCTGTGTCATGTGATCCAAGCCTGACCAGAAACTGATCATCTCATATCGCATAATGGGGCATACCACGTAGGTCCGATGACCCAAGATGGCAGCCAAAGGGTCCCTTCACCTGCCTCCTGCCCCTCTGCTGTGAACTTCTTCTCTGGTCTGCCTTCTGGCAGACCAGAAAAGTAGATGGCAGATAATACTGATCAGTGCTTTGCCTATGCATAGCACAGAACAGTATTGGCAATCAAGAAATGGCTATAAATAGTCCCCTATGGGAACATAAAAAATGTAAAATAAATAGTAAAAAAAACATTTAAAATAATTTGAATAACTCCTCTGCCAATAAAAATTTCAATTGCCCCTTTTTCCCATTTTACAAAAAAAGTGTAACAAAGTAAATAAATAAAACATAATTGATGTCGGTCAATGCACAAATGTTCGAACTATTAAAATATAATGTTAATGATCCTGTACGGTGAATGGTGTAAACTTTACAGAGTAAAAAAAAAAGTCCAAAATTGTTGTTTTTGGTCACATCACATCACCAATTTCTTAAATTTTTTTATTTATAAAAAGCGATTAAAAAGTCACATATTAGCAAATGTGGTACTGATCAAAACTACAGCTCAAGGTGCAAAAATGAGCCCTCATACAGCTTTGTATACGGAAAAATGAGTCAAAATAGTGAAATATTACTATATTTTGTTTTAAAGGTTAGAGTATGCATGGATATCATTTTATTCATATTGCCCCACAGAATAAAGCAAACATATCAGTTTTACAGTGTACAGCGTAAAAACAAAACCCCTCAAAATTTGAAAAATTGGTTTTATTTTCAATATCCCCACAGAAATAATATTTTTTTTTGTTGTGCCATACATTTTATGATAAAATAAATGATATAATTACAAAGTACAATTGGTTGCCTTAAAAGCAAGTCCTCATATGGGTCTGTGGATGAAAAAATGAAAGAGTTACGCCTCTTAAAATGAGAGATGAAAAAAAAAAAAGAAATGCACAAATAAAATTGTCTGTGTTTTAAAGGCCAAAATGAGCTGTGTCCTTAAGGGATAAGGGGCAAAAAGTCTAGTGTGGTTTAAATATGACACTGTGTGCCAAAAAGTTTGGTGCACATCTTTTACTTAAAACTAAGCCAGCTACCACTGTTGGATTGGAATGCCAAGGATCCACCAATAGAATTGATTCTGGGCCCATCTTAAATTTACTTTATATGAATTTGTCACCTGATCACTTTTAGGTCTCAAGTACTAAAACACATGCTATTACCATTGTTCATAGAATGGGCACAGTGACAATAACCATGTGATCACCCCGACCTAATGGTACGCTACGGTGCGCTAACTATTTAAAGTCCTTATGGTACTTTTATAAGGTGTGGTAAGAGGGAAACCCCTTAATGTTGAAGCCAATAAAATTTTTCCCTCTTACTAAGAGCCATTACTCTTATTTCCCTGTCAACAGAGTGATATAGGGGCTTGTTTTTTGCAGAGCCAATTGGACTTTCCATTGGAATATTTCATTTTGCAATATAATATATTGTGGAACCAATGTATGGTGGTACGCTTGGGTGAAGAAGATGCCTGCAGCAAGAAGTTGTAAAGAACATCTGGTATCACTATGAAGATGGGCTAATCTGACACAGAACACATGATGACAATGTGGCTTAATATCTTGTCATCTTGTCAATGATAGCTTTCAGCCACAGAGACACAGTGAGGGATTGGATCTTTGTGAAAACATGACGAGCTGGGACTTACTCTAGCTCAGTGACCCACCAAAATAATTTACCTTCTCTCCTGTGGACCAGTGCAAGCCTGCCAACTAATAAATGGTCTGATATATATATACAGTGAAAAGTTATGCCAGATTTCCTACAGCCTGAGCCTCTGTGATGAATCTGACATATTTTTAGACTGTGTAGTCAGTGTAGACATTTTTTATTTATATATCTCCCTTCTCTATTGAACCTGATGCATAATGAAAGATGTAGGTTAAAGGGTGGCAGAGGGGAAAGAAGCCAAGATGGCATATGATCTATATTTGGCATATCAACTAAACTAGGTATATACAGGCATACACAATAACCTCAACATTAATCTTTAGTAATAGCCTATGATGTGCTTTAATGTTGCAAAAAGTGTTGGAGTTCTTTGTATCATGCACTTAACTAATGGTTCACCTTCTACATAGTTGTTTGGTATTTGTTAGTTACATGGCCTCCTTGACATGAACTGTACCACAGCTACACTTTAAAAAAAAAGGACACTTTGGTTAAAACACTGGTTAAGAATAACTAGACACCAGATAAAATTGAATTAATCCCATTTCATTGCGCTGTTTTACCTGGATTCAAATCTCATTACCATATATTAAACCTCAGATGGGCCTCTAATGTTTTAAGGATAGCCTGTAGATCTCTCCACAATGCTTGGATGATTTCTCTGATAATGACTTACATATACATCATGTCTGCATTCACAATTCACCATCACTCTCACATTCATTGCTTGTCACATGTAGTTATACCAAATTATCACCCAATGTGAAAATCATATCATGAAACATATGTCCAACATACAGTATTCTGCTTATCTATTTAGGCTGACATGAGCAAAGGCTGTATCAGTAGTATTACACAAATATACAACATTATATAAACTTAAATGCAGAAATAACAATGTTACCATATTTTAATTTAAACACAGGCCTTCAATATTATTAACACACATCACCATTAACCCCTGGGCCAAAGTCTGGAGTAAAAAAATATAAATCCCTCTTAGGATCCTACCCCTAAAATGTAACTTTTTTTTGTATTCCATTGAAACCAAAATTAAACTTCTGCATGAAACAACCATTGTACTGTGCATGTTACAGCTCATAAAGAGAAGTACTGCAATTAATGAACAGCGTTGAGTGTGTGCAAAGTTTTAGCGCGAATATAGGCACTTTGCAATTTCGCTAACATTTAAAATATAGTGCTATATTTTCGTAATGATGAATATTAGTTTTTTTCTTCACAATACACATCACAACAATGATGTGTACTGTGTTAAAAAAAAAAAAAAGTGATCATCCCTCCCTGCTTCCAGCTTGTGGTCCAAAGAAGGCTCCAATATTATTTACTATGTGAGTCGGTGTGGAGCGCGAATATTTTGTATATGCGAATATGCAAATATTTGCGAATATCGACACTTCCAGAGGACACTGATCCCTCCCTTCTTTTAGCTTGTGGGACAATTATATATAATCGCACATGTGCACTATTTCATTATGATTTCATTATGATTTTCGAATGGAAAAAAAAGTTAACAAACATAGCAAATATGCGAATTTCGCGAACATAGGATGAATATTCATCTATATATTTGTGAAATATCGTGAATTCAAATATGGCCACTGCCGCTCATCACTATAAATGAATGTCTTCTCTGGTGCTTCAGTTGATCCATTGGGTGGGTAATCTCCTTTGTTATAGGTATCAGGGGGCAAAATGTGTAGTGGTCACATGGGTTGGAGCTAATTGTTTTATTGGTCAGCCACATGTAGGTCCTGTCTGGGTTTGTAGTTGACTATACACTGGTTGGTCTCACAGACATGTATCTCTCCTGAACACTTGGTTTATCTCTAATAACAGGTACAAGGTCATTGTCCATTGAGGATAAGTGCCAAAGGTGACATAGGATGCTCATCATTTTATCAGTATATCCATCATATGTCCGTATACAAGGTACCTTCCCTTGTTACATCACAGGACATGGCTGTGTCTACGAGGATAATCTAAATTGTTGATAAAGGTTATATCAACAATTCATACAATGAGATTATCTTCCTTGATATGTAAAGAAGGCATAGGAATAGTATTAGTAAGAGAAGAGTTAATATCATAGGCCGCTGATGACAGGAGTGGCACGCAGATATGATGAATAAAACAGCACCGGAGATGATTGGTGAGTAGCAGGGCTGCTTGGTGGACCCTATGGATCTTGATCAGAGGTATTTGTTGCAATGGATCTTATTGTTCATTGCACAGCCGTTGTCATCATAACTTCTTGATTATACTGTTGCTACAATGAAACGAGGAGGGCATGATAGTTACATTTTAATCATCATAATGTGATACTCTGAATATGGTGTGCTGCAGCCACCATTAAACCTGGTTTAACACCAGTTGGTTGAGGCCCCTAGTGTACTAGGTATACCTATGTCTCATAGTAAAAGTGTTATATTTTTTTTGGTGGGGTTGTTATTTTAGTTTTATTTGAATACAATAAAGGTTAAGAAGATTTATTTTTTTTTGTTTGTTTTTTAACTCGGCCAGGAGTTATTGATGTTGGGTGTTAGTTGGCCCCAGCTAGGGTGTTTGTGTTAGGTAAAGTCTACACCACAGTACTGCCGTACTTCCCTAATAACTTTCAGTATCACTTCAAAAAAGGAATTCCAACATATACTGTGACATACAGCAGAAAGCCACATTATTCTTAATGGCCCCCAACATATTCAAATACTGACTATATTCAGGCCATTTTCTGCTGGTGTACTCTAATTTAAAGGGGTACTCCAGTGGAAAACTTTTTTTTTTTAATCAACTGGTGCCAGAAAGTTAAACAGATTTATAAAGCACTTCTATTAAAAAATCTTAATCCTTCCAGTACTTTTTAGGGGCTATATACTAAAGAGAAATCCAAAAAGAAATGCATTTCCTGTAATGTCCTGACCACAGTGCTCGCTGCTGACCATTTTAGGGACTGTCCAGAGCAGCATATGTTTGCTATGGGGATTTTCTTCTTCTCTGGACAGTTCCAAAAATGGACAGCAGAGGTCAGCAGAGAACACTGTGTTCAGGACATCACAGGAAATGCATTTCTTTTTTGGATTTCTCTTTAGTATACAGTCCCTAAAAAGTACTGGAAGGATTAAGATTTTTTTAATAGAAGTGATTTACAAATCTGTTTAACTTTCTGGCACCAGTTGCTTTTAAAAAAGTTTTCCACGGGAGTACCCCTTTAAGGAAACCAAAAGTGTGACTACATCCAGGCTATTAAAATGAATGGGGACCACTTCAGTATGCAATACTATACATTGACATTCCTTGCTAGGCAGGATGCCAACAGATACCAGTGATGTAATGCAGAAGCACATTGTAAATCAACCCATATGACAGAAGATATTGAAGAGTGGGTTAGTGGCTCACCTTAACCTAATGGCTGAGTGCTCATTCTGTGTAACACCTATATACACTTAATCCAATAATGAAAGAAGGAACGGAGTCACACTCACCGCAATAAAGAATCTTCAGGCTTTATTCATATTCGGCTGGATACACAAACAGAGACATCCGACATCGGGAGGAAGCGGGGAGGGTGCAGGGGAACAACGAGCAAGACGACAGACAGTTTTACATCAAGTGATGCTTCTTCCGGTCTCTAAGGCTCAGGTGACCCTGTATGCTTAAATCACCTGAGTCACGTGATACAGGTAGGACACATACATATATTATAAAACCTTTCCAAATAACCCATAAAGTGCTATAAGGTTAAAAAGGATCTAATCCTAGCGTAAATGCAACTCATATGAACAGTGAAATGTCATTCCTTTCGTTAAGCCCCATCGGACCAATAGCGTTCAGTCTACTGATCCAGTAGACTTCCTGCTGCGCGAGCCGTAGCTCTTTGTTCACACAGCTCATATTGTCATACATGCGTTCTATGACCGCAAAGTGAAGTGCTTTCGGGTAATTGTTATGAACAGATCGCATGTGTGCAATTAATCGGGATGCTCCTACTCCTGTCGTCAAAGAGTACAGGTGCTCTCTGATGCGTTTAAACAAATGTCTTTTTGTCATCCCCACGTAGTATACACCGCAACTGCATATTATGCAGTATACTACGTGGGTACTGCGGCAAGTATGAATTGTTGTACATTTATATTGTAACCTCCTACATTAAAGTTGTTCCTGGCTAGATTTAAATTACAGTGGAATCAGTTTCTGCATGGGTAATTTCCTTTAGGAGCAGTGTTATGTAACCAATTCTTTTTTTTTCAATCATTGCTTTTTTGTCTCTTTTTAATTAAATCACCTATTGTGTTGTTTCTTTTATGTGTAACAATAGGTTTACGTTTGGCTACTTCTTGTAAATCTAAGTCATGTTCTAGTAGAAACCAATTTTTATGTATGGCAATGCGAATTGCATTATTCATATTGGTGTTCTGAAAGGAAAAAATGATTTTTTTATTTTCTGATCTATTAAGGGGTAATTTTTTTCTCCCTTTTATGATTTCCTCTCTACTTTTATTATTAACCCTTTCCATAGCAGTATCAAGAATTCTTTCGGGGTATCCCCTTAATCTGAAATCTGAAAGCATATTCTCTGCCTAACTTCTAAATTGATGGGGGTCATTGTTAATTCTCTTTAAGCGGATTAGCTGACTGTATGGTATACTGTTACGTACATGTGGGGGGGGGGGGGGGGGGGGTGAGCTACCATAATGTAATACAGAATTCCTTGCAATTTCTTTCCTGTGACCGGTAGTGATGATTTTACCTTGTTCTATAAGGATTTTAACATCTAGGAATTCTAGATAGTTTCCTCCCCATTCGTATGTGAGGAGCATATTTACATTATTTACCTTGTTTAGGTGCTCCACTGGGACCGTCTCTCTGGGACCGTCCCATACAATTAAAATATCGTCTACATATCTTAAATACCTTTTCACATGGCGGAAGTATGTATTCAGGTGGGACAGGATGTATTTATTTTCAAATGCAGCTCTCTAAGAACATATTTGCATAGGAGCAAGATACTGGGCTCCCCATCGCTGTCCCAAATAATTGTTTGTACCATTTTCTGCCATGTGAAAAGGTATTATTCTCTAAAATAAAAGTAAGGGCTTCAGCAACAAAATCTGTAGACTTGTCAGTGTATGTCAGTATTTCTCGGACAGCCAGTACACCCGCACCGTTGGGGATGCGAGTGTACAGGCTCTCAACATCAATTGACACTAACGCATAGTTGTCCTGCCATTCAAATGTCTCTAAAGTAGTGATCAAATCTCCCGTATTTTTCAGGTAAGATGGAATGCTGGGCAACAGTGGGGAGATAAGCCACTCCACGTAGGCAGACAAAGCCTCTGTAACAGCGCCTATTCCCGCCACTATTGGCCTTCCTGGGGGTTGTTGGAGGGTCTTGTGTATTTTTGGACAATGTACCATCTGGCAGGTTTGGGGACAACAGGTATCAATTTCTCAGCTAATTTATCTGTGATGATACCCTTATTTACATATTTATACAGCATAGATCTCATTTTATCAGTAATATGTCTAGTCGGATTATCTTTCAATAATTTGTACACTGTACTATTGCTAAGTTGTTTGTTAGCTTCCCTATCATGATCCTCCTTGACCCAAATAACTATTGCTCCCCCTTTGTCAGATTTTGTGACTACCAGATTGGGTTGATCTGCCAGCCACAAAAGAGCTTCTTTTTCATTTTTAGTAATGTTATTATCAACTGGGGGGTATATCAGTGCTTTAATATCCCCCAATACCGCACTCTGGAACATGTCCAGGGCATTACCTGGTTGAATGGGGATTAAATTTAGAGGGATTTCCACCCTGAAAAAAAGATGGATCACGGGGGATATGCTGTGTTGTGTATGGTCATCTACATCTGTAATTAAACAAGGGATTTCACCCTCTCTTTTACTTGATTCCTGTTGAGGTGGAATTTAAAAAAAAAACTTAAAAATGATTGGGAAAAAAAAGAATCGGTTACATAATACTGCTCCTAAAGGAAATTACCCATGCAGAAACTGTTCACACAGTGTAATTTAAATCTAGCCAGGAACAACTTTAATGTAGGAGGTTTCAATATAAATGTACAACAATTCATACTTGCCGCAGTACCCACGTAGTATACTGCATAATATGCAGTTGCGGTTTATACTACGTGGGGAAGACAAAAAGACATTTGTTTAAACGCATCAGAGAGCACCTGTACTCTTTGAAGACAGGAGTAGGAGCATCCCGATTAATTGCACACATGCGATCTGTTCATAACAATTACCCGAAAGCACTTCACTTTGCGGGCATAGAACGCATGTATGACAATATGAGCTGTGTGAACAAAGAGCTACGGCTCGCGCAGCGGGAAGTCTACTGGATCAGTAGACTGAACGCTATTCGTCCGATGGGGCTTAACGAAAGGAATGACATTTCACCGTTCATATGAGTTGCATTTACGCTAGGATTAGATCCTTTTTAACCTTATAGCACTTTATGGGTGATTTGGAAAGGTTTTATAATATATGTATGCGTCCTACCTGCATCACGTGACCCAGGTGATTTAAGCATACAGGGTCACCTGAGTCTTAGAGACCGGAAGAAGCATCTGTTACGCCGAGCGCTCCGGGTCCCCGCTCCTCCCCGGAGCGCTCGCTACACTCTCCTCACTGCAGCGCTCCGGTCAGATCCACTGACCCGGGGCGCTGCGATACCGCCTCCAGCCGGGATGCGATTCGCGATGCGGGTAGCGCCCGCTCGCGATGCGCACCCCGGCTCCCGTACCTGACTCGCTCTCCGTCAGTCCTGTCCCGGCGCGCGCGGCCCCGCTCCCTAGGGCGCGCGCGCGCCGGGTCTTTGCGATTTAAAGGGCCACTGCGCCGCTGATTGGCGCAGTGGTTCCAATTAGTGTTATCACCTGTGCACTTCCCTATATCACCTCACTTCCCCTGCACTTCCTTGCCGGATCTTGTTGCCATCGTGCCAGTGAAAGCGTTTCCTTGTGTGTTCCTAGCCTGTGTTCCAGACCTCCTGCCGTTGCCCCTGACTACGATCCTTGCTGCCTGCCCCGACCTTCTGCTACGTCCGACCTTGCTTCTGTCTACTCCCTTGTACCGCGCCTATCTTCAGCAGCCAGAGAGGTTGAGCCGTTGCTAGTGGATACGACCTGGTCACTACCGCCGCAGCAAGACCATCCCGCTTTGCGGCGGGCTCTGGTGAAAACCAGTAGTGACTTAGAACCGATCCACTAGCACGGTCCACGCCAATCCCTCTCTGGCACAGAGGATCCACTACCTGCCAGCCGGCATCGTGACAGCATCACTTGATGTGAAACAGTCTGTCGTCTTGCTCGTTGTTCCCCTGCACCCTCCCCGCTTCCTCCCGATGTCGGATGTCTCTGTTTGTGTATCCAGCCGAATATGAATAAAGCCTGAAGATTCTTTATTGCGGTGAGTGCGACTCAGTTCCTTTTTTCATTATTGGATTATATGCATGCTTTACCATACATCCAGAGTCAGCACCCCGCCTTACACAGGACACCGACACTGAGGCTAGTTCCTTGCAGATCCTACACCTGCTGTGCTGTAGCACTTCTTTGCTTTAATTACATTTGTCCTATATACACTTAGCTGGATAAAATGTGGTATACCAATATGGAGATACTAATTCAAAGTAGTAGAACAGTATTATATAGCAAATAAAAAATATATATAAAAGTGACTGGATGATATATGTTTACAATGTGTTCGAAATTACAACACATATCACAGTTATACCATATTTTAAAATAAAAAAAAAGTTCTATTTATTATACTGTATGATTCAAGTAAAACAATTATACATTGCAACCTAGGTTGTGCAAATATATAAATAGGAGGCCAATAGTATTTAACCTGTTAAGGACCAAGGAAGTACCGGCACGTCCTGAGTCCTTTCCCTTTCTATAACGCGGGGCCACGGCATGACCTCATGTCATAGCCAGGACCTGTTGCTAATAGCGCACAGCACTGATTGCGGTGCCGCGTACTATTATCCCTGTAGACACGGCGTTCAAAGTTGAACGCCGCGTCTAAAGTGAAAGTAAATCACTGAGGGGGCTGTTCGGGATCGCCGCGGTGAAATCGCGGCATCCTGAACAGCTGTAAGACACGAGGAGGGTATCCTACCTTGCCTCCTGGTGTCCAATCGCCGAATGACTGCTCAGTGCCTGAGAACCAGGCACCCCCCTTTTCCCATTAAAAAAAAAAAAACAGTGTAAATAAAAATAAACATATGTGGTATCGCCGCGTGGGGAAATGTACAAATTATCAATATTATATCATTATTTGGTCTCTTTTTATATCATGAAAAAATTAATAACAAGCGATCAACAAGTCCAATCAATACAAAAATGGTACCACTAAAAATTTCAGATCACGGCGCAAAAAATTTGCCCCCATACCGCCGCATATGCAGAAAAATAAAAAAGTTATAGGGGTCAGAATATGACAATTTTAAATGTATACATTTTCCTGCATGTAGTTATGATTTTTTTCAGAAGTATGAAAAAATTAAACCGATATAAGTAGGGTATCATTATAATCATGTGGACCTACAGAATAAAGGGAATGTGTCATTTTTACCGAAAAATTTACTACGTAGAAGCAGAAGCCCCCAAAATTTACAAAATGGCGTTTTTCTTTCAATTTTTCTCACAATGATTTTTTTTCCATTTCACCATAAATTTTTGGGTAAAATGACTGATGTCATTAAAAAGTAGAATTGGTGGTGCAAAAAATAAGCCATCATATGGATTTTTTGGTGCCAAACTGAAAGAGTTATGCTTTTTTAAAGGTAAGGAGGAAAAAATTAAAGTGCAAAAACAAAAAAAAACTGGTCCTTAACCCCTTAAGGACTCAGCCCATTTTGGCCTTAAGGACTCAGACACTTTAATTTTTACATTTTCATTTTTTCCTCCTCGCCTTCTAAAAATCATAACTCTTTTATATTTTCATCCACAGACTAGTATGAGGGCTTGTTTTTTGCGCGACCAGTTGTCCTTTGTAATGACATAACTCTGTAATTTTTTTTGATACCACATTTGCATATAAAAAACTTTTAATACATTTTTTATAATTTTTTTTTAAATAAAATGTATTAAAAAAGTAGGAATTTTGGACTTTTTTTATTTTTCGTTCACGCCGTTAACCGTACGGGATCATTAACATTTTATTTTAATAGTTTGGACATTTACGCACGTGGCGATACCAAATATGTCTATAAAAAATTTTTTTTTACGCTTTTTGGGGGTAAAATAGGAAAAAACGGACGTTTTACTTTTTTATTGGGGGAGGGGATTTTTCACTTTTTTTTTACTTTTACTTTTACATTTTTTTACATTTTTTTTTACACTTGAATAGTCCCCATAGGGGACTATTCATAGCAATACCATGATTGCTAATACTGATCTGTTCTATGTATAGGACATAGAACAGATCAGTATTATCGGTCATCTTCTGCTCTGGTCTGCTCGATCACAGACCAGAGCAGGAGACGCCGGGAGCCGCACGGAGGAAGGAGAGGGGACCTCCGTGCGGCGTTACGAATGATCGGATCCCCGCAGCAGCGCTGCGGGCGATCCGATCATTCATTCAAATCGCGCACTGCGGCAGATGCCGGGATCTGTATTGATCCCGGCACCTGAGGGGTTAATGGCGGACGCCCGCGAGATCGCGGGCGTCGGCCATTGCCGGCGGGTCCCTGGCTGCGATCAGCAGCCGGGATCAGCCACGCATGACACGGGCATCGCTCCGATGCCCACGGTTATGTTTAGGACGTAAATGTACGTCCTGGTGCGTTAAGTACCACCGCACCAGGACGTACATTTACGTCCTGCGTCCTTAAGGGGTTAAGGGGTTAAAGTGTACCTGTCGTTAACAAAAACTTTTGATTTAATGTAGATAATACCAATATATGCATATTTGTAATATACATTGATTAAAAAATGTGTATATTTTTGGGTGAAAAAATTCTGTCTCTCCATCTATTGCCTGTGTATCTCTGTGAGAAGATCAAATACGGACAAGCAGGGCTCTGTGCAGGCTCCTAGCTTATCAAACATCCTGATGTTTGAGCCAGTAGCGTATCACAGAGCCTCAGTGTACAGGGCCCTGCTTGTAATCAGTGTACAGAGCCCTGCTTGTCCTCAGTGTACAGAGCCCTGCCTGTCCTCACTGCACAGAGCCCTGCTTGTTCTCACTGCACAGAGCCTTGTTTGTCCTCTATGTACAGAGACCAGCTTGTCCTCAGTATACAGAGCCCTGCTTGTCCTCAGTGTACAGAGCCCTGCTTGTCCTCAGTGCATAGAGCACTGCTTGTCCTCAGTGTACAGAGCCCTGCTTTTCCCTAGTGCACAGAGCCCTGCTTGTCCTTAGTGTACAGAACCCTGCTTGTCCTCAGCGTACAGTGCCCTGCTTGTCCTCAGTGCACAGAGCCCTGCTTGTCCTCAGTGCACAGTGCCCTGCTTGTTCTCAGTGCACAGAGCTCTGCTTGTCCTCACTGCACAGAGCCCTGCTTGTCTGCACTGCACATATCCCTGCTTGTCCTCAGTGAGCCCTGCTTCTTCCTCAGTGTACAGATCCCTGCTTGTCCTCAGTGTACAGAGCCCTGCTTGTCCTCATTGTACAGAGCCCTGCTTATCCTCAGTGTACAGAGCCCTGCTTGTCCTCAGTGTACAGAGCCCTGCTTGTCCTCAGTGCACAGAGCCCTGCTTGTCCTCAGTGTACAGAGCCCCACTTGTCCTCAGTGTACAGAGCCCTGCCTGTCCTCACTGCACAGAGCCCTGCTTGTTCTCTCTGCACAGAGCCTTGTTTGTCCTCAGTGTACAGAGCCCAGCTTGTCCTCAGTATACAGAGCCCTGCTTGTCCTCAGTGTACAGAGCCCTGCTTGTCCTCAGTGCACAGAGCACTGCTTGTCCTCAGTGTACAGAGCCCTGCTTTTCCCTAGTGCACAGAGCCCTGCTTGTCCTCAGTGTACAGAGCCCTGCTTGTCCTCAGCGTACAGTGCCCTGCTTGTTCTCAGTGCACAGAGCTCTGCTTGTCCTCACTGCACAGAGCCCTGCTTGTCTGCACTGCACATATCCCTGCTTGTCCTCAGTGAGCCCTGCTTCTTCCTCAGTGTACAGATCCCTGCTTGTCCTCATTGTACAGAGCCCTGCTTGTCCTCTGTGTACAGAGCCCTGTTTGTCCTCAGTGTACAGAGCCCTGCCTGTCCTCACTGCACAGAGCACTGCTTGTCCTCAGTGTACAGAGCCCTGCTTTTCCCTAGTGCACAGAGCCCTGCTTGTCCTCAGTGTACAGAGCCCTGCTTGTCCTCAGCGTACAGTGCCCTGCTTGTCCTCAGTGTACAGAGCCCTGCTTGTCCTCATTGTACAGAGCCCTGCTTATCCTCAGTGTACAGAGCCCTGCTTGTCCTCAGTGTACAGAGCCCTGCTTGTCCTCAGTGCACAGAGCCCTGCTTGTCCTCAGTATACAGAGCCCTGCTTGTCCTCAGTGCACAGAGCCCTGCTTGTCCTCAGTGTACAGAGCTATGCTTGTCCTCAGTGTAGAGAGCCCTGCTTGTTCTCAGTGTACAGAGCCCTGCTTGTCCTCAGTGCACAGAGCCCTGCTTGTCCTCTGTGTACTGAGCCCTGCTTGTCCTCACTGTACATAGCCCTGCTTGTTCTCAGTGTACAAAGCCCTGCTTGTCCTCAGTGTACAGAGCCCTGCTTGTCCTCAGTGTACAGAGCCCTGCTTGTCCTCAGTGCACAGAGCCCTGCTTGTCCTCAGTGTACAGATCCCTGCTTGTCCTCAGTGCACAGAGCCCTGCTTATCCTCAGTGTACAGAGCTATGCTTGTCCTCAGTGTAGAGAGCCCTGCTTGTTCTCAGTGTACAGAGCCCTGCTTGTCCTCAGTGCACAGAGCCCTGCTTGTCCTATGTGTACTGAGCCCTGCTTGTCCTCACTGTACAGAGCCCTGCTTGTTCTCAGTGTACAGAGCCCTGCTTGTCCTCAGTGTACAAAGCCCTGCTTGTCCTCAGTGTACAGAGCCCTGCTTGTCCTCAGTGCACAGAGCCCTGCTTGTCCTCAGTGTACAGTGCCCTGCTTGTCCTCAGTGCACAGAGCCCTGCTTGTCCTCAGTGCACAGAGCCCTGCTTGTTCTCAGTGCACAAAGTCGTGCTTGTCCACCAACACTTCCTATATTTACTCTCCTCACAGAGACACACAGACAATAGCTGTAGGGACAAAAATATGCACATTGTTTAACCAATGTAATGTATACTACAAATATACATATAATGGTATTATTTGCATTATATAAAAAAATGATTAACAACAGGTTTACTTGAACATTTAATTGAAAAAAAAATATGAAGAAAAAATAAAACTATGGGAAATGAAAAGATAAAAGAAGAAAATTTTAAAATATATTTATTTTATCCCCTTAACCCATTCAGGGTACTATAGGATGCAGGGCATACCTGTATGCCTAGGCCCCGTTGCCGGTGTTGGAAGTGTGCTCACAAGCTGATCACGCTTCATACCCGGTGGGTCCGACTGCTATCAGCAGGGTTAATTCCAGGCATCACTGTTCGGGCCGATGCAGGCATAAACCCATTAGATGCCGCGATCAAAGTTGATCGCGGCATCTAAAATGAAAGTAAAACGATCTTGGCAGCTCAACAGAGCTGATCGGGACCATTGCGATGAAATGGTCATGTCCCGATCAGCTGAAAGGTTTGCTATGGGGATTTGCTCCTGCTCTGGACAGTTCCTGACATGGACAGAGGTGTCAGCAGAGAGAACTGTGGTCAGACAGAAAATAAATTCAAAAAGAAAAGAACTTCCTCTGTAGTATACAGCAGCTGATAAGTACTGGAAAGGTTAACATTTTTAAATAGTAGTAATTTACAAATCTGATTAACTTTCTGGCACCAGTTGATAAAAAAAATAATAATAATGTTTTCCACTGGAGTACCCCTTTAAACCCACGCTCACATAAAGAAAAAAGCGTAAAAACAGTCAACAGACTGTTCAAAAACTCATTTTGGGCTGCTAGGTGCCCTTCTTACTCAATGTGTGGATTAATACCATACTTTCAAACATTATGCTTTGTGCTTTTTTGAGCTGCAATGTTGCAGACTGTAACCTCTTGTGTATTGAACACTTCACTTTAATGTTGTGTATACTTGATGATTTTCAATGCTTTGGTATCTGCAATTTGGCAGCAGAGCAGCAGGGAAGTCCACCACTGGATGGTATGAGGCTATGAGAATGCATGAGGCAGTTAGTAGGTGCTAGCCTGTTGTGTGATTGGTAAGAAAATGACCATGTAACTGTCCCGAGGGTGAGTGCCTAATACTGAGACATTGAGCTTTAGCCTGAAAGTTTGGAACAGAGACTGAGTGCTACTTTACACCTAGCTCAGGGGAGGAAGACAAGTGGAGACACTTTGCTAGACAGAACTGCAAGCCACCATTGTTTTCATTACTACTGTTATTTATTAGGTCTTTGACAAACATCCAGAACGTCTATACAAAAAGAAGGTTGCAGCAGCAGTCTTGGTAAAAAATGGAGGCTCTTAGCGCACTTTTTAATAAAAATGTGTCCCCCATCCACCACACGAAGGTGGCCTCACTTCCATTTTTTGACCAAGAGTGCTGCTGCAACCTTCTTTTTTGTATACTTTGTATAGTGGATCCTGCATGTCACCCAGTCAGAGGCCATATGCCCAGCAGAGGTGAGTAGAGTAAGCGTGTTAGGGTTCCATCCAAAATGAAGCCACCTCCATGTGGTGGATGGGGGACACATTCTGATCAAAAAGTGCATTAAGAGCCTCCATTTTTGAGTGCTGCTGCTGCAACCTTCTTTTTGTATACTAACTTGTATATATGTTTTCTCCTAACCACCAAGAATGACGCGCCTTATTGGAGTAAAATGTTCCATTTTAAAATCAAGAACTGTATCTGTCAGTTTAACCACATAGGGCCCCAATGCGTACAGGTACGCCTTCGGTCCCTGGTACTTAAGGACCCAGGGCGTACCTGGGAATTTCGGTCCCCGCCATGTGCTGGGCGGGAAACGGACCGGGGTGACTGCTGATAGCGATCAGCAGGCACCCCGCGCAAATGTCCCCCCCTGGTCATCAGACCCCCATGTCGGCGATCGGCGCAAATCGCAAGTGAATTCACACTTGTGATTTGCGCCAATTCCGGGTCATTACGGGTCTAAGGTGACCCAGTGACCCGGAATATATGGGGGATCACGGTTGTCCAAGACACCTACGATCCCCCTGAAGGGATAGGAGTGAGGTGGCAGGGATGCCAACCCTCCTATCCCTGCTATTGGTGGTCTAGACGCGACCACCAATAGCAGATAGGGGGGTGGTGGGGTTAACTTTCGCTTTCCCTGTTCTGCCCACCCACAATAGGCGGGGCAGGATGGGGAAACAAGGGAGGATCGGGCGCCGAAGCTGGGAGTTGTAGTTTTGCAACAGCTGGAGGGTCACAGTTTAGAAATCACTGTACAGTGATCCAACTGTGGCCCTCTAGATCTTGCAAAACTATAACTCCTAGCATGCCCACACAGCAGTTTGCAGTTTAGCAACATCTGGAGCTCCACAGTTTAGAGATCACTGTTCAGTGGTCATGCTGGGAGTTGTAGTTGAGTACCTCTAGCTGTTGCATAACTATATCTCCCAGCATGCCCATCGGGGATCAGCATTCAACAGCTCGAGGCACACTGTTTGGAAAATACTGAGTTAGATAACTGAAGGTTTTCCAACCAGTGTGCCTCCAGCTGTTGCAAATGCACGGTCTGTCAGTACATGCTGGGAGTTGTAGTTTTGAAACAGCTGGAGGTTTGCCCAGCCCCCATGTGAATTTACAGGGTACATTCACACGGGCAGGTTTACAGTAAGTTTTCTGCTTCAAGTGTGGGCTGCGGCAAATTTTTCACTGCAGCGCAAACTCCTAGCGCCAAACTCACCGTAAACGCCCACCAGTGCGAATGTACCCTAAAAACACTACACTAACACATAATAAAGGGTAAAACACTACATATACACCCCCTTACACTGTCCCCCCAATAAAAATGAAAAACGTATCGTACGGCAGTGTTTCCAAAACAGAGCCTCCAGCTGTTGCAAAACAACAACTCCCAGCATTTCCAGACAGCCACTGACTGTCCAGGAATGCTGGGAGTTTAGCAACAGCTGGAGGCACCCTGTTTGGGAATCACATGTGGGGGGGGGTCCACTGTCCTGGCACCACGGGGGGGCTTTGTAAACCCACATGGCCCCTGACTTACATTTCAAACAAATTCACTTTCAAAAAGCTCAATGGCGCTCCTCCTCTTCTGAGCATTGTAGTTTGCCCGCAGAGCACTTGATGTCCACACATGGGGTATTTCCACACTCAGAAGAAATGGGGTTACAAATTTTAGTGGAAAAAAAAAATATTTTTCATTTACACATCCGACTTTTTTTTTTTTCATTTACAAATCCGACTTTCACAAAAAGTCGTCAAACACCTGTGGGGTGTTAAGGCTCACTGTACCCCTTGTTACGTTCCTTGAGGGGTGTAGTTTCCAAAATAGTATGCCATGTGTTTTTTTTTTTTTTTGCTGTTCTGGCACCATAGGGGCTTCCTAAATGCGACATGCCCCCCCACAAACCATTTCAGCTAAATTTGCTTTCCAAAAGCCAAATGTGACTCCTCTTCTGAGCATTGTAGTTCGCCCCCAGAGCATTTTACGTCCTAACATGGGGTATTTATATACGCAGAAGAGATGGGGTTACAAATTTTGGGGGGCATTTTTTCCCATTACCCTTTGTAAAAATGATAAATTTGGGGGGAAAACTGCACTTTAGTGGAAAAATATTTTTTTTCATTTACATATCCAACTTTAACAAAAAGTTGTCAAACACCTGTGGGGTGTTAAGGCTCACTGGACCCCTTGTTACGTGCCTTGAGGGGTTTAGTTTCCAAAATGGTATGCCATGTGGGGGTTTTCTGCTGTTCTGGTACCATAAATCCTAAATGTGACATGCCCCCCAAAAACCATTTCAGCAAAATTCACTCTCCAAAATCCCATTGTCGCTCCTTCCCTTCTGAGCCCTCTACTGCGCCCGCCGAACACTTACACATACACATATGAGGTATTTCCTTACTCGAGAGAAATTGGGTTACAAAATTTCGGGGGCTTTTTCTTCTATTAACCCTTGTAAAAATTCAAAAACTGGGTCTACAAGAACATGCGAGTGTAAAAAATGAAGATTTTGAATTTTCTCCTTCACTTTGCTGCTATTCCTGTGAAACACTTAAAGGGTTAACAAACTTTCTGAATGTCATTTTGAATACTTTGAGGGGTGCAGTTTTTATAATGGGGTCATTTATGGGGTATTTAAAAAAAAAAAAAGCCCTTCAAATCCACTTCAAAACTGAACTGGTCCCTGAAAAATTAAGTTTTTGAAAATTTTGTGAAAAATTGGAAAATTGCTGCTGAACTTTGAAGCCCTCTGATGTCTTCCAAAAGTAAAAACATATTGTAGACATATTGTATATGTGAATCAAAATATAATTTATTTGGAATGTCTGTTTTCCTTACAAGCAGAGAGCTTCAAAGTTCGAAAAATGCTAAATTTTTTCATCACATTTTGGAATTTTTCACCAAGAAATGATTCAAGTATCGCCGAAAATTTACCACTAACATAAAGTAGAATATGTCACGAAAAAACAATCTCGGAATCAGAATGAAAAGTGAAAGCATCCCAGAGTTATTAATGCTTAAAGTGACAGTGGTCAGATGTGCAAAAAATGTCCGGGTCCTTAACCCTTTAACGACGCAGGTCGTATATTTACGTCCTGCGCCGGATCATCACATCGCGTCGGTCCCGGCGCTCATCAACGGCTGGGACCCGTGGCTAATACCACACATCGCCGATCGCTGCGATGTGCGGTATTAACCCTTTAGAAGCGGCGGTCAAAGCTGACCGCCGCTTCTAAAGTGAAAGTATCCCGGCTAGTCAGTCGAGCTGTTCGGGACCGCCGCGGTGAAATCGTGGCTTCCCGAACAGCTTGCAGGACACCGGGAGGGCCCTTACCTGCCTCCTCGGTGTCCGATCGACGAATGACTGCTCCTTGCCTGAGATCCAGGCAGGAGCAGTCAAGCGCCGATAACACTGATCACAGGCGTGTTAATACACGCCTGTGATCAGGATGAGAGATCAGTGTGTGCAGTGTTATAGGTACCTATGGGACCTATAAAACTGCAAAAAAAAAGTGTTAATAAAGGTCATTTAACCCCTTCCCTAATAAAAGTTTGAATCACCCCCCTTTTCCCATAAAAAAAAATAAAACAGTGTAAATAAAAATAAAAATAAACATATGTGGTATCGCCGCGTGCGTAAATGTCCGAACTATAAAAATATATCATTAATTAAACTGCACGGTCAATGGCGTACGCGCAAAAAAATTCCAAAGTCCAAAAAAGCGTCTTTTGGTCACTTTTTATACCATTAAAAAATGAAAATCAAAATAAAATCTTCAGATCACGGCGCAAAAAATGAGCCCCCATACTGCCCTGTTCGTGGAAAAATAACAAAGTTATAGGGGTCAGAATAGGACATTTTTAAACGTATAAATTTTCCTGCATGTAGTTATGATTTTTTCCAGAAGTACGACAAAATCAAACCTATATAAGTAGGGTATCATTTTAACCGTATGGATCTACAGAATAATGATAAGGTGTCATTTTTACCGAATTATGCACTGCGTAGAAACGGAAGCCCCCAAAAGTTACAAAATTGCGTTTTTTCTTCGATTTTATCACACAATGATTTTTTTTCCGTTTCGTCGTGAATTTTTTAGTAAAATGACTGATGTCACTGCAAGGTAGAATTGGTGACGCAAAAAATAAGCCATAATATGGATTTTTAGGTGGAAAATTGAAAGGGTTATGATTTTTAAAAGGTAAGGAGGAAAAAACGAAAGTGCAAAAACGGAAAAATCCTGAGTCCTTAAGGGGTTAAGGTATAAATGGGCTGGGTCCTTAAGGGGTTAATAGTTGCAGCATATCCACAGTAAGGTGGTCCTCACTAAGTTCCTTGCAGTATTACCAGTAGCTGTTAAAGGTCACTATCCCACCCTTTATCACAACACATTGTTTATAGAAGACTCTCAACCCCACATGACTCATAACCACCATATAAAAGGACAGAGAGGACACAAAAAGACATAAAGGATGATCCATCTCCAAAGGAATTTTATTGCCTCATGCAACAAGTGACACAGTATACAGTACAAGTAATGCCAACGCGTTTCGGAGATGCCAAGACTAAAGGTCTTTCAGACCCAAAACTTGTCCTGAAATTCCTTTTTTAACTGTTACAAGGAGCTAGATCATGCTCTCTGCATTGTATACTCTGTGGGTTGGAGTTGCTGCCACACTGTCTGAGCTCAGATGTTTGTTGAGGGAAAGGAGCTGTTACTCAATGATTTGTGGCAGTATCTCCATAGTAATAATTTCTACCCCCCCCCCACACTCAAGTCAAACAACCTTGCAAGCAGAGGGACACAAATAGAAATTGTCAATCTGCCCACCCCAAACTAACAAACTAAACATTTGTGTACAAAGTAATGCTTTGATTGATTGATTCCTAACACTGATCAATGCTATGCTATTACACAGCATTGATCAGTGTTACCTGCGGTCAATTTCCCTAGCCTGCCAAAGCAGGCTGGAGCCACAGGCAGCAGACTGGACAGCACAGGGGAAGGTAGGGACCCTCCAGACATAAGTTAAGGTGATCGGAACCACGTGATTGCCCCGAGGTGGTCCCGATCACACCTAGTAACCAGCTGGCAACATTAATTGTTGGCTTTAGGTCCCGCGATCAGCTTTGCGGGATCAAAAGGGGTAATAGCCTTGCAGAGGCAATCGCAGGCTATTAGCTTCGGCCTCCGACTGTTGATTCCAGTGAAGTATGGAGAGGGAGGATGTCCCATTTCGTAGCTGCTCCCCCTTTCCCATGACATATGCATACGTCCTTGGGAGGGAAGCGGTTAGAGATCCGATATACCCTATGAATGAAAAATTTCTGTGAGTTGAATCACTCTCTATGACAATGTACTGACAGAGGACACATTTTGTCCTACCTAGCTCCATAGGGTCCCCTGTGAACAGATAAGAATTTGGCATAGGCCCAAGAGATCAACCTCCTGGAGCAGTTTGCAGGGTTCCACTATTCCACCATTTCCTGAGTCTTTTCCACTAATGCATGTTGCAACTGGAGATACTGATAGAAAACAGTTTTGGGCAAGCCAAACGCATCTGCCTGAACCACTTCTGGGATCCCCCAGAATACAACTGTCTCAGATAAATGATTCCCCTTTGTTGCTAATTCTTAAAGCCATCCAACTGAAAAATCTCCCACAAGAATAGTTTATCCCAGTTGTTTGCACGTCCATCAAACTTCATATATAGGTAATAATGTTGGTTTTACCCCACCACCACCCTCCAAAGCCTATTACTCTCCAAAGCCATCAACTGATAAACAACACTACCTTAATAGGGCATAAGTTGCCTCTTAGAGTCACACCATCCAGCTTCTTCCTGCGTTTTGTCAGTTTTTCTTGTATTTTCTTCTTGCGTTTTTGCTGGTGTGTGGAAACAAAAAATTTTACTAAACTTCTTCTTGTTTTTTTTTCTTCGAAATTTAGATACGTGAACTATGTCAGATTTGGTGGATTGCGACGATGAACAGCGTTTTTTTTAAATGTCAACAAAAGGGTTAACGAGGGCTGTGGGGGAGTGTTTTTTTAAATACATTTTTTTCAATGTGTTGTGTTTTTTATAATTGAATTTTCAGACTTAGTAGACGAATGCATCTTGTAGACAGAATCCATTACTAAGCTGGGGCTTAGCGTTAGCCCCCAAAACAGCTAGCGCTAACCTCCAATTATTACCCCGGTACCAAGCGCCACAGGGGTTCCGGGAAGAGCCGGTACCAACAGGCCCAGAGCGTCAAAAATGGCGCTCCTGGGCCTAGGCAGTAACAGGCTGGTGTTATTTAGGCTGGGGAGGGCCAGTAACAATGGTCCTCGCCCACCCTGGTAACGTCAGGCTGTTGCTGCTTTGTTGGTATCTGGCTGATACTGAAAAAAGGAGGGAACCACACACTTTTTTAAAATTTATTTATAAAAAAAACAAAGAAAACACATTGTAACGCCGAGCGATCCGGGTCCCGCTCCTCCCCCGGAGCGCTCACGGCGTTCTGCTCTTGCTTGCAGCGCCTCGGTCAGACCCGCTGACCGGGAGTGCTGCTCTGTGTCTCTCGGCGGGGATGCAATCCCCGCGGCGGGACGTGCCTGCCCGCGGGTCGCATCCCGTGTCACTCACCTGCCCCGTCCTCCTGCTCAGTCCCGGCTCGCGCGGCCCCGCTCCCTAGGGCGCGCGCGCCGGGTCTAAGATTTAAAGGGCCAGTGCTCCATTAATTGGTGCCTGGCCCAATCAGTTCCAATCACTCCCTACTCTATATAAACCCCCTTCCCCTTCCTGTCCTTGCCGGATCTTGTTGCCCTAGTGCCCTGAGAAAGTGTTCTGTGTGTTCCCAAGCCTGTGTATCCAGACCCTTGCCCTTGCCCCTGACTACGAACCTTTGCCGCCTGCCTTGACCTCTTGCTACGTCCGACCTTGTCTTCGCCTTGTCCTTCTGTACTACGCCTATCTCAGATGTTAGTGAGGTTGAGTCGCTATCAGGGGATACAACCTGGGAGTTGCGGCGGGCTCTGGTGAAAACCAGTAACTTCTTAGAACCGGTCCCCTGGTACAGCCCCCGCCATCGCCTCACTAACACAGAGGATCCACTACCCGCAGGGGCGTACCTAGAGCATTTGGCACCCGGGGAGGACCCTTTGTTTGGCACCCCCCCCACACACACACGCACCCCCCCTTTAATTACACCCCCTCCCTCCCCTCCCCCCAGGAGCAGACTGACAACACTCGGGGCCCCCGGACCAAAAAAAAAAAGCAAGGGCCCCTGCAGCTCGTCAATCTTCTGCCACACTCCTATTCCACCCAAATCCCAAACACAATAAACTAAAATTTATATATGTAAGAAACACTTTAACGTAGGTAAATTTCTATGACCAATAATACTGGTATACAAGGAGTAAATATATACCACCACACAATAACTAGATAATACCATAAGTGATTATATACAGGACTATATGGCGGTAGATAACAGCTGTACACAGGATGTGTATACCATATAAAGGATTGCAGTTATATTTTGGGACTCACAATTACGTCTTTTTTGATCAGCGGCGTCCTCTTTCCTTTTCTTCTCCGTCCGGATAAGACCGCCATGTGGATCTCTTAACATCTGCAGGAAAAACATGACAGACTCTGCATATACTCAGTGCCCTCCCCTCCTCTACACAATCTTCCCATCTACAGGCCCACAAACTGTAGTAATGCCCTCCTTGGTGTCCTGCACAGTAAAAGGGCAGGTAGGTAGGTAGCCAGGTAACCCCCTCTTTCCCATAGGTATATGCAGAGTTACACCCCCCTCTTTCCCATAGGTATATGCAGAGTTACACCCCCCCCTCTTTCCCATAGGTATATGCAGAGCTACAACCCCCCCCCCCCTCTTTCCCATAGGTATATCTAGGGCTGGGCGGTATACCGATTCATACCAAATACCAAATTTTTTGGGCTGCACAATATGGATTTTCCCCCATACCGCAATTCCAGTTGGGCACCTCCCCCTTGGGAATATAATATCAGCCTAGCACAGCACTGTCCCCACATCGGGGAACTATTCCTGTTACCCGCCAGCACTGTTCTGCTCCCCCCAATTAATGATCAGCCCAGCTGGGTACTACTCACATAAGTCAAGCACTGCCCTCCTCTTCTTTGTTGGGGGCCGCCGGGCGCTGGAACTCTATACTGTACGTCAGTGGTATCCAAACTGCAGACCTCCAGATGTTGCAAAACTACAACTCCCAGCATGCCCGGACGGCGATGGAACTCTCTGTAAGCCAGTGGTCTCCACCCTGCGGACCTCCAGTTGTTGCAACGGCTGTCCGGGCATACTGGGAGTTGTAGTTTTGCAACAGCTGGAGGTCCGCAGGTTTGAGACCACTGCTGTACGCTGTATACCTATGCCCGGGCTGAAAAAGATACAGAAAATAAATTTTTAACTCACCCACGTCGCTGGGGATGGGAACGCCAGACAGCCGTCAGCCTATCACCAGCCAGAGCGATGCCCCGCCCCTGCCAGTGATAGGCTGAGCCCACTTTCATGTATGAAGCCGTATACAGCGTACAGTAGTGGTCTCAAACCTGCGGACCTCCAGCTGTTGCAAAACTACAACTCCCAGCATGCCCGGACAGCCAACGGCTGGGAGTTGTAGTTTTGCAACAACTGGAGGTCCGCAGGTTGGAGACCACTGGAGTACAGTGAGTTCCATCGCCGGCGGCCCCCAACAAAGAGGAGGAGGGCAGTGCGTGAAATATGTGAGTAGTACCCCGCTGGGCTGATCATTAATTGGGGGGAGCAGAACAGTGCTGGCGGGTCACATGATTTTGGGGGGGGGGGATACCGTTATATACCGTGGAACCACCGTAAGTTAAAAAAATACCGTGATACACCCGTCATACCACCCAGCCCTAGGTATATGCAGAGCACCCCCCCTCTCCCCCGCTTACCTAGAGGTATATGCAGAGCACCCCCCCTCCCCCCCTTCCCTATAGGTAAATGCAGAGCAACCCCCCATCCCTCTCCCCCCCTTCCCTATAGGTAAATGCAGAGCACCCCCCTCCCTCCCCCCTTCCCTATAGGTAAATGCAGAGCACCCCCCCTCTCCCCCTTCCCTATAGGTAAATGCAGAGGACCCCCCCTCTCCCCCCCGTTCCCTATAGGTAAATGCAGAGCACCCCCCTTCCCTATAGGTAAATGCAGAGCACCCCCCTCCTCTCTCCCCCTTCCCTATAGGTAAATGCAGAGCACCCCCCCCTCTCCCCCCTCCTTCCCTATAGGTAAATGCAGAGCACCCCCCTCCCTCTCCCCCCCTTCCCTATAGGTAAATGCAGAGCACCCCCCCCCCTTCCCTATAGGTAAATGCAGAGCACCCCCCCTCTCTCCCCCTTCCCTATAGGTAAATGCAGAGCACCCCCCCTCCCTCTCCCCCCTTCCCTATAGGTAAATGCAGAGCACCCCCTCCCTCTCCCCCCTTCCCTATAGGTAAATGCAGAGCACCCCCCTTCCTTATAGATAAATGCAGAGCACCCCCCTTCTCTCCCCCTTCCCTATAGGTAAATGCAGAGCACCCCCCCTCCCTCTCCCCCCTTCCCTATAGGTAAATGCAGAGCACCCCCCTCCCTCTCCCCCTTCCCTATAGGTAAATGCAGAGCACCCCCCTCCCTCTCCCCCCTTCCCTATAGGTAAATGCAGAGCACCCCCTCCCTCTCCCCCCCTCCCTATAGGTAAATGCAGAGCACCCCCCCTTCCCTATAGGTAAATGCAGAGCACCCCCCTCTCTCCCCCTTCCATATAGGTAAATGCAGAGCACCCCCCCTCCCTCTCCCCCCTTCCCTATAGGTAAATGCAGAGCACCCCCCTCCCTCTCCCCCTTCCCTATAGGTAAATGCAGAGCACCCCCCTACCTCTCCCCCCCTTCCCTATAGGTAAATGCCGAACACCCCCCTCCCTCTAGGTATATGTAGAGTAACCCCCCCTTCCCCATAGGTAAATGTAGAGCAAAAAATAAAAATAAAAAAGGATGCTCACCTGATATCCCACGCAGCGATCTCCTCAGCTGCAGGGCCGCGTCTTCTCCCCTCCACAGTACAGGCGCTGATGAGTGACATCATCGGCGCCTGTACTGCGTGCTGCGTGGGGGCGGAGGTCACGTCTCCTCTGTGTAGCTGCAGATGCGGCTCACACAGAGGGGACGCCTTCTCCTGTATGTGCGTGTATCGCGCATACAGGAGAATGTAGCGCTGTCTGCTGGGGATCTGGGACGAGTGTCCCGGACCTCAGCAGCAGCGGCGGCGGGTCAGTCCGCCCCTGGCACCCCCCTTGAGAGTGGCACCCGGGGCGGGCCGCCCCCCCCGCCCCCCCCCCCCCTTGGTACGCCACTGACTACCCGCTTCCAGTCCGGTTCCTGACACACATAGGGTTCCCCCTATTTTCAGATACCAACCAAGCAGCAACAGCCTGACATTACCAGAGTGGGTGAGGACCATTGTTACTGGCCCTCCCCAGCCTAAATAACACCAGCCTGTTACCGCCTAGGCCATTTTTGACGCTCCGGGCCTGATGGCTCTGGTTCTTCCCGACACCCCTGTGGCGATGGGTACCGGGGTAATAATTGGAGGTTAGCACTAGCTGATTTTGGGGCTAACGCTAAGCCCCGGATTAGTAATGGATTCTGTCTATGAGACAGCTTCCACTACTAACCCTGAAAATTCAATAATAAAAAACACGGCACATTGAAAAAAATATTTATAAAATTAAAACACTTGTTAACCATTTTATTGAAATAAAAAAAACACTGGTCATCGTCGCAGTCCACCGAATCTGACGTAGTCCTCCGCATTCATGTATCTGAAATGAGAAGAAAAGAAAACCAAGAAATATGGGTTAGTACATTTTTTGTGCTCTCCCCTGGGAAGCGTGTTCCAAAACAGAGAGCCTCCAATTGTTGCTCAACTACTACTCCCATCACGGGGGGCTGTAGTTAAGAAACAGCTGGAGTCTCCCTGTTTGGGAACACACTGCTCTGTTCCCATTATGCAATACGCATAATGTGAACAGAGATCTTTCCCTCTGCCCTTGGACTACTTCTCCTATCATGGGACAGAGTCTGTCCCATGATGGGAGTAGTTGTAGTACCGCAGTGCTGCTGAGGGATGGCACTTGCAAATCCCCCGACTGCGGGACGTTTAGGACTACTACTCCCATCATGGACAGACTCTGTCCATGATGGGAGTTGTAGTCCAGGGCCTGAGGTGCAGATCACACTGGGTCATTCTGCAGAGACCCGCTGCGTAGCCGGCGGTACATGAGGCTACATCGCGCTGCCGCCGACTCCTGTTTACACTGTCATAATTCATAATCCCTCCCACCGGGAGACAGGAGCTCTGATTGGTCAATAGCTTTTCACTAATCAGAGCTCCTGAGTTCCGGCGGCAGGGATTATGAATTATGACAGTGTATATAGAAGCCGGTGGGCAGCACGATGTAGCCGCATGTACCACAGGCTTGTTAACTTATCAGATCGCAGCAGATCATTCTCTGGAGATCTGCTGCGATCCACATTTATTAACTATACAAACCGGCGGTACATGCGTCTACACTGCGCTGCCCGCCGGCTTAGATATACATTGTCATAATTCATAAATAATCGCTGCAGCCGGAACACAGGAGCTCTGATTGGTGAAAAGCTATTGACCAATCAGAGCTCTCATCTCCCGGCAGCGGGGATTATGAATTCTGACAGTGTACACAGGACAGCGGCAGCGCGATGTAGCCACACGTACCGCCGGCTTGTTAACTTAAATGCGGATCGCAGCGGGTCTCTGCAGAATGACCCGGTGAGATCTGCACCTCAGCCCCTGGACTACAACTCCCATCATGGGCAGAGTTTGTCCATGATGGAAGTAGTAGTCCTAAAAGTCCCGCAGCCAGGAGATGTGCAAGTGCCATCCCTCAGCAGCACTGCGGTACTACAACTAATCCCATCATGGGACAGACTCTGTCCCATATTAGGCGTAGTAGTCAAAGGTTAGAGGGTCAGATTGCAGCAGATCATTTTCTGGAGATCCGCTGCGATCCGCATTTATTAACTATACAAGCTGGCGGCACATGCAGCTACACTGCGCTGCCCACCGGCTCCTGTATACTGTTCTTATAATTCATAATCCCTGCTGAGAGACGGGAGCTCTGATTGGTTAATAGCTTTTCACCAATCAGAGCTCCCATCTCCCGGCAGCGGGAATGATGAATTATGACAGTGTATACAGGAGTCGGTGGCAGCGCGATGTAGATGCATGTGCAGCGGGTCTCTGGATAATGCCTTGCTGCGATCTGCACCTCAGCCCCTGGACTACAACTCCCATCATGGGCAGAGTCTGTCCATGATGGGAATAGCAGTCCTTATTGTCCCAAAATAGACACTTTGGTACGTGTCCTCTGAGGTGGTGTATATTTGCGCAATATTTTGGACATTTGCGTATATTTTGGACATTTTTTTTGCATAAAAAAAACGCAGTTAATAAATTTGATTCTACAGTAGAAAGTGCTCTATGGTAAACCTAACCGTAGGGCACTTGAGAAAGCCAGCGTGAGGCTGGAGAAACATAGTCTCTATCACATCATGAAATAAACTCACTTTCCTTTTTGATACAAGCTGTGGTGTGCTGCCTGCATTTTTTCTGTGGATTGAAGAACCAGTGGGCCGAGGTTCAGAACATGCGTGCACCCCTTTTCTCTTTTTGCCATATATTTTTGGATGTGCTGTTTCTATTGCAATTTTTTTTTAACCGTAGACATGGCTATGAAAAATTCTATCAGATTTTGCGCAAAAGAAATCCACAAAAAAATACACCAAAAAAAGCTCTATATACAATGATAAATTCCCCTCAACATGTTTACATGTATGTGTTTATAAACATTTTCTTTATTAAACTTCAATTAAATTCTTATTTATCCTTCATTTTCCAGTTTCTACACAAATGTTGAATTCAAGATATAAAGACAAACTGTTATTTGTAATGCCAAATTACTGAGATGTGATTAAGAGCAGGAACAGATGGTATGTTCAATCTTAGCATTGCACGTGCTGCTACTAACCTAGTGTTAATTTTTGAATCATTCAATATTGCATTGAATACATTGTTTGACTATCACCTGGATGATTGCCATTTTAGTCATCAATGGAGAAAAACAGACATTGTGGCACATTAACATCTTGCGCAAAGATCTGTGCTTCTCAGAATATGTACTGTAGATATATGTTAGTGTACGTTAGGATCATATATGCAAGTCTGCTAACAACTACACTCCCACCTGTGTTTAAAATTGTCAGGCTCTGAACAACACCAGTTCCCATAAGCCCATAGGAAGGGCAGCCTGGGCCACCCCACCAACATGGTGCTACAGTAGCAACGACTCCTGCACAGCACCACACTAGTATGAGTTAATAGAAAAGCTCACTAACCCCATGTTCCCTGCCTATCTGGCTTGCACATAATGATCATAATGTACACCAATGACCTGTTGGTTTTACATATATGCTGAGAAGCACTGGATCTCTGTACAAGATGTAAGGGAAAAGATAATACCCAGCACTCACCAGTAATGCACAGTGAAGATTTATTATGCCATAGTGTAGTACAAGGACGTGTTTCGGGGTGGGAGCCTTCCTGCTGTC